>NC_141887.1:28758849-29096000 GCF_030686135.1 Camelina sativa | reverse complement strand
AGTAAAGTTTCTTTCTGTGTCATTTAAAGAAAAAAGAAAAGAGACGATTGCATCTAAGAGTCTTTTTACCTCTGCATCAGCAGGGAGCACACAGATTAAACGCAAGAGCCAAACCAGTTTCTTCCTAATTGTTTCAACTACTAATTCCTCCCCCAACTTAAATCTGATCAGCAAGACCCCATTGAGGGCATCGACACTTGGCCACGGGTTCATCACCTGTGCCTACCATCAGCAAAAATGTTTTCCCAAGCTCCATACCCAAATAGCAAGATATGAACAACACAAGGACAATAATCACACAAATCAGTGTCTTCCTAATCGTTTCAAAAGCTACACATTCCTCCCAAACACAAATCCGAAGAAGTACAAGTAATGAAGGAACCTGAGCTAAAGGCATGAAACAATACGGAGGCGTGTGGTGTCGCCTGCAAGCAGATTGAAACAATTGATCGATAAAAAGGTTCATCAGATTTATACAAAGCGAAGTCTGAAACGCGATAGAATCGGAGAGTGAGGGAAACAGAGGAGACTTACGCGAGAGAGAGAGAGAGAGAGAGAGAGAGAGAGAGAGAGAGAGAGAAGAGAGAGAGAGAGAGAGAGAGAGAGAGAGAGAGGAAATCGAACCCCGAAGAAGAAGATGAAGGAGAACCAGGCGAGAACGGCGGAGACGGCGATGTTCGATAATTGGGATCCGTAGAGTGAGAGTGAGAGAGATTCTAGAAGAAGAAATATTTTTAGGATTTTCTATTTTTTTTTTTCCGTTTCCAAAAAAAAAAAAATCTGTATAAAATTCTGAATGTATTTACAGTCCAGGATTCGAACCCAAGTCTTTCACCATTGTTTAAAGTAAGTGTAAACTACTAAGCCAGGCGTCTCATTCGTTGATTTTATAACACTTTGCATTTATATATATTAAATTACAAGGAACGGATCCTTCGAGAAAAACCAAAAAATTAGTCTATCGCAATTGACAGGATTCGAACACCTCACCTCTACTCCGCAACTGAAAAAATTTGGGATTTTCTATTTTGTTTTTTTTCCGTTTCTGAGAGATATTTATTTATTTTCTCAAGTAAAAAAGAAATAATAGTGTATATTTATTATTATTTATAGCAATGACTAGAAAACTTGTTTATTGATCGGATAATGTCATTTGTCATTAAAACTTGTTTATTTTTTGATTTTCTCAAGTAATAGAATAAGAGTAATAAATTAATAATAGTGAGTGTATTTATTTTTATTTATAACAATGATTAGAAATACGAAGAAATTAGGAATAGGAAAAAAAAGATCAAAAAAAGGAAAATTTCTTTTTGTCCCCAATTGCAGTTGGTCCAACCAAAACCGAAACTCAAATCGAGTCGAAACGAACTTTTAGAAGCTATTACAGTATGCCTTTTAGTATCTGGGTTGTATGTATGTAAATGTTGTTGCTTTGGGTTAGTTTTCCCCTAAACCGAGTCGGTTTAGCATCAAGTCCATGCATCTTTCTCCAATCAGAAAAGGAAAGGTGTACTTAATTGAAAAAAAAAATACCTATTTTAAAATATTATTACAAGAACAAGCTCTATCAACTCTTTTTTGGGGAAAAAAAAAAGACATTCGAACGAGGGTCTTTAAAGGAAATCCCATTTGCACACCCACAAAAAAAAAAAAAAAGGAAAAAAAAAAACATTTGCACACAGCAAAACAAAAAGAAAAAAATTCCTTGACGAATCTTCGCGACGAGAGCGCCATGAGACACGGAGGCAGTCACCGGAATCCTCCGAGATCAAATTCAAAACCTCGTTCCCCGGAGAAATCAGAGGTGAATTTTTCTGAGCCTGATGGTGTGAATTACTTGGCTGATGAGTTAAGTAGCTTGAAGCCGAAACAAAATTCGGAGGGGAAGGGAGACGAAATCGCTGCTGGTGATGATGATGATGATGGTAAAACGAATGAAGATATTGTGCTGACTATTCTGAATGATTTGCAATCTAGCGTCTGTGAGCCAGAGCTAACGGAGGAGCAACAGAAGTTAAATGATGATTCGCAGGACGATGAGGTAAACGAGATTCTTACTCCAAATAGTGTATCGATAGAATTTGCTATTTAGGTTTAATTTGGGGTTAGAACTTGCTAATTTGGTTTAAGTTGGGGTTAGAACTTGCTAATTTGGTTTAAATTGGGGGTTAAAACTTGCTATTTAGGTTTAGATTGAGGTTATAACTTGCTAATTTGGTTAGAATTGGGGTTAGAACTTGCTAATTTGGTTTAAATTGGGGGTTAAAACTTGCTATTTAGGTTTAAATTGAGGCTAGAACTTGCTATTTTGGTTAGAATTTCCAATAGATTTTCTTGTTTTCTTTTGTATTGTTCTGGTTCTCTTCCCATCAAATTCATCATCATAGTAATGTTGTTGTTTAGATTTTCATTTTGGACCTAGCAATCTCTGATGGTTTTGTTAAAATTTCCATATGTAATCTGATGATGGCTTTTAAGATACCAATTCATAGTGGCGCTTGTTTATGGTATTTATATATATATATATATATATATGCATTTCCTCCTTGTTACCAAATTTAGTTTCTCTGTTTAGGTACCACAAAGGCTGACCTAACTGGTTGTCATAAAACTCCTGCCTGTTGCAGCTTCTGGCACTGAGGTCCATTTATGATGAGAACATGTTCATCTTTGATCGTCATAAAGATATGCGATACTTTCAGGTCAAGAAATAATCTTTCTATACTTACAGGATTCATTATCCATATTGTGACATAACAATTGTGTTCTAATTAATAGTCTACTGATTTTTGCAGCTTCATGTAAGCGTTGATGCTACTAGTGAATATACAGTCTCTGCGATTCTTAACTTGAACGCTGATCCAAGCCAGGACTCTCAGGAGGATTACTTATACTCTTTCAAGGCCCAGCACCTTCCGCCCATTGTCTTGTCGTGTTTACTACCAAAGACCTATCCGAGCCACTTACCGCCTTATTTCTCACTTAGTGTTCAGTGGATGAACCCTGATACGGTTACACGTCTCTGCTCCATGCTGGACTCGATATGGATGAAACAGCCTAGGCAAGAAGTCCTTTACCAATGGACGGATTGGCTACAGAACTCGTCACTTTCTCATATTGGCTTTGGTAACGAGATTGTTCTTGGTCCTTATGGTGCTGCTGTTACATGTTCCAGAGATAAGCGTGCTGTTTCTGGAAGTTGTTCCCTTATTCAGATATTCCTTATATCAAGAGTTATGACGAAGGAAAACGCCGTGATAGCTTCCTCCGGGACTTGCACGAGTGCTCTATATGTTTCTCTGAATATCCAGGTAAAAAATAAAAAATAAAACTTGTTCTTCGTCGTATCTGTCTACTTTTAGTACTGTTACTGTGGGTTGGTTTGAATTCAAAGCTGTATTTCTTTCCACCCTCTCCACAGGTGTTCACTTTGTTAAGTTACCGTGCCAGCATTTCTTTTGTTTGACATGTATGAAGACCTATACAACGGTCTTTATACACACAGCTTACAGACTTCAGTGTCCGGACTCGGATTGTCGAGAGATTTTCCCTCCAGGTATATTGAAGAGTGTGTTCAGCGATGAAGCGTATGAAAGCTGGGAAACGCTTATGATACAGAAAACACTGGAATCCATGACTGGGATTGCTTACTGTCCTAGATGTGGAACCCAGTGCATAGAGGACGAGCAGCAGCTTGCTTTATGCTCCAAGTGCTACTTCAGTTTCTGTACGCTTTGCAACGGGATGAGACACGTGGGTGTTGCTTGCATGAGCCCGGAACTTAAGCTTCAAATCTTGCAGGTATCATTATTGTGCCTTTGATCGGTCCCGACATTTCTCTTTGTTTATACCCCCCAGAGAACCTTAAACCAGAGACTCTTTCGTACATGTTAATCTATTCAGGAGCGTCAGGGTTCTTCTCTTCTCGGAGTGGAACAAAGGCGGAAAGAGAAAGAAATGATCAACGAGATTATGAGTGTGAAGGTGATCACGGAAAGCGCTAAACAATGCCCGTCTTGCAATATAGCCATCTCTAAAACCGGAGGTTGTAACAAAATGCACTGCAATAACTGTGGCCACTACTTTTGTTACCGTTGCAACGAATCTATCATCAATGGTTATGCACATTACAGGTCAGTGATTGTTACATAATAGAATAGATACACCTGTATACATAACATCTTGCCATCTTGGAGCTAAATAAACCCTGTCTTTTTGGGAAAAGCGAGGGAACACGTGAACTGTTTCCACAAGAGGCGATCCAAGAATGGAATGAGAGGATGAATGAGAGACAAGTCATTGGACAAGATCAAGCTCGACTGTATCCACAACGCGGTCAGTTTCCACAGCGCGGCCACGTATGTCCTAATTGCCGCCAGTTCAATGCAAAGGTACGTATTCCAAGCCAATGAATTATGGGTCTTGGTGGGTTCATTCATTAGATGATTCTTGTGATTTGTGTAGGTGGGACACTAACCATATATATATTGTATATGAATTTTTTTTTGCCAAACAGCAAGTTACACAGTGAACTTAACTGAATCACAGCGGCATCAAGGCGTGTTACACGGTGATATTATGGAGACGGAAAGCTGATAATTAGTTCAGAGCAGTTCTCAAATTGGAACCCAATCCTATAAAGAATTGGTGGACAGGGAAATGGGTTCTCGTACTCACTTGTTAAGTTTCAGAGAGTGCACTAAGAACTTGATTTATATACTTGGTACATCACGTCAGTTAAGTACAAGGACCGTATACAATTATAAGATGTGTATACGATATTAACGGGGTTTACTGAATCATGGATTTGTAAATTCATATATATATATACTAGGGTACTAACCCGCGGAAAACCGCGGACTAAACTTTTTTTTGATAAATTTTTTTAATAATTTATTTTGTTATTATGTTATTTATAAAGGTTTGTAATTAAAAATTCAGTTTGTTTATATTAATTTTTTTGTATTTTAAAAATGTTTATTGAAAACCTGTCAATAAAACATTTGCATGCAATGAATAAAATTGTTTAAACTTTTGTCAATTAAACAAAATATTTGCTATAGTTGTGAAGTAAGTAAAAATATATAACTAACATGTAAAAAGAGCAACTAAATATAGCTAGTGAAAGTTCTGAAAAACTTTTTAAAAAAACATGAATATTGTTTTTTTCTGTAACTTCCCTTACTTGTCTGTAATAGTACCTTCAAGCATTAAATATATTCAAATCTCATCTTAGTTTTATTTTCCAAAAAAACGGTGGCTAAAAGAAATATATATAAATTTTAAATAGATAAGATACTATATCTATATCTTTTATTTTTTATTTATTAATTTTTAAAATCTAAGCCGTTAAATGGAACTGTTATATATTTTATTACATTTTCTTTTTAATAAAAATTTTAATCCGTGCTGGAAAAGTTTTTTGATAAAATTTGTAGTTATATAGATTTTATTCGATTAGATTTTTAAAATCTTAGCTGTTAATTTTTTTTAAAGTACAATTAGTTTTAATGTAATAGATTTTATTTTTACTTTTCTACAATTTATTTTTATTTTATGTGTCCCCAATTTTCGTTTTTTAATTAATTATATGTATTTAATTAATTAATTAATCTTAATTAAGTTTTTCTAATGGCAATTGAATGTAATTTTTTACACATTTTAAGGTTAGTTTCATATTTGTACTTCTCAATTAATATAGTAGGATATATATATTTTATTAATTTTGAATTTGAAATAACATGTTTTACTCACAAATTTGAATCTTTTTGTTTTTCACTTCCAAGTCTTGCGTTTTGTAGTTTGCTGTTTCTATATGTTTTGTAGTTGACAGTGATGGTGAATTAAGAAGAAACTGCCGAGCTTTAATTTCCCTCAAGGAACATGAGTTTGGGCTCTGATGAAACAATCCGTTTCTATATATGTGTGTTTTAATTTGTAAACGTGTAATAAAGGAGTGTAGTGTTCTCTCGTATACGGTAGCTAGCTTAAGGCCTTAAGCCAAAAATAGTAAAATAGAGTAGAGTTTATCTATTAGTAATCTAATAAAAAATAAGCCTCATCAATGGTCGAATCTAATATTAAGACTCATCAAAAACATAATGATGCAAATATTTTTAGCAATTGCTTAGTTTGAGCACAATGGAGACATTATTGTTGTGAGAAATCGTTTCAACCATCTGAAGCATCTCTTCGAACCATTGTGCATCATTAAAGTAACTACTTCCCAACCATATAACCATCCTCTCAAGTGTCTTTGCGTTTCTCACCACCAATTCAATGAACGAAGCCAAGAGTTTCGACATTGCATTATTACAACCCAACATCTTATAGATCTCCTTTGATGTAGGAAACACCTCACATGTTGATCTCCAACAGTGCTGATCCGGAATTAAGCCTTTTAAACGATGCATATCCTGTAGAGCACAAAACATATAGTTATCCCAAAGCAAACTAACATCAATGGTTTGATAATTAAAAAAAAAAAAATCCTATATCCCAAGAAAAGTGGAAGACATGGTTCAGGAATATTCCTAGTCAATTATTAGTTTTTGCATGGAAAGAAAAGAGGTTTGTGGTATAGAGATATACCATTATGTCGTGGCTGTGCATTGTGTGTACGTAATGTTAGCTTCTTTAATCCAGGTGAATTCTGTAGTAACCTTGATATACCAGGGATAATGGATCGAACAAACTCCGTTTTAACAATCAAAGTTTGGACCTTGAGCGTTGGGAAAGGAACACCATGGAGCTGGGCGAGAGACAGAATCTAACAAAACGAGATGAAATATGATAGGTCATACTAATGAAAATTATTTGTTAGAAACCACATTAACCACTTAACAAGATCATGTTCAAGGCTTTAATAATACAACTATACAAGTACGTACGTTTAATTTAATATATATATATATATATATATATATATATACAATGTGCACTTGGATGTAAACACTCTCAAACAAAGAAAACCTTAACCATCAAAACAAACATTAATCGTGCAACCAACTAAGCGAATTATGCATGCATGGCCATGGTAACTTTTAGGGCTAGCTTTAGAGTATGTAAGAATTGAAACATACCTGAAGAAGGGTTTCCCCAAGAGTAAGCCTCTCTACGTTGTGTGATTTTGCTAGCATCTCCAGCGCCATGGTTTGATAAAAATCAGCCTTCGAGGGAAACAGTGAGAGACAGACAATGTTAAGGTCAGCTTCGGTCAAAGAGGAGACATCCACTAAAGTAGATGGTGACACCGAGTATCTCAATCTCAAACGATGGATGTGTGGCGCTATAATCACAACTGGCCCTGAAGTCAGACACTCCCGATCTATATCCAATATCCTCAAACTCGGTGATTTACTCAGATCAAGACGCTCAAGTAATGTGCAATTGTCCAGTGTCAAGCTTTCGAGGATTGGACAGCCAGAGAGAATATTATCAATGGATTCATCTGAAAGTCTACAAGCAAGCAGCGACAAGTTCCTTAGGGATTTCCAAGACACTATGCAACCGGGAATCATATCACAAAAGTCCACTACCACGGTGAGTTGCTTTAGAGAGGAACTTAGATAGAAGATATCCGGAAAACTGTAAGTCTTGGAGTATGTAAAATCTACAATGGACACAGACAGCTTCTGCACATTGCGGGAGAGAACGAACTCGATCCAGTTATTAACTTTGGCTGCATTGTAACCAGCCCTCATAATAAGATCGCAACTAGTGATATTGGGAGCCTTGTAGGAAGTTAGGGTTTGGTTTATCGCTCCATCCTTGAGTCTAAACTCATGGATGTAGAGAGAAGGTGTCTCGCACCATACATGCCTCCACCGTCTGGATAAGACGCAAGTTCTCATGGCCAAATCGGTGGGAATAAAGGAGAGAATATGTTGAAGGATGTCGTCTGGCATAGAGTTGATGAAATCTGCACCGTGTTGGATTCTGCAGTGGCTATGGTTTTTACCACGTTTTCGGCACCCCCGTCTCCCTCGCCTGTTCGCCATGATAAAGCAAGACGTTTTAGGTTTTCTTTTGCTTGCACAACACGTATACGTGTTGGTGTTGTGTGATTAAGAAATTAAACAAACAAAGTAAAATTGCTCTCCGAATAAGAAGAAGTTGTAAACGATTCTCTAAAAACTTGTTTATTGATCGGATAATGTCATTTTTTTTTTGGTAGTGGATCTGATAATGTCATTGTCCTAATTAAGGTCTACACTATTTATATTGATTAATGATCTTAACGTATTTCTAACTTAATATGGAAAACTAACAAATCGGAGGGAATAAAGGAGAGATTTTTGTATCCAGAAAATAAAAGGGATCTTGTATATGTAATATGGAAAATAGTATATATACTCATTCGTATAAGCGTTTTACATGATAAATTGCTAGTAAAAGACTCTCAATTTAGGATAATATCACAAGAGTAATAGTACTTTTGTTTTTCCAAAAAAGAACAAAGTTGAGGGGACGGATTATTTATGAGTTATTAAACAGGATCCGCAATGGAACATTAATGTAAACCATTTAACCAAACTTCTCATTCAAAAATAGTACAACAATAATTATACATATATAAAATTATATATTATACTTTAAAATCCCCTTTATAATAAAACGAAAGTACACAACATTGTTTTATAGACTATATAATTCAAATAAGTTGGTTAAAAATAGGTTATACATTAATTAATAGATTAATTGGTTATAAATAGGTTATACCAAAAATCTTAAAGAAAATATTCTAAAAAATCACATCATCTAACTTACCATATTAATTTCCTTTATGAAATTATTCATCAAATAAAATCTTTTGATATCTAACTTAACATATTAATTTGTTAATTATCATTATACTTCACCTCTCATTTTTATATATGAGTTTATTTTGTAAAACAAATAAATTATCATATTATTTATTATAATTAAAAATAGTTTTATTTTCGGATATACCATAAGTTGAATTTTTAAAAACATATAAATTGTTCAATATATAGAATATTCAAACTTTAGTAATATTATTCTTTAAAAATAATATATATTGAATTATAAATTTTACTGAGTAGCGGGTCAAAATTTGAATATTCAAATTCAATTTCATATTTTTTTGTTGAATTTTATAATTTTATATTATATAATAAACTTTAAATAATGTATTTTGAAATATTTTTAATATATTAAAACTTGATATAAAAGTTAGAAACTATAAACACTCTAAATTGATTTGTTATAACAATGTCAATAATATGTCACTATAATATGAAAGAATTTCAAGAAACCATGTATATTAAAACAAAAAGTATAACAATATATTAAATTACTCATAATATAATAACTCGCTTTTTAAAAACCAAATTTACAAAATTATGTCTTATAATGACATTCAAGTCATGATGTAGAATATACATTGTTGAAATAACTTCATATATATAACATAATACAACATATTAAAATTTTATTTTAAAATACAAAATATACAAATTTTGTATAAAAGAAAATTTAACTAGTGTTATAGCACGGATACTTATCTAGAATCATTAACAATATAAAACTTACAAAATATGTGTTTTTTTTCAAGTCATCATATTTAGCATATGATTTTATTGCATAATGTTTTATCTAAAAAAACAATCATATAAGTTATATTTTATATAAAAGTTACAATATAAATAAAATGAATTTTAACCCGTGCTCTAGCACGAGTCTTTATTCTAGTTATCGTAAATTAACAAAGAATAAAGGATTGAATAATAATAAGACCGACATATTGTCTTGTTGATGAGTCTTGCAGCTTAAGCGTCAGAATTAAAGCATGTCTTGTTTGGTGTATGCCAAATTTTAGATATTTATTGTTTTAAATCTCTTTATTGTTTCATTATATCCAAGAATTGTTTTTGCTTACTATCTCTGCTTCATCCGACAATTTATCCGGAAATTAGTAATCGGGAGTTTGAATTAATATTTCTTACGTTATCAAGTGACATATGGTTCTTCCACGTCTTGCTTGATAAAATTAACAACTTTATTTATTAACTCAATCGGTAAAATGAACGAAATATATTGAGGTTTGGATAGTCTACTACACGTATAAATATTGTAGAGGAAATATCGTGATTCGTGACACAAGAAAAAGTGGACTGTATTGTATTATCATTTTTTGTGGTCGTGATTATGTGTGGTTCACTAAGTCCCCACTAATGATAGCAGGCGTGATCTGAATTTTTGATAACTCCTTCGTTTTTAAATCCTAATATTGTTCGTTCCACTAAACTATTTATCATGCGACCATCATCACTAATATAATTTATATAGATTGCGTACGCTATATTTTGTAATGCGGTTTGGTGTTGATTTATTGACTCCTCCAATTCTACACATGTCGATGCCAAATTGCCAACTAGTATTATTGATGAGAAACAATTTTTTTTGAATATCTTACCTTATTATCTACAGAGACATTACAAGACTTCCCTTGAGGGACTTGATGAATTTTTAAATAAAGATGCCATTCTTTTATGTTCGTAATAGTATCCGATATTAGAAAAACCAAAACTGATACAAATGGTTTTACGAGTTTATCTATTTTCACGTCAAGATTTGAAATTATATTATTAATATAATAATATGTATATATTCTTGACACTCGTATGTATGTATATGATCATCACTCTATTAATTCTTAAAATCATTGAAAAAGTGTTAAAACAAGATCTGGTTCTGGCTAATATATGATTCTCTTCCTTTACAAGTGTTGACCAACTTTAGTAAATCCATGGGCATCCGATGCTGGTATTCCCCGCCTACTAGTTTCAAGTTACCAGAGACAAAAGTTTATAGGTGTTCTTGTTTTTCGTTTACTAAACTGATAACATTTGGAAAAATCATATCAATATGAAAGCAACCACGATGTCACAAGGTAATTAGCTTCTTCCGTAATTTACTATTAGAAAAATTGTAAACATTTAGTAGCCAAAATATAAAATTTTAACATTTAACTTAAAACTACCGGTGAATTTTTGTATTTACCAAAATCATGAACTATATATTAAAAAGAGAGGGGAAAAAACAATTACTCATGCAGAATCATCTAAATATATATTAAACTACAAATAACTTAATAGAAAAACCATGAAAATTCTGTATATTACAAGTTTAAATACAAACAAAATCAACAAAAAAGGAAGAATTCAACAAATAACTCTTAAAAAAACAAAAAACAAATAATAATAAGTTTGATACAAAAAAAAAGAAAGAAAGATTAATTAACTTATAACAACTTAGTTTGGATCAACAACATCTACGGTGGCAGCACAAGACAATAACCTTCGAAAAAACCTGAACATAATAGAACAAGCTTGTTCTTGTCGCTTCTTCCTTCTAACTCTCCTCTTCTCGCCACGACGCCGCTTTCTACTCTCGACGTTGATGTCACTTTCCTCCTCACTCTTACGTCGAAACGACGCTGTTTCCTTAACTCTCCCTAGACACGACGTGTGTGTCGACGCCGACGTCACGGCCTTCTCCGATTTGCTCTCATCGTCTTCCCTTGAGAAAGTGTAGCTCCGGAGATACATCTGTCGGCAAGATATGCTATCCACTACACGCGCTTCCGGAACGCCACCTCCACGACGGACGGAGCGAACGAACTCGGCGTCCGACTCGGGCCACTTATATAGATTTACGTAGGAGGCACGCACGGGACGAACAGGCACGCGCGGGTCATGTGCATCGTTTATGCAACTGGAGATACACACCGAGTTCATGCTCAAGTTTTTTTTTTTTTTTGTGTTATATTTTTTTCTCCTCTCGGCCTCGGTGATTCTGTAATGCGTATGTCTAATATATATATGGATTTTGGTTTCTATTGTATTTTAAGGTTTACTAACGTGGAGGAATAAGTAAAGCTTAGATTTGAAGAAAAGATTAGTGGGATATTAAAGTAGAAATGTTGAGAGAGAGAATGATTACGGAAGGGAGTTGTTATTAATTTATTAATAACATTATAGTCCTTTAATTGGATAATCCAATTGAATTTTTCCATCAATACTTTTAACTACAATATCAGTTTGCGATTGAACCGGATAAAGAACCGGATGATGCAATAACACACATCTTTATAATTTACGATTAAACCGGATATAGAAAGGTTTTGCGTTTGAACCGGGTACATTCACAATTTCCGATTGAATCGGGTAAAGAAAGGTTTGCGTCTAAACCGGAAGCATCTTTCTTATCTTAAAGAACATTTATTGATTTTTCTAGTTTGCGCCCAAAAAAAAAAAAAAATGTTTACTTCTCTTGCGTTATCGACGGCACCATTGAGCACGACGATTGTCTCTGCTGCTACGAGGCGGTCACAAGTTTCACAGCCTAAATCCAAGAAATCCAAGCCGGAGAATAAGCGGCCAACGACGACGTCAACGAGCGGTTTCTCCTCCGGCAGAACAACGAAGGAATTGACTTGGAAATGCGTAGAAGGCTGTGGAGCTTGCTGTAAGCTTGCAAAGGACTTCGCTTTCGCCACCCCTGACGAAATCTTCGATGACCCTGATGATGTCGAGGTTAATTTTGTTTTTTCCACCCACCACTTGTTCGACGAAATTACTCTGTCAGTTGTTAAATTGTTAATTGTATCAATGTTTTTGACGTTTTTTTATGCTTAATTCAGCTGTATCGAAGCATGATCGGAGATGATGGATGGTGCATAAACTACAACAAAGCTACACGCAAATGCTCCATTTATTCTGGTACATATATTTATTTAGCTTATCACTCTGATGCATTTGTTTATCAACTGAAACTTTATATGCTGTGAACATTTGTAACCAAAATCTCGTTATCTTCCTTTCCTGAGTTCAGATCGTCCATACTTTTGTCGGGTTGGGCCGGAGGTTTTCAAGTCACTCTACGGGATTGAAGAAAAAAAATTCAACAAGGAAGCTATCAGGTAACATCAGTGATTCTCTTTGGTTGTATAATTCTCTTTCACAAGCTCTTACACTGAGAGTGTTGAAGTCAAGATCAAATGTGTATTTATCTCTTATTTAGGGGATTCAGCTAATTATCAACTTGCTTACATAACTTGATGATCCTACAACTCATTTTCTGTCCCGGAATAGAACAATTTTAATGTCTTTTTTATGCTGCAGCTGTTGCATTGACACCATTAAGACGATTCATGGTTCTGATTCCAAAGAATTGGATAACTTCAACCGTGCTATCAGAAGTAGTCCGAACTCGAGTTAGATAGTCTGATGAATTCCAAGGCAGGTACTGATTCAGTTCTTTTATTGGTAACACATACCTTAAAGTTTCATATGCATCAGTGGCTTAGAATGTGTACTATAGCTTTCTCTTTTTGTGATTATTCTGTCTGATTTCAAAAATGTGGGGCAAAGAAGCAAATACCAAAAACCAGATGGCCAAAAATACCAAGATTTCCTACTGTCAATCCTCTTTCCTAATAGAAGCTGCAAAACTTATGAAACACCAAAAAGTCTCTGTTCAGATAATTGTTTGTGGACGAACCTGCTCAATACCATATCATATCACAGGTTCAAGTCCAAGTTCATCTTCAGGTTCATCACTTTCCTCAAATAGTTGCATAAACCGAGCTTGATCTCGCTGCTTCTTCATCCTTTGAGCGTGCTTGAACGTAAAAACGCCTCCAACCACAACCAGAGTTGCACACAATACGCCTGCTACAATCGCTATCGTGACTGTTATCCCGTTGTTTCCTTCCTCTTGGGGACTAGAACCCGTCGTTGCTTTAGAAGATACTGTACACATCATTGCATTCAGTTCATATATGTAAAATTACTTGTGATCAATCATATCTGTTCGTTTATTTTTTGACAGGAAACATAAATGCGGAAATTAGTTTTCACTAACCGGAGTCGACCTGGGCGCAACCGTGGCAGACAAAAGTAGCATTAATCTCCTTTTCTTTAAAATGCATATAGATTTGGCTGGCAGAGAAATCAGAGGGACAAAGTTCCCATTCATCGAACTCTTTGTCTGAAACAAGGCTGCCTTGCTCGTAGACTCCGCATCGCTTACACTTTTCGCCACCAATTTCAGTCATAGGCTGTTGTAATAAGCAACAGAAAAGAATCATATAAGTTTTCACAATCTTGATTCTTGTTTAATAGATAGAGATGGTTGTAAAAGAGATTAGGGACGAGCCTGCCATGATTCTTGACCGCGAAAAGTGTACAAGACACCGGTTTTGGTAACATCTGGAAGAACACTTTTGTTCTCTCCTTTGCATTGAAAGTAGACAGTGTGTTTGAGCTTGAACCAGTCGTGCTTTGTGAATATCTCAATCGAGTTAAGTGTGATAAATTGTGGCTCGACAAGTCCTGAAATTTTAAAGATAAACCAATATATACATTTGTATTTAGGTAACTTGCAAACTAGTCGATATGTCCGAGTGGTTAAGGAGATTGACTCGAAATCAATTGGGCTTTGCCCGCGCAGGTTCGAATCCTGCTGTCGACGATTTTAATTTTCTTATATTTACGGGAAATTCCCGGTTAGATTAAATTGCAAATACAAGAACCCCCTTTTTTTTTTTTTTTTTAATTGGGGACGTTTTCTATTCCTCATGCAAAATCTACACAATCGATCTATGAAAACAAAAAAAAACATCATCGAAAGATCGATTTTTCTTGAGCGGAGAAAATATTTGGGTTAACCAAAATCCAAAAGAAGCTGTTTTGTTTCCTGGCAATCCTGACTAGTAGTGTAGATTTGTTACCTGGGATACACATGTGGATGATGATGTACCAGAAAAGAAGATTTCTCCAGATCAGTTGATTCCCGATCGTCATTTCTTAATTTAATTTTTGGATTCTTTTTTTTTTTCTTCTATCCTTTTGGTTATTTTTCTTGTCAAGGAATGATGAAACAGAGGAAGACGAAGAAAGCTTGGGAGGAAAAAGAGGGAACAACAATAGACAATAGAGATTCTCACGTGCGTCTCTCACGCGCAACGTTCGTATAAAAACAAATAATACACTAAGTTATAGCAAATTTGTAACGTTCGTATAAACAAATAATATACCAAGTTATATTTTGCATTGAAACATCTTAAAAGCCCGTAAAGTACTCTTTTTATTTTTGTTTAGAGTTGTACGATTTTTTTATCAGTTTCATTAAGTTCTCAAATTTGATTATACTTTTAAATCAAAACGAACAAAGTCAGCGCTTACACTTTTGTTTTGTTTTATGTAATGGCCGTTTATTATTCAAACAAACCAAGAAAACAACCAAAGAAACAAACTGAAAACGAACAGATGAAGAGACACAACCTGTCAAAGCTTGTCAGAAAATGGCAAATCAACTAACTGAAATATGAATGTTTTCAAAAGTAAACACAAATCCACAGAAACAAAAGACTTCTGGGAATGAGAAACACGAAGACGACGACTACTTCTACTCTACCACGAAGAGAGATGTCGTCGTCGTCGTCTTCGTTGTTTCATCATTGTCTCTCCCTCTCCTTCCTTCTCCTCCTTCTTCTAATCCCCTACGTCGTCGGAACTCTCTCACCGGGCACCAAAGCCGCCGTCGAACGTGTGACTTACAGAGGAAAGAAGGTTTCGCAATCGGCCAAGTTCTTACTCGCCCACAACGCAGCGCGTGGAGCTTCAGGCGCGTTGAGTCTCAAATGGGATAAAGGCTTGACCCGTTTCGCTTCTAATTGGGCCAAACTACGTAAAGCGGATTGCAAAATGACACATTCAGGTGGGCCTCACGGAGAGAACATATTCTGGTACCGAAAGAATGAGAATTGGTCGCCGAACAGAGTTGTTACTAAATGGATGATGGAAAGTGTGAACTACGATCGGACGACTAATACCTGTAAGCCTGGCCAGATGTGCGGTCATTATACGCAGATCATTTGGCGTACAACCACAGCCGTTGGATGCGTACGTGAGAAGTGCGATAACGACCTCGGTTTCTTAGTGATTTGCGAGTACTCGCCTTCCGGGAATTACGAAGGCGAAAGCCCTTTTGATATGCCTAAATAACATTTAAAATTTATACATTTTTTCCCCCCTTACTAATAATGGTCAAGTCCTTTTTGTTTTCTTTAAATTTTCTTATAATGTATATTGACCGTGTTGATGATGTTCAAAGTTATGGGCTTTGACCTGTTATATGGGCTTTTTAAAAAAGGATATGTGAAACGCTGTCGTTTGGTATAATAGCTAATGTAATTTCGAATCTGCTTCATTTGTGTGTTTCGTCATCGTCGTCACTGTGAGAGTCTCTCGATCTCTCTGTAGAGAAAAACCCTAAAGATTTTTTCTTTTTTTTTGTCCGGTGAGAAATGAGTATCATTCGTACCGCGATAAGATCGACTTTGTGTCTCCGGAAATCGGATCATGTAATTAGCCGTAGCTCTCTTCTCTTTCTTCAGGATTCGAGGAAATGCCTATCTACCGCCACGGAGACGGAGCAGCCTCCTTCCTCTCCGTTACCACCGCCTCCGGGAGGTCCTCCGGGAGAAGGTTCTTTTCTTTTTAATTCCCTTCCATTTCTCTATTGTTTCTTTAAGAGTATGTTTTCCAATTTGTGAGGGTTTTGATTTGCTTGGAGTGAGTATATCTGAAGCTAATGTTTGGTTTTCTAAGTTTAACCGCAGAGGCTATTATCGAAATTTTTATCCAAAAAAAGAGTTTATTTTGATTGATATAGAGGTAGAGAGCGTAGAAGGACTCTGGATTGTGATGTGTTTGGGACTTTAGTTCAATATGATGTACGCTCATGTTCCTTGATCGTGTTTTTTTTTTTTGTTTCTTTCCAGGGAGGTTTTATGGGAAATTTTCAGGCTTTTCAAAACATTCTCTGAGGACTGATATTATGAACGTACTCGAGGGCTGCAATGTGACACCAGATGACCTCAAATTCAACTATCCGCGTGGTGGAAACTTAACCCCTGCGGCAGTGTAAGTTGTTAAGATTTATTCGAGTAGTTATTACAAGATTTGTTTTTGGAAGCGGGAAATTTCAATTCCAAACTAACGAATAACAATCCTTCGTTCATTCTCGACGATGTTTTGTATATCAGTTTTGTCCAGTTCCCTTCCCTTTCAGCATATGATAGAGCACTTCGGAATATCGCAAAGAAAGGAAAGCTCTATAGATTAGAAAGGGTAAATCCTTCTACTAATTATAGACTTTGTTTTTGTTTGATGACTATTTTAATCCGGAGTTGATTCCTTTGTCTATGATTAGGCTGCTCGTTCTCAGTGGGATCCAATTGTTCCTTTTGAAGGGAAAGTGGTAAGCTATATTTTCTGTCATGACTACATTGTTTATCGAGGTCTTGTTTCTCAGTACGACTGTGATTGGTACCAATTAGTATTTGATGAGATTTTATATTGTTTAGGTTGCATTACATGGGCTTCCGGTTAATGCAATAACAGAAGACATAGATAGGTTCTTATCTGGCTGTCTCTATTATCCTGGATCCATCCAGTTCCTCACAATGTGAGTAATTATTGGTTTACTAATTCTTATTTTTTGGCTTTTACTCTTTCCGCATTTGATTAGCCGTTAGTTCCACTAGTGGTCTTGCAAATCCAGTGCTCTTCTGTTTGATTAATCAGTTACAATGATTTTTTCTGTACTTTTGGATTTAATCATATTACTCTCACTAGAATAAGCAATACATATATGTTAATAGTACAAATGTAAATTGAACTTCTCCGAGAATTATCAGAGGAGTGATATAACCCACTCTGGACTGTCATAATGTTTTGTTTTCTTGACTACGACATGTGACATTTTGTCATCTTGTTTGACACATCATATCTACAGATCTTTGTGCTCTTTGGTCGTGCTGTGTAGTAATTTCTGGATTACTGATAAAATAAGGACATGAAACTATTTTAATGCTTTCTTTTACCCTGCAGTCAAGGACTTGGAACCTCAAAGAGGGTGGCGTTGGTGCGTTTCACATCACAGACCCAGGCAATGAATGCATACATTACAAAGAACAGGAACTTCCTTCTTAACCAACGGATCACATTGCAAGTTCTGCAGTAATTTCTTAGTTCCCATTCCATTCTGGTGGTGTAATACAATGGTAAGACCAAGCGCATTTTTTTTTGTGTCTTTACTGTTTGGATGTTCTAGGTCGAGTTGATTATCAAAAATTTCTATCTGCAAACTTCATGATGCTAGAAAAACTATTGTTGTCTCTTCCCTGGCTCAGTTTGAAGTTTATGAATAACAAATGCATGTCTTAGCAGAAGCAGAACGTCTCAGATAAGCAGATGTTACATTGTTAAACTATGTGATCTTTTTTCTCTCTTGTATTTTGACTAAAGCTGTTATCTTTGGATGCCCATGTGGTGAAGTGATCCGTCTTGCTTTTAGAAAGTGAATGACTTTGTAGTTTTGTACTATAAGGGTTTAGTGGGGGCACACTCTCACTAGTGCAATAGAAATCGAGCACAGTAGAATAATATAATGAAGTTTTTAATTGTTCACTTGCTTTTCTTTAGTGGGTCATCTTTACTTGTCATTGAAGCATCTTGCTATCATATCTTCTCAGTTCTCACGGTAACCAATCTTTCTTCATGAGTCCCACTGGTTGCGTAGAAGATCTGATGCATTATTAAATTTGTCGATTTTATGATTAGGGAAACTGTACGTCCTTATGCTTATAATTAAGATGTTCTTCACTTCGGTACTAGTGAGATCCAATAAACTGAATGGCCAAACCCCTCTAGTAGGATTTTCACTGATTTATGGATCAATCTAATTGGTGAGCTTTTTTTTTTGTCATAATGGTAAGTTTTTCTTTGGAATGAGGAGTAATTATGTCAAAACGCTATTGAAGACTAAAATCATGTTTAGGGATTTGGGAGACATGAGAGTTTGTGAAAGTATGGACAACACACCGGGACAAATGCATAGAGACTAGAGTTATAGAATGGTGTGGTCATCTGAATTATTAATCTTTTCAACACTGTTACTTGAAGACAACAGTTGAAAAGATAGAAGAAGCAATGGATTTAGCCAATAAGAGAAGATCTCTTTGTCCTAAACAAACAACATGAGTTCGGTAAATAATCTTATCTAAATATTTGGTATGAATTGATGTGAAAGTAGACAAATTCCATATGGACAAGTAGATTTATATAAACAAGCCTATCCAAATTCTTACTATACTCCACAGACTATTGTCTGGTCCCACTCACTAGCTTCTTCACATGATCAAACTCTTGATCAACTTTGGTAAACGTAACCAAAATTATAGTTGGTTACACTGTGATCTCAAAAGTTTGGTTTAGACTGTGGAGTTAGTAACATAAGCAAAAGGTATAGTTTTCTAAATTTCTACACATAAGTACATAACCTTCCAAATAAATTCCTCGAGATTTCCTATTTTTCAAGATTTAGAAGGGAAATGAAACACTTTTCAATTCCATAAAGTTTGCAAGCTAATTATGTCTGTCACCAACAGTGGCAAAAGTGTCGTTAAACTTTTGCCAACCCTTACTCCATTCATTGCTTCTACACCTTTATTCTCCAATTTCATATTTACATCTATCAATTAAATCAAAACCCCAAACAAGCAAAGCCGACAACAATCTCTTTTGTACCACACCCTACTTGTTTTTTCCTTAATAGAAAAATCACATTATTTTATTATTACTTTCACCAAACTCCTAATGACTTAATACATGTTATATAAGCAAAAAGATTCATCAAAAAAAAAAAAGTGAAAGTGTCAAGAGAAGTGAGAAACGAAGCACACAAGATCCGATATGGAAGAAGAAAACACCACGATCATCATGGCGTCACTCTCTACCCTCTCTCCTTCACATCTCACAAATCTCACTCACTCCATCCTCTCAATCTCCCACCACCATCGTCGCCGCCTCGCGGCCGTCCTGTCCTCTCCGACCCTTTTCTCCCTCACTCTCCGCCACCTCCTCTCTCTATCTCTTCCAGACAAAACACACCTCATCGCCAACCATCTCATCTCACTCCTGCACCCTCTTCTCATCAACCGTAAACACCACTCTCTCACCAACATGAAGCTTCGGGACCTCGACGCTGTGGTCCTCCTCCTCTTTCTCTGCGAAACCCACCAGCTTGATCCAGATGTCCTTGAAACTTCCGCCGATAATTGGCGGGAAATCCTCGGTAACATGTGCTCCGATACCATGCTTAGTAATAATTCCGGTCTCTGGACTTGCGATGCCGGAATCTTGATGCCGTACATAGAAACCCTAGTCAGATGCAAAAGATTCGTGGACATAATGGGAGGCTACAACCACCCTCGCCGGGGAGATCAGAAACAAGGATACGAAGTTCCGGCGGCTAGAGCGGCAGTGTTGGCGTTACGTGCGGTCGAGGTATTCAAAGGCGCCGGAGAAGAAGTAGAATGCGTGATATGCAAGGAAGAGATGAGCGAAGGGAGAGATGTCTGCGAAATGCCATGTCAGCATTCATTTCACTGGAAGTGTATATTGCCATGGCTAAGCAAGAAGAACACGTGTCCTTCCTGTAGGTTTCAACTCCCCACCGACGATGTCTTCTCAGAGATCCAACGGTTATGGGAGATCCTCGTCAAGAGTAGCGACTTACACGTGGCGTGATCTCATCTCGCGGTGATGGATACATGTGTAAAAGAAGAAGCGTGTACATCGTTCGTTATCTAAAGATATCTAATAAATAGTACGATATATATCAAGTGCTGTTACAGAGATAGGAGTGTTTGGACCGTTTTGAAGAAGCGTATATACATCGTTCGTTTTTATTTTATTTTTAGCTGTTTTGTTATTAAATAAGTTCATGCTAACAGTAACACGAATAGGGATTTGTTGTAATAGAAATGAAATTAACAGATATAGAAAATCAATTTTATTTGAGTCGCTCAAAATCCTAAAAGGAACTAATGGGCCTATATATATTCGAGCTTTCTACATTTGGGCCTTACCCAACTAATACAAGCTATTTATTTAGTTGTCCTTTTATTTCCTGGGCCAATTATACGATTGATATGATAAAATAACGAAATACTAATATCTATTATGTAGCCGCCAATGAAATTTTTTTAATTTGAACGACCAATTAAATAGAGTTGATCAAAATGTCATGTGCAACTATTCTATCGTGAAAAGTCAGGAATACAAAAATAAGAAAGAAAGATATTCTAATATTAAAATTTGAAGTGAATTATTGTTTTTATTTTTATATTTACGCGAAGTGAATTATTGTTAACAAACAGGAACGTAATAGATAAATTTTAAACACAAAAAAGTTTTTTTTTTTTTTTTTGTCAAAAATCATCGATAAAACTCTAAAACTTAACTTAGGTTATTCAAAAAAAACCTATCATGCATAGTCCATAGAAGGTTTTTGGGATCAAGAGAAATGTCTGCGATGAGAACCACCTAAAGGCTAAAAAGTATCGTAGTTGCACGTATAAAGTGCGTCCGTCGAAGTGAAAGATAAGCCGTTCCTGGTGAGCAGATCAAACTGTCGAAGTAACTATTTTAGGTTCTTTTCATCTTTTGTATATTTGCTCAATTGTTTGATGATTTCTTTGTCTTGTTTTTGTTTTTGTTTTTGTTTTTTTTTTTTTTTTTTTTTTCTGCATGTAGTTAGAAGAACATAATATTAATGTTTTTTTTAATTTAATGTTAAATTATATTCAAAAGAAAAATAAACGTTTTACAAAATTTATGTGGAAAAAAACTTTAAAACAGATTCAGTAGTATCTAGCTTTAAACCAAACTTGAATAGATGTGCTTTAACATCTTTGAAGTGTGCTTAGACAGTTAAAGACATACTTGTCGATCTGCTTAATCAGTTGCTCTGTCATCAGTGGGTGTTCACCGTATCTTCTACCGTTCTTTTCTCTCCAAAGTGAGTAAATGGTAGTTTGAAAAGCATAACCCAGGATAAATCGTAACGTTTTGTCAAAAGCATTACCCGCAAGAAGAGAGAGAACTTCTGGCCAGCGACTTGTGTATTTATCTGCGAGGAGCTTTTTGACTAACCCTTCCCACACCAACTGTGAATAAGGACACTGAAAGAAAAGGTGGTCTCTCGTCTCTAACGGGTGATTGCAGAAAATACAGCTTACGTTGGCCTGAGGAAACCATTGCTGCATTTTTTCCCCTGTGGCGACTCTGTTCTTGAAAACCAACCAGGTAAGAAAAGCATACTTTGGGGTGGCTTGTGAGAACCATATCACTCTGTATTCGGCCAGTTGTGGTCGAGAAACGTGGATGTGTGACCAAATATCCTTTGTAGAGAAGCTGTTCCGGTAGCAGTCATTTTTCCCTTTCCAAAGTGGTATATCTTATACCTCACGAGAGTGATGAAGCTGCAGTTTATGTATCTCCTCCTCTACAGTATTAAGTAAAGGGATCCTATGTCGCCGCCTCCGCTGCCTAATCAGTACGTCGGCCATGGAGCTTGTCTTCGGGATTCCGAGATCGATAAACCCCCTGTCCCCAAATGTATCATGTAAACATCCCAGTGAACTCCAGTTATCAAACCAAAAAGAGGTTGATTCACCATTGTGCACCTGCATCTTAATGAACTGCTTTGCTAGGCTCCTATATTTCAAAAGTTTCCGCCAAATCCATGAGCCACAAGTTGTGTCATCCTTTTCTGCCCAGAAGGAGCCACTTCGAATAAGAGACCTCTTCACCCAATCAACCCATAAAGAGCCTCTGGCTGAAGAAATTCTCCAAATAAGTTTAAGCATGCTCACTTTATTTGCTTCCACGATTGATCTTAGCCCCAAACCTCCTTCACAAAAGTAGAGCATAGCCGATCAATCTCCTGAATGCAGGATTTAGGGAGCCTGAATGCTGATATCCAGAAATTTGTTAGACTGAAAAGAACCGAGCCGATAAGCTGAAATCTGCCTGCAAATGAGAGCATCCTAGTGGTCCACGAGGCAATCCGCGATCGAATTTTTCTATGAGAGGGAGGTAG
The DNA here is from genome assembly GCF_030686135.1 of Camelina sativa. NCBI lineage: Eukaryota > Viridiplantae > Streptophyta > Magnoliopsida > Brassicales > Brassicaceae > Camelina > Camelina sativa. The sequence continues at coordinate 29,073,017 of NC_141887.1, read as the reverse complement.
TCCCCTGATGTCATCCGCCTTGGTAAAAGCGGTAATCCAAGATAACGAACTGGAAGAGAACCACATGCAAACGGGAACTGGTGAAGGATCTCTTCTTTGGTGGCCAAGGGGATGCCAGCAGTATAAATGGTAGATTTTTCAATACTAATGTGCAAACCTGAGTGGACTGCAAAATCATCAAAGACCTGCAAAGCACCGGATACTGACTGTTTGGTCCCATCCACAAACACCATCAGGTCATCAGCAAAGCAGAGGTGAGTAAGTTTCAGCGGTTTACATTTGGGGTGATAACCGAAAGCGCTATTCGCAGCAGCCACATCTAAATTGCGGGATAAGACATTCATGCAGATAACAAAGAGATATGGACTAAGTGAGCAACCTTGTCGAAGGCCTCGTGAACTGCCAAAGTAACCAGCCAGTTCCCCGTTTACTTGGACAGAAAAAAATGCAGTCGAGATACAGGTTTGTATCCAGTGTATGTACTGCTCAGGAAATGCCATTGCTCACAATGTGGTGAGTAAGAAACTCCATTGGACAGAGTCAAATGCTTTAGATATATCAATCTTTAAAGCACAGCAAGGAGAAATTGTATCTTTGTGGTAGTCTTTGATAAGTTCTGTAGCTAGAAGCACATTTTTCATTAGCAATCGATCCTTGACAAAGGCCGATTGGTTAGGTGAGATGAACTTTGGTAGGATGATCTTAAGTCGATTTGCCAGTATCTTCGAAATTACCTTGTAGATAACATTGCAGCAGGAAATCGGTCGATTGTCTTTCATGAGCCTTGCTTTCTTCTTCTTGGGAATGAGAGCCAAGATAGTAGGGTTAACCCCCTTAGGCAAGAAACCAGTACGAAAAAAGGATTGTATAGCGACCACGAAATCATCGCCTATAGTCACCCATGAGGCCTTAAAAAACTCCACGGTGAAACCATCTGGTCCCGGAGATTTTGAGCCAGGCATTGCGAATGACACCCTCCGGATCTCCTCCTTAGATACTTCATGTGTAAGCAAACACTTGTCACTCTCTGCACATTTGAAATCCAACACAGATTCTAGCTCCACTTGGGACCAGGAGGTGTAAGTCTCAGGTCGCAGATTGAGAAAACCCTGGAAATAGTTTGCAGCTTCAGTTTTGAGCTGATCCTGAGTGGTGACTACCCTACCATCATCACATTAAATCTCCTTGATGTTATTACATGACTCGCGTATATTAGCTGCAGTGTGGAATGCCTTATTATTTTGATCGCCTGTTTTCAACCAATGAAGCTTTGCTTTTTGTTTCAAGTAACTCTCCTCTATATCGGATAGCTTTCTCCACTTATCATAAGCAGTCGCCTCATCACAAACAGCTTGAGAGGAGGGATTTGTCATTGTTATAGCGTGCAAGTCACAAAGAGTCTTATAAGCTGCTTTTGTGCGGATTGAGATTGAACCAACCATACGTTTCCCCAAAGATCGCACAGAGGGTTTCAGACTTTTGAGTTGCTTTAAAAATCTATGCATCGCGGAAGTAGAATGGAACAGAGATGACGAGTTTTTCCATTGCTCATCTATTTCCTTAGAGAAATCCGGATGAGACGTAGTGACGTTAATAAACTTGAACGGTTTCTTGATTTTTGGAGCTACTGCAGAGAGATAAAACCGACAGCGAAGGTGATCGGAACAACCCCCCGGCTCAAAAACCGAATAAAAATGTGCAAAATGCTGCAGCCAATGCTTATTCATGAGGACTATGTCAAGTTTTTTGCATATAACTCCATTCTGCCTCTTATTACACCATGTGAACCTCTGACCATGATGAGAGGTTACAATATCTGGCAAAATCCTGAAAATCTCTCATTCCGGGTGTGCAGAAAGGGATAGAAGCATTAAGAGAGTGATCATCACCATCCAAAATTTCATTATAATCACCACAAAGAAGCCAAGCTTTGTCACGAAACAAAGGAGAATCCTGATGGTATATGAGATCATTCCACAATTCATGTCGTTTTGCAGAGATGTTTGAAGCATAAATAAAGGAGACAAAAAACTCCTCCATCCCTTCAATATAGATCGAACATGTGATCAACTGAGAGGTTCGATAAACCGGAGTAACCCTGACATTATTCCTCCAAACCACCCGAAGTCACCCTAACCGATGTTCGTCATAGTTTGACAAGAAAGACCAGTCTGCAAACACGGATCTCACCACTCGATCCGCACGTCTTTCCTTCACCTTAGTTTCAATTAGACAACCGAAATCAAAATTTCCCTGTCCCATCCATTCTTTCACAACACGCTGCTTTTCTTTCTTGTTAAAACATCGAACGTTCCAAAAGAACCCTGACATCAAAGTTGTTTTGGGGTTTGACGTATTTTCAGATAACTAGGAACTTGGTTCCTAATACTCTGAGAGCTAGTAGTAGATACGAATTTATGAACCTCCTTAGAGTCCCGAGGAAGGGAAGGTCGAAGCGACAGACCAGTCTCGTTACTCTCAGGTGCATTACCTCCCTCATGATTCAGTTTCTCCAACGACATGATATCCCCTGAATTCGTAGTATCAGTAGGAAGCTTCTTCGTATCAGAGTTAGCGATACTCGGACCACCACTCGCTGCAACTGTTGAAACCAATACCTCACCCTGTTCCCCCTTGTCACTCAAACAGGAAAAAGAGTTCGACATATTCGAAACGTATTTTGGACTAGAAACCTGTTTCACTGGGCTCCACAACCCTTTGGTAGGAGTTTTCCAACCAAGGTCCCTTTCACCCTCCATATATGTGGTATTCTCAACAACTTTATCAACAACAACCTCTGTTTCTCCCTGATTTGGCTCAGGAGACACGACAATACCATTCTGAGCCACAGCTGAACCTGATACAACTTTTCCCCCATTTTGCTTTACCGACTGTTCAATTGCAAGTGAACCAGAACGTGAAACCTCCTGATCCTTTTTCGTTGTACACCCTGCTTCCAAATGACCCCATTTAGAGCAAACGGTACACCTAGCTGGCAACCAAGGATAAACGAATTCAACAATAGTATCACCTCCTTTCTCCGATTTAAAAGACATTTTATTTGGTAAACTTTTTGTTAAATCGACCTCCACTAAGACCTTAACTTCAGTGAACGACTTACACGACTTTGTATCCGAATGTAGCTGTTTTGGATTGCCAAGGAGGCTCATGATTGCACTTAGAACCTCCCAAGAAATGTATTTTGGAGGAACATTCTTAACTATAACCCATATAGGAATAGTCTTGATCTCTTCAGGCTCCAAATCTGCAATGGGACTCCACTTGGATAGAACAACAGAGACGCCACACAGATTCCACATACCTCTCCGCAAAACACGAGATCTCGTACGCTCATCCCTAATTCGAAATCTCATAATCGTGGCAGTACATCGATCTTAATTGTCTTATCTCCAAGAGTCCAGATCTTATTGACCAAAGCATGGATCCCTCCCACAAAAGGAGCTTTAGCTAAAAATCTCTCCACAAGGAAATCTTCCAAAAGAGGAAGAAAACGATGCATACTGCAAGTCTTTATGATAAAGATTCTAATACTTTTTTAAAAAATTGCAGAAAACGATGATGATTGATACTAAGTTACGTTGCAAGCTAGCTAAGATGAGATATCTAATAAAAAGTACAAAATCGAAGTGATAATAGTACGTCCGGATACAATTGCAACTAGCTAGATAACAAAACAAGGAAAATCTAATATTTTATAAATTTTAAGTTAATTGTAATATTGTGACGAGATGATACAGTACTACGACAATACGAAGAACACTAGTTACTAGATAGATAGTGTTGTGATAATATGTCAAGGTTTGGTTCGACCAGACAATATGGGACCTTCACGATGTCTGTCTCATGTTTCCTGCATGCCATGCATTCTATTTACTCCCTTCTTCTCTACGTGCCCACGTCTCCACTTTAATTCATTTTCTTATTTATCATCTGTCAAACAAACTTAAAGAAAAGGTTAATTAGCTAGCGTTTAAGATTCTTTTCCTAAAAGGTGTAGGTTCAGTTTACTTGTAAACCTAGGTTTATCGAAAGATGAGATGCACTTAAATGCTCGTTTATATTGTACTCCAAATTATGTAGATATAACATCAGAAAGGTTTTCAAAATCAGAGACAGTCTCGATTTGGGTGCATTCAATTTCTTATTAACTGATGATTTCAATATAAAACCAAATTATTCTTAATTTAATTGATATACTTGTGATTCTGTTTTTTTTTGTTTCTAATAACGATTTTGTCTTATATAGTTTACTCGATGCATGCGATGAAACTTTGTAGAATTACATATCCATAGATGTCGCAAAAATTGAAGTAACAACATAATCTGTCACTTTGAGCTATGGTATTTACTAATATTCGCTTATTTATTCATTGATATTCAATTGTTTTGGCTATCAATGCATATAAAATCAAGTTTTATACATACAAAATAGTAATACGTTACTGTATGCGAAGTTTACAAGAAGTTTGTACCATTATTATTCATAAAGAAACCAAGAGAATATAAATTAGTTCATGAACGTGAAGTAATATATCCTTTAAACTAGGTTTTGTGGCTATATAGTTCATTTCGATTTAGTTTGCTATTGTTGTTTCTCTATATATCAAAAATCAAGTCAACCGGAAACATTAATTATAACTAGAGATTATATAGTGTGTAATACCTACTTGCACATTCTACCTTGATAAATTTGAATTACTATATAACATCAGACTAAACTTGAAAGTTATCAAAGAGAAGTAGGTTAATGTCTTAATGAATGTTGAATCAAACAAATGGTAAGCTAAAATATTAAACAATATAAAAGAAAACAAAGCTAAGTAAGATGTAAAAGAAGCTAAAGAGATAGACTGGCATCCATGCTCCCTCAACCAAAAGACAAAACACAGTGCATCAATGGCCCAGCTGTCACCACAACTCCTTTTTTTTTTCTATAATATGTGGGAACTTGTTTTATTTTCTATTATGTAGATTCTTCTTTCTTCTTATAACTTCTATAATCAAAACGAGACTGAAGTTCAATTTTCGTAATAAAAGATATAAGCAATTAATTAAGGATAGGAAGCACATGAAAATACACTGTACTGTGATGGTGCATTCAAGGACCCTTCAATACGTTCGAAGGCCACATGTGTTTCTCACAAAATGGTTCAATATTTAATCGGTCCATATATGAAAGTTATTTGATATGCTAGGGGAAAATGTACCTGGACCATTCTTTCTATTTGTATTAGACCTATCTACACGTGATTTTCTTACTCTTTTGATTTGACTTTAGATCTATAGCATCAAAATTTTAACCAAATTATGCGTCAAGTCACACGATCTAGCCGACACCATTTGATGAGATTTGCCTTGTCGAACTAGTGGAACCGTCAGTTGCTTAATCAAATATCAGCAATGAATGAACCCCTTTGTCAGGATTGATAAGCAAGTGGAACTCCAACATTTCAATGGGTTAAACCTAAAACCTCTTTTGTATTAAGTTGTGGAACGTAAATCATCGTGCATGTTCTTGTTCAAAGATCGGATTAGGGAACCTTATCATTAAGGAAAAAAAAAACAAGTGGACGTGTGTAACCAACCCCACTTGTTGAATTCTGAATTTCGAAGCACAACAAAAAGGTATAGATGACAAAAAAAAAACGAAAACTCAATCTAACTTCGACATATGCATTAATAATATAGAAATTTGAACATCTCGTTGATGTAATTGGTCCGTCCATCAACACACACGACAGTGGTTCTCTCCACCGTAACGAAAATTCAATCTAACTTAGACATATGAAACTAGACAATCGAACACCTCGTTATAATGTAATTGGTCTATCAACACACGACAGTGGTTCTCTCTACCTAACATCAAATCTGTGGATCCTTATGAACAGAAAAAAACGATGAAGGGACAGGGGAAGGCCAATGAGGGTCATGCAAAATGGAACTTAGGAAAAGGACCAAAAAGATCCATCCTCTTTGAAAATTCATTTCAACCCCATAATTCATGATATGAATTTCGATGTGAATCTCAAAACAAGTAAGAGATCAGCTTTAGATAACATTAAAGGAAGAAAATATAAAGTAAAAAAGAAGACAAGAGACTGAGAAAAGGGCAATACCTGTAGGGGTTAAGACAGCTAAGAGTGTTCCTCAGTCGCCCCACAAATGTCTTCTCTCCTCTCTCTTCAGTCTTTCTCAGCTCTCAAAACTTTAAATGGTTCCAAGTTCAATGCTCCAAAAACCCACGCCCACACATGCATCCTATGACCTTTCTTTTTCTATCCATTTTCTTCCCACAAATTATCAAATTACAAGATAATGAGGTATAAAGACACTAACAAACAACCAATGTGAAAACAGACATTTACTAGTACTACTAAGAAGTCATAAATCATATAATTTATTCATACCCTGATCCTATTCTATGTACATATGTTTTCATTTAGTCTAACTGTGACGGTTTTGGATGCGAGCATTCTTGCTTTCTAAGTTCACAAGATTCACTTGTAAGCAAGGAGAGAGGCGCTCTTAAAGCAAAAACTACTACATGATATAAATATAGCAGAACGTAGAAAAGAATATGACAGCTTTTACTTAACCCTACTAAGACAGAGGATCATCATGGAACAGTAAAGAGGAGAATCTCTGAATATCCACTTTAAACTACTGCCCTCTTGTCTTAACTCTCAGAATCATTTAATTTTTCAGTTATTTTGACCCATACCTTTTTGGCCTCTTTCCCTGGTTTCCAACACCTTCACACTTATTCTAGGGCTTCCACGGCTATATATATATATTGTCCCTTTTATTGAACTTGAAACTCAAAAATCACAACCAGCACCACTGCTACTACTTGTTATCAGTCTTCCTATCAGTTTTACCCGTATAGTTTTATCTGTTTATATTAGGATATTGCTCGAAGAGTACATACCTGGGAAGATGGTTAAACCTTGTTGGAGAGTAGGTGCCAGCCTGGAGAGAAGTAAGATCAATCCCACAAAGATTGATGGCTTGACATGGTATAAAGATCTTGGCCTTCACACCTTTGGAGAGTTTTCGATGGCAATGATCCAAGCCAACAGTGTCATGGAGGATCAGTGCCAGATCGAATCAGGGCCACTGACATTCAACAATACGACAGTTCAAGGCACATTTGTTGGAGTATACGATGGCCATGGAGGTCCAGAGGCTTCCAGATTCATTGCAGACAACATCTTCCCCAAGTTAAAGAGTAAGACACCACCATTCTCCTTCTTTATTTCCTCATTCTTGGATATTTCAGGCATACTAACACTCATGTCTGACGTGAACAGAGTTTGCCACTGAAGGTAGAGAGATTTCAGAGCAGGTGATCAGCAAAACATTTGCAGAGACAGACAAAGATTTTCTCAACGCCGTGAAGAAGCAATGGCCCACGAACCCACAGATGGCATCAGTAGGGTCTTGTTGCTTGGCAGGAGTGATATGCAACGGATTGGTGTATATTGCAAACACGGGAGATTCCAGAGCTGTACTGGGCAGATCTGAGAGAGGTGGAGTGAGAGCTGTTCAGTTATCGGTAGAACACAATGCCAATCTAGAGTCTGCGAGGCAAGAGCTATGGTCAATGCATCCTAATGACCCCAACATTCTTGTGATGAAGCACAGCATGTGGCGGGTGAAAGGCGTCATCCAGGTAAACATTCATACATGATGATTACACATTTGAAAACCTGCACAGAGCTTTGTCTCATCAGTTTCTATGGCATACAAAAGCTTAAGAAAATCATCTAGCCATATCTTGCGTAAGGATGTAAAACTGACTAGCAATTGTGTTATGACCATTAACAGGTCACAAAATCCATAGGTGACGCATACCTCAAAAAAGCAGAGTTCAACAGAGAACCTTTGCTGCCCAAATTCAGATTACCAGAACATTTCACTAAGCCAATCCTTAGTGCGGATCCATCAGTCACCGTTACCCGGCTTACTCCAAAAGACGAGTTTATGATTCTTGCTTCAGATGGGCTTTGGGAGCATCTTAGCAACCAGGAAGCTGTTGATATTGTACATAATGCCCCTCGCCAAGTAGGTTCAATGCCTAGGCCATATCTCACGGGTTACCACCTGTCTGTTGCACAATTTGCACACAAGAATTAATTGTTAATATTTTCATAATCCCAGGGAATAGCAAGGAGACTACTCAAAACTGCATTGAAGGAAGCAGCAAAGAAAAGAGAGATGAGATACGCAGACCTAAAAGAGATCCATCCTGGTGTTAGAAGGCATTTCCACGACGATATAACTGTTATCGTGATCTATCTCAACCCCAATCCGATCAAAACCAATGCTTGGGCATCTCCCCTGTCAATTAGAGGGGGATACCCAATGCATTCATCATCATGAACAAATCTTACAGCAACAACTCATCCTATGTGAAGGAAATAAACTGGAGGCACGGTCAAAGAAAGAACAATTAGTATAGCTAGAACGAATATTAAGTTTATGAGATCTTTGATATATTCTCTACAAGAAATTGATGAATTCTCAATTCTCATGTACCCTGTATGCAAATTATACACGAGGATACCTTACATATAAGATCAGCAATGTCAATGATGGCAAGAATTGGAAACAAATTACGTTGCAGCATATTAACGTTTAGGCACAAGCGAGAAGATGGCCAGCAAATGTGAATACAAAGACAAAAATAAGAAATAAGTAGCAAAAGTAAACATTACATTCCCTTTATAAAAGTTTTCTGGCGCTTGATTCAAAATTATCAGAAAGCAAGTATCAACAAAGTTTATCTAAAATCTATTACAGAAACAAACGACATTGTGTAGCATCAGAAAGCCAAGCAAAGTTCCAGTCCCACGAACATAGATTCAGAATTTGAGGCTCTCTTTTCTTCACCGCCATAGTGACCAGAGAAATGGAAACCAACAAATACCTCTATAGTTCTAATGATGTCTTACATGACAAAGGAATTCCGAAGTAGCACAGCTTGAGAGGTCATATGAAAATAAGCAACGAAAGAACGATACATGGTTATGGGATCCATTTAGCATGCAATATTCGCAGCCAAGCACAGAACAGCAGTAAACCAGCTTACTTTAGTGACCACTGACTTTCATAAAATTAAAATAGGCCTACTTTTTTAAGAAAACGGATTGGCACAACTCAAAAGTATTCAACACTTCTAACTAGACTTCAAAACAGCAAAAAAACTCACTTTTCATAAATATTTGCTGCATGCAGTACAAATTCTCTATTGCTGCTGCTTGTGCTTGAAACGAATATGCAATATTAAAAGGACCATCCACAGAAATTTAAATGAAATTAAGGCATTACTCAAGCTATACTTACCACTTTAAGAACCTGCAACATGGAAAACGTCAATACCAGCCACTTCAGAATTCCTAGGTCCTAACACATTGATAATTGCCATTTTAAGACAATCAGAACTATAGGTTTACTTATTGGTTTCTCAAGATCTCATCTGGTGACAAGCTTAGCTTCCTTCCATCTGAGAGAATCATTGCATGACCACAAAACCTTGCTCCACGACCGAACTTCGAACTTAATGAACATACGGGGACTTATAATTCAGAAATAAAGAGAGAATGAAGCAGCCAGAGAGGGAATCATAAAAACGCTAGTACACTACCTGCCAAAACCAAAGATTGAGGAGTCAGATACGAGAAAGAAACCAGGTATCAACAAGATTTTGCAATGCAATAAGAAATATTTAGAGAAACCCACCTAACTACAAAGACAAAAGATACTTTATTCAGGAACCTTAGGCAGCGTTTCCTGATACAGCTGCCTCCTGATGAAACAAAGAGTTAAAAAAGAGACACCAATGAGCTTCTCTATTAATTATCTGATTCTAAAACAATGGGAGAAACAATAGAAGTTAACGGCCGTTTACCTTGCCAATACTTTGCTTTCCAGGTAAATCTGAAGATGGATCCGAAGCCCCTTTTGAAAACCTGATGATGGATAATTCACAAACCACATAATCAATTACTGAAAAAACATTGCACACTACTTCATGTATAAACAGAAATTGGGTTCCAAAGAAAAGTACCTCAATGCTCTAGCTTTGCGTTTATCTTCTTCAGCAGAATCAACTTTAGTCTCTTTCCCAAAACGTGCGAGTCTAGCTTTCTTCTTTGCCTCTTCCTCAGTGTTATCAGCAGCAGTAGAGGTTGCAGGAGAAACCCCAAATCTGTTTGAAATACAAAGCTTATTAAACTTTTAAAAAAAAACAAGTACTAAAGCAATAAACAAACTATCAAGCACAAAGAAAGCATTGTGTAAAATACCTATCAGCTCTAGCCTTTCGCTTCAATTCCTCAGCTTTCTTCGTTCCCGCTGTGTCATTCACCAAGGCTGCTGCTGCTGCTACAGAACCAAACCTGCATCGAGGGTAAAATTCGTATCAATCTCGCCAACAAATACGCGTTACATGTAAAAAAAGAAGATCGAAATCGTAACCCTAATTTTTGGCAAAACCCCTAAATACGATATAGAATCCAAAGAAGAAAACACGTTGATGAAAAGTCTTACCTCTCAGCACGAGAATTGCGCTTCTCCTCTTCAGTTAGCTTCACAGAAACCCCAAACCTCTCAGCACGTCGAATCTTCTTCTGAATATCATCGACCGGAGATATATCCCCAGCAACCGATCCAAGAGCATTAGAGTCAGCTTCGTCCTTCTTCTCACCAGAAACATCTGAGAGACCCTTCAATTCTCCGTCGAGAATGTCGTCGGTACGATCTGGCTCCACAGTGTTGAGGTCTACGATTTTCGTAGGTTTTTCACCAGTAGTAAGCCCTCCGCCATTCGCAATCGTAGCCGTGACCTTGTCTCCGTTGTTCGCCATGGAATCGCTCGTAGCTTGGTTTCGAGATTTTTTTTTTTTTTTTTTTTTTGGTTTTGCGATTTAGCCGAAGAATAGGGTTACAGTTCGGGGGACTTTTTAATAAAGCCCTGGAACGAAGGGTAATATCGTCTTGAAATAATCATGGACCGAAAATAGTCCGATCCATTTAGCTTATTAGCCCACCCAAACTAGGGTTAATATTGTCCACTTAACACTAGACTCTTCTTACGATCCGGGTCGGGTCTCAAAATCCGACTCAAATAGTTTACACCACTAACCAAATACTTCATAATATAGGATGTTTAGAAAAATATTTTTGTTTTACAATATAGAATGTTTCCAACTTTCTATGCAACTTTTAGATTAAATTTATATTTTATATTATACGGATTTGTTTATGATTAATTAAACTTTTTAAAAATAATTATTTCTTAATATGCGTGTTTTTACTAAAACATGTTATATTTTGAATTAGAGGGAGTATATGAATTTTGCTACGATCGAGCTTCTCCACCACAAATCGGATTGGAACTTTGTTTGCATTGCATCCCTCGTCTTTGTTACTCTTGTTTCCAACACTTGTTCCTGCTTGCAGACTTCTATGTAGGTATTGTTGCACTTTCCTATCAGCGCCGAATTTAATTATTAAGTGATCGATTAGAGATAAACCGGCTTCTTGGTATTGCTCATCAAAGCATTTACTAGATGTGTTGTTTAGTGTAGATAGGAGTTGTGTTAATATTTTTGTGTCTCAATATTGTATTGTTGTGTATTTTGTGCCTCTTTATTTGACCATTGGATATATTTTCTGCGGCTATCTGAACGATGCATGTGAATATAAAAAGTATTCTTGCTCGGAAAAATGAATACAAGTATGAAGAATTTGGTTCCTAATTTCACCTTATGTTTTGTAGAATATAAATCTGTATTACTGTATATATAGCAATTGGCATGTTTTTTTTTTTTGGTCAAAAGCAATTGGCATGTTCAAAACAAAAAAAATTAGATATGTTCAAAGAAAACATATACTTCTGATTAAAGGTGTTAGTAACAAGAACTCCAGAAGCTTTTTTAAGGCCTAAAAGAAAAGAAAAGAAGAAAAAAAAACATGAAAGAAATTGAGATATACTTTATAATTATACGAAATTGAGCATATATGATTTGGTGAGGCTGCGTTAAACGGCATGAGCTTTTTGACCATTATTTTATTCCCCCTTTACTGTTTTCTTTATATAGGTGTGTGTCCATTGCCCAATGTCATAATGAAGTTTTCGAGTAAAACAAATTAAATAGTGTTCTTCCTAGTGAAATTTATATCAAATCATTTACCAAAATTTTCCTCTAAACTTGTTTTCATTTAATATAAAATTCATAACGTCAAAACCAAATAAATAAATAACAATAATAATAATAATTTGAGTTTATTATAGTATTCCCGCAAACAAAGTATCCAGAAGCTTTAGTTCAAACCTTTGACCCTCACAATGAAAAATAAGAAAGTTCAACAACGACAGAGATAATCAAACGCTGACGTGTTTTAACTTTTTCTATTGAAATTCACGGTTGGTGGTGCGATAAGCGTGAACCTAGCCTCTAATTCCAGTTTACATTGAGTATTTGAGTGTATATATATATATATAAACACGTGGGTTTATGTGTTTGATCCATAAGTTCCTGCAAAACATCATTCTGTAAATCCCCTGAAGTAACAACTCTTACCCATCCTCTCCATGGCTCTATCTCCTCAGTAAGATCCTATTCTACTTTATGAGGTTTCTTGATTATTATAAAGTTGAGTTTATCGTCATGTTAAATCTAAACTTCTCTCCTTTTAATTGTATTTCTTTATCAAGAAAAATTATCGTAGAAGATCGTCAAGTTCCGCTCGATGCTACCTCCGAGCCACCTGCTTTGTTCGACGGAACCACGAGGTTTTATTTTCTCTAGTATTTTAATAATAGTCGGAGCTTCAAAAATATTTGTTAATTTTCGATGTGTTATTGTAAATTCGTTTGCTAATTAAAATTTTAAACAAACAAGGTTGTACATGAGCTACACCTGCCCATTTGCACAACGTGTTTGGATTACCAGAAACCTCAAGGTACTTGATTTTTTTTTTTGGTTGTGTAAATTGAGATTGAGACTTTAAAATTTCGAAAGCAAGATTGGTTTATGATAATCGTTTGATGTTTGGGGGTGTTTTAGGGTCTGCAAGAGGAGATCAAATTAGTTCCTATAGACCTTTTTAATAGGCCAGCTTGGTACAAGGAGATAGTAAATCCTGCTAACAAGGTGACCGATATTTGATAAATCCTTATAAACTAATTAATTAAGGTTCCTTCAAAAGTGACAATAATAAGAGTCTAAGATTGTGATAATGATATATGTAGGTTCCGGCCCTTGAACACAATGGGAATATCATAGGGGAGAGTCTTGATTTAATCAAATATGTCGATAGCAACTTCAACGGGCCTTCACTTTACCCCGAGGTAAGATCTTGCTTGGATGTTATAGAGCTTGTTCTTTTCATGTTATGTGATAATTTTTCAATGGTATTTAATTGTTTATTTATTTATTGTTGGTCTAGGATCCTACGAAGAGAGAGTTTGGCGAGGACTTGCTGAAATATGTTGATGCAACATTCGTAAAAACCGTGTTTGGCTCTTTCAAAAGTGACCCGGTTAAAGAAACAGGTAAGGTTGATTTTCGTGAGAATATATATACTTGTTAATTGTATATGACCAACTCGATTAATTGTATATACGTTTACATTTTATATATACCTTTTCTATATATAGATATATATATATATAAATATATTATTAGCACGAGTCAAACTTTCAGAAGTAGGATCTAAAAATGAACTTGTGTGTTTTAATTTGACGCAGCATCGGTCTTTGATCACGTGGAAAATGCTTTGAAGAAGTTTGATGATGGTCCATTCTTCCTCGGCGAGCTTAGTTTGGTATAAAAAGTTTTAGTAAAATAAAAATGAAACCTTCTTTAATGTTTCACTATGGTTAGAAAAGTTTTCTCAATTTTTTTTTTTCAGGTTGATATCGCATATCTACCATTTATCGAACGATTTCAAGTCTTCCTCGACGAAGTTTTCAAATACGAAATTATAATCGGACGTCCAAAACTAGCTGCTTGGATTGAGGTACACACATGGATGTGATATATATATATATATATATATATATATATATATATATATATATATGTATGCACATGAACATGGTAAAGCTTTTAAAATATGATTTAACTTCTTGATCAATTGCTTTAACTCTAATTTTGCATGTGCAGAAAATGAATAAGATGGTTGCATATACGCAGACGAAAACCGACTCGGATTATACAGTTAACTATTTCAAGAAGTTCATGGTACGTACGAGCTTCTACATACTCAACAGATAACCAAAATCGTTTTTTTCTAAAAAGGTTTAATTTCATGTTTGCTTGGCCATTTTTGTCTTCCTCCATTCCGGTTTAACGTATATTCTATAACAAAGGTAACCAATTCCGCTTTTTCTTTTTGCAGTAAAAGTACCAAATCAATCGGACCGTGTCGTGGGGTAACGATGCCATGTTGGTTTATAAGAGAAGAAAGATTACTTCCACCAAAAATGTATTGTTGTTATTGTATTTACTTTTTACTTTAATCAAAAGAGATATGGTTTACTTCTGGTGCTTGGATTTTCAAATAATAAAATGGGCTCTGTTTATGACTGAGATCTAAAAACTATGGGCCTCTTAGTTCGTTATTGAATTGGATCATTCACGGCCCACTATGATATATCGAGTTATCCTCAACATTGCCACGTGTCTCATAGTCTGTAATTTTCGAGAAACATACGAATAACGCTATCACTACTCTCTGTTTTTGTGTGGGGGGTTGTTGTTTCGTATGATCAAAAAAACCTTAATTTCTACAGAATCAGTCAGATCTTTGAAATACATATTCGTCAATGGCGTCTCCTATGTAAGCTTTTGTTATTCTTTATCCAAATTCTGGGATTTTGAGTTCCGCAATTTCATGTATTTTTACAAATAAGATTTTTTAGAATTTAAGTCTTTCCTTTGTTGTTGTTGTTTTTGTGTGGCGTGATCCTATTGAGTTGAGACAGTGTTGTAGAAGATCGTCCAGCTCCACTCGATGCTACTGCTGATCCACCGGCTGTGTTCGACGGAACCACTAGGTTAAAATAAATCTTCATTTAGCGTCTTATGTATTTGGTTTTAGCTTAACAACTCCTCTACAACAATTTTGTTATAGATATATCTTTAATTATCTTCTTATTGTTTTGTGTTACCAAAAAGATTGTACACAAGCTACGTTTGCCCATTTGCTCAACGAGTTTGGATCACCAGAAACTTCAAGGTTTTAACAGCTTCTCCTTTGTACTAGTCTCTCTCACCTTCTACAATATAGTGAGATTTCCAAGAAACTATACATTAGCTAATCTGCAAAACAATTTTAGATCTTTCTGCCTATGTTTACTATATTTTATAAGTACAAGTTGGATTCTGAAAGAAAGATTTTGTTGGTTTCCACGGATTGTAGGGTTTGCAAGAAAAGATCAAACTTGTTCCTTTGGATCTTGGGAATAGGCCTGATTGGTACAAGGAGAAAGTGTATCCAGAGAACAAGGTTACAAATCTATTTAGTAACTCACGAATTCATATGTTACATTTTTCACTTTTTTGGTTATTATAACTTGTCGTTATCTTTTGCGCGCAGGTGCCAGCGCTTGAGCACAATGGGAAAATCATCGGGGAGAGTCTGGATTTGATCAAATATCTTGATAACACTTTTGAAGGGGCTTCCCTTTACCCCGAGGTAACACCATGAGTCCATGACCATACCATACCTGGTATTGTGTTATCCCTTCATTTTTAATTCTCTGATTCTACAATTCATTGGGGTCCCTCTCTAGGATCATGCAAAAAGAGAGTTTGGCGACGAGTTATTGAAGTACGCTGATACTTTCTATAAAACTATGTATGCGTCACTCAAAGGAGACCCCTCTAAAGAAACCCGTGAGACTTTTTAACTCCTCAAAGTTTCGGTCTATCAAGGGTGAAGATCTAACCTGACCAGACATTTCATATTCTTGTTGCAGCACCTGTGTTAGATTATCTGGAAAACGCTCTGTATAAGTTCGATGACGGGCCATTCTTCCTTGGTCAGTTAAGCTTGGTATAAGCCTCACTGGCCTTTTTTTAAGATCCTATATTATTACTCTTTCGTTTGTTCTTAAATGGACTGCTTACATTAATTCTTTGTTTTTTTTCAAGGTTGATATCGCGTATATCCCGTTCATGGAAAGGTTTCAAATTGTGCTTAATGAGTTTTTCAAGTTCGACGTCACTGCAGAACGGCCCAAACTATCGGCATGGATCAAGGTACATATGCAATCTCCATCAAGATTACATTTATCCTTATTAGTGATTGGTACTAAAGCACAGTCTCGTATTATGTTTGTAGGAATTGAACAAGGTTGATGCCTATGCACAGACGAAAATCGATCCTAAGGAGATTATGGAGATTTTCAAGAAAAAATTCATGGTAAGTCATATCATTAGGGTATACTCTTTATTAACTGAACAACCACATGATTTTATTGGATACAAATTAAGGTGAGTTGCTTCATATTTTGTTGGGGATTAGAAGCTAGGCCTTTTATAATCTCGTTGTCTAGGTGTGAATGTTTGTTGCTTTCCGTTCTGGGAATGAAAACAGAGTTGGTTTAGCAGCCAGCTCAGAGACAAACCCATCTTTCTGAGTTTCTCCAACGGGCGTTTTGCATCTTAAATCGTTTTAAACGCAAGGGCCATGAATTAATCATCATCTATTACTATGTCCAAATGACTTTGTTAAATACTTCCTCTGTTAATGGTCTAATACCAAATCTGAGTCTTATTCCGGTTATATTCTTGCAGTAAGGAAGCACTAAGAAGTAAGAAGTAAAGTGTACCAGACCATTAAACCACCTGGTACGGTCCTTGGATATGAAGTAAGAATCATATGATGCAGTAAGATGTGTACTTTACATGCAACAACAGAGCTTGATCTGTATTTTTAGTGTTACCTTTGACATTAATGTTAAATCTTTTTAACACATGAATTGTGAATTTATGATAGTAATACTATCAAAATCTCAATCATCAAAGCTATTGAAACTAGAGTATTTTACTATTTATACAATAATTTTGAAATTGTACTCACCAACCTTCATACTCATTACTCACACTTAAACTAGTGCAAGACGCTAGGAACAAGAAATCTCGAGAGAAAAGCCATCTACTTTAGGGGATGTCTCCTCTTTGACCGAAGCTGACCTTATCATTATCGGTAGCCTACTCCGTCCCTTGACCGATGATGGTTTCAAACCATGGGGCCGGAGATGCTAGCAAAACTGCACAACGTAGACTGGGGAACCCCGTGTTCATGTATGTTGCAGTAATTGCAATACTCTAAATCATGAAACTTAATTACGATAGTGTTTATCTTATGGTTAAGAAGGCCTTGATGAAAACATGAACTTGCATGCTTGGTGGTTTTTAACACATGTTTCAGTAGTGTGACGACCCTAATAGTTAGTTTTCTCTTAATAGTTAGTTATTTTTTCTATTGTGATCATGAAGGTGGAAATGTTAGTGCGCACACTGGTCACCTGGTATGCGTGCTTACCCTCTCCATGTGTTCTGTGAAGGATTGACCTTATAAAAGTTTCTGATAATTCATCTGTTGCTGATAATAATACTTGTGCATTTAGGTCAGTAGTGCGCTTTCAGATCCATATCTGTCATTTGCAGCTGCATTAAATGGTGTAGCTGGGCCACTCCATGGTTTGACTAGTCAGGTATTCTCTCTTGTCTATATCTTTAATAAATGTGAACTCTTTTATCTACGCCAGAGCTGCATGACTTTTCTCTATTAATAGTTTGTGATAGTTTTGTGGTACAACGATAAGTTGGTGGGATCAGCTTCTTAGTCTCTTATTTGTCTTGTTGCAACAGGAAGTTTTGCTTTGGATCATGTCGAGGAGTGTGGAGAAAATATTTTGAAAGACCAGTTTAAAGAGACATTAAAACAGTGGCAAGGTAAAAACACGTAATCCCCATACTTTGTCATTCTTTGCTTTATGGTCCTGTATTTTTCAAGCCAACCAACATGACAGATGAAGTTTCATCCAGATGGAGCATGCGAAAATGAATTAAAATCTTGTTATGAGTCCTCAAATTTATCACCTCAAAATTTGGTCTATCAAGAGATTTCGATAACTAATTTATATTTTTCTTTCTCCTAGTTAACGTTGTAATGTTACGAGGATAGTCTACTAAATATCTCTGTTGACCTCGTCATAATTTGTCTGCAGGTTGTTCCAGGATATGGACACGGTGTTCTTCGTAAATGTGATCCAAGATATGTATGCCAAAGAGAGTTTGCCTTGGAGCATTTACTTGATGACCCTCTTTTCTAGCTGGTACTTTCTTTTTTCCTTAAACCGAACCGAACCAATAATCCAATATATTTCTTAAAATAATTAATAATATTATTTAAAATTATAAATATTTAGCTATTACTTGCATTTGGTTTCTATTTACTTTATTTTAATTTTTCTAATAAAATTACAAATATAAATATAGATTTAATTATGTTTAATATAAATATAAATTAGGTATTTAATTTTAATTTTCTAGATTTTCTAATTTCTTTGATTAACTATTTGTACAAAACCATAATCAATTTTATTTTGTTACATAAATTGATTTTAAACCGAACTAATACGGAACCAAACATAAATCGATCCCAACACAAACCAAATCAAACTAACTTTGGTTGAGTTTTACCAAAATCGAAAAAATCGAACCGAACTCAATCCAAACCGAACTAATGCATCAACTTTAGGCCCCAAAAGTAAATTTAAGTAAATAAGCTTTTCTAACTATAATTCCGAATCAGTAAAAGAAAAGCCTCACAACGGCCCACAGACTACGTATAGAAATCTCTTATAGGCCCACTACTGCGTACGACGTGGCAATTATGAACGTTGGAGCAGTTTTCCAATTCTCTCGCAGACGCGCTTTTCCGTTTTTGGACAAATATCACTTTTTTCCTTAGGATTTGGACCAAAAATCTCTGCCTTAGGATTTGGAAATAGGTATCTTTTACTTAACATCCGTCAGATCAATCTCAACCTAATTTAACGGTGAATTACACTTTACACTTTACAGGAACATTCTGGAACCCTCTCATCAACCTCTATAAAAAACCCTGACTTGGTTGCTCTTTCTTCACAAACTCTCTAAAAACCTAAAAACCTAAGCAGCTCTGAAAAGTTTTCGTCTCTTTCTTCTTAATAAGCTAAAAAATCCTTTGTGATAACAATGGCTGGTAAGGGAGAAGGTCCTGCGATCGGTATCGATCTTGGTACTACCTACTCTTGTGTTGGAGTGTGGCAACATGACCGTGTTGAGATCATTGCTAATGATCAAGGTAACCGGACCACGCCGTCTTACGTCGCTTTCACCGACACCGAGAGGCTGATCGGTGATGCTGCGAAGAACCAGGTCGCCATGAACCCTGTTAACACTGTCTTCGGTATGTATACTCTCTCATCTTATTTACATACATTGTTCTTAATTCTCTCTCTGGTTGTTTCGTGTTTGAGTTAAAGTGCGAATTTTTAGGGTTTGTATAGGATGACTTTTAGGGTTTGAGTTAAATTACTTCTTTGCGTTATACATATAAGCTCTGATTATGAACTATTCCTGTGGATTTGTTGAAAAAGTTATGATTTTTATCTTCTCTGACCAAAGAATTTTAGTATAAATTGATTGATTTGTAAACTCTATCTTATTACATACTCTGTTCTTAAAACTTGATTCGCTTTGATTTTGATTTTTGTGTGTTCGGTCTATTGATGTTGTTTTGTTTAACTTTGACAGATGCAAAGAGGTTGATTGGTCGTAGATTCAGTGACGCATCTGTCCAAAGCGACAGGAAGTTGTGGCCTTTCACTATCATCTCTTCCGGAACTGCTGAGAAACCAATGATTGTAGTCAACTACAAGGGTGAAGAGAAACAGTTCGCCGCTGAGGAGATCTCTTCCATGGTTCTCATTAAGATGCGTGAGATTAGTGAAGCTTACCTTGGCACCACTATCAAGAACGCTGTGGTAACTGTTCCTGCTTACTTCAATGACTCTCAGCGTCAAGCTACTAAGGATGCTGGTGTCATTGCTGGTTTGAATGTTCTGCGTATCATCAACGAGCCCACTGCTGCTGCCATCGCCTACGGTCTTGACAAGAAGGCCACCAGTGTTGGAGAGAAGAACGTTCTGATCTTTGATCTTGGGGGTGGTACTTTTGATGTCTCTCTTCTTACAATTGAAGAAGGTATCTTTGAGGTCAAGGCCACTGCTGGAGACACTCATCTTGGTGGTGAAGATTTCGATAACAGAATGGTTAACCACTTTGTTCAAGAGTTTAAGAGGAAGAGCAAGCAGGACATCACTGGCCTCGCAAGACCCCTTAGGAGGCTGAGAACAGCTTGCGAGAGAGCAAAGAGAACTCTTTCTTCCACGGCGCAGACGACCATCGAGATTGACTCTCTCTACGGAGGAGCTGACCTCTTTGCTCCAATTACCCGTGCTAGATTCGAAGAGCTTAACATGGATCTTTTCAGGAAGTGTATGGAGCCTGTTGAGAAGTGTCTCCGTGATGCTAAGATGGACAAGAGCTCAGTCCATGAAGTTGTTCTTGTCGGTGGTTCCACCCGTATCCCCAAAGTTCAACAGCTTCTCCAAGATTTCTTCAATGGTAAAGAGCTCTGCAAATCTATCAACCCTGACGAGGCTGTTGCTTACGGTGCAGCCGTCCAGGGAGCTATTCTCAGCGGTGAAGGAAACGAAAAGGTTCAAGATCTTCTCTTGCTTGATGTCACTCCTCTCTCCCTCGGTCTTGAAACTGCTGGTGGTGTCATGACCACTTTGATCCAGAGAAACACAACCATCCCGACCAAGAAGGAGCAGGTCTTCTCCACTTACTCAGACAACCAGCCCGGCGTTTTGATCCAGGTTTTCGAAGGTGAGAGAGCCAGAACCAAGGACAACAACCTTCTCGGTAAATTCGAGCTCTCTGGAATCCCTCCGGCTCCACGTGGTGTGCCTCAGATCACTGTCTGCTTTGACATTGACGCCAATGGTATCCTCAACGTATCTGCTGAGGACAAGACCACCGGACAGAAGAACAAGATCACCATCACCAATGACAAGGGTCGTCTGTCCAAGGACGAGATCGAGAAGATGGTTCAAGAGGCAGAGAAGTACAAGTCTGAGGACGAGGAACACAAGAAGAAGGTCGAGGCCAAGAATGCTCTTGAGAACTACGCTTACAACATGAGAAACACCATCCAAGACGAGAAGATTGGTGAGAAGCTTCCCGCAGCAGACAAGAAGAAGATCGAGGACTCCATTGAGCAGGCTATTCAGTGGCTCGAGGGTAACCAGTTGGCTGAAACGGACGAGTTCGAAGACAAGATGAAGGAGTTGGAGGGTGTTTGTAATCCGATCATCGCTAAGATTTACCAAGGAGGAGCTGGTGGTGAAGCCGGTGGTCCTGGAGCTGCTGGAATGGACTACGATGAAGCTCCTCCTGCCTCAGGTGGTGCTGGCCCCAAGATCGAGGAAGTCGACTAAGTTGTTTCTTAGTCATTGTTTTGTGTTGGTTTTTTTATGATTTATCTTTTTTATTTGAGCCAAGTAAGGAACTCTCTGTTTGTTGTTGTCTGGTGACCCTTTCTCTTTAAAACGCTTAGTGATATTGTAACTGCTTAGGACTTGGGTCCTTTCTTATGAAAAGTTTTCTAGTTGAACTTTCCTTTTTTTTTTCCAAAATCAGAATCCTAATTTCCTTTTGTAATTTCTCTAGGACTTGGGATAATTTCTGAAGCTTGTGTCTTTTGTGCTTCACAAACCAGGAACTACACACCGAAGAAGAAGCCATACACTTTACACTAATCTTATTGTCACATTTCAAAGCATGTGCTACATAACAATACATGTGAAGACATCACCTATAAACAACATTATAAACCAAGTCCTCTATATGGATACAAACAGCTCGTAAGCAACACTTCATACTTAAGTCTGCAAATCAATCAACAAATATGCACAGCTCATTTGAGCCGGGTGAAGCTGTCTTGTTATTACACTCAGAAGAGTTAATCTTGTAGAATGCTCTCCATTCATCGATGTTCTTCATCCTATCACATTTCAGTTCAGGTAAGCATCTTCTCTCTACAATCTCTATAATCTTCTCTGTTCTTCCGAGATGCAGGGCTGCTCCTCTTACTGATTCTTCCCTCACTTCTACAGCTGTCACCAAACACTTGATAGATATCACTTGCCCTACATTGCAAAAACAACCTGAAACTATGTCCGAGATTGTGGTTACCAGCTTTTTTAACAGAGCTTCCCCTGTTCCGTAGTCTCTTGATTCGTAACTGTGGAGAATGGTTTGACATATCCGGTACATGGAGTTGGCCGCTAGAGTCTTGATAGGCCAATGAGACGGTTTGTGCTTCATGCACGCCATTAGGTTCAACTGCCACGACTCTGAAAACTCTTTCTTTGCGACCTCTACGAGCTCCCTAAGTGTTTCTTCTGGACTTTTTTGTTGCTTGGATAGTGTCCGAAGATCCACATCAAACCACTTATGATAGAGATCAACTCCTAGCCAAACTACCTCAGCAGCTTTCCTGAGGTTAGCTAACTCTCCTCCGGTATCTAAAATGTGTTCAAACTTGCTGACAGATTCCAGGGCCTCATTGACAGCATTAAGCAACTTCTCCACGGAGCAAGGCTTGACATTGGGAAGAGCAACAGCGATGGTTGCAAGTGTTACCAGCGGGAGAGCCCAACAATTCGGTGGCTCACCAGATGCGGCAAGAGAAGCCACCTCGTTGCTGTCAAACTCTTTAATCCCTTCAAATCCTTTTGAAACGGGTGTTTTTTCTTCCAAAAGCTCTATCAAATTTATCGGTTGTTTTTTTCTGCCGTTCTTTATCCAATGATCCGTGGCCTCACAGTTGCTCCGCACCATCAAATCCACCAGCTCTTCCTCTCCTTCAAGATGCAAGACAAACCTCGCAAGCTCCTGTCTCGAGCTTGGATTTGAACTCTCTGACTCAACAACGTGAGAAACAGTACCCCTTGCTCTGACTGCAAAATAACAGCAGATCAAGATTCTACTTACACAGTAGACCGAGATGTAACGGATAATTTTGCTTGCAAACACGATAACATACTGTATTCCTATACATACATCCAGTATCCAGCGTTTTGCATCGTGTGCAATCTTCCTGCAGCTACGGTCTTTGAGGATCGAAAGGCTTAAGGGACGTTGTTTCTTCTCAGAGAACCATTGTGTCCAGTGACTCTCTACTCTAAACTCATCTCTGTAAGACTTCTTCCCTCTTATTGGACAGTGAAAATTCACAGCCGTGAACCATCTGATGGCAGGAGCAACAGTCCCTATGGCTACTGCACCAGTCTGGCATACAAGAACCAAAAAGGTTGACCATTTGTAATCAGAGTCTCCGTGGCAGAATCCGAGTGACCTCGGTCTCAGCAAATAAGATCGAACCATGGCCTCACCTAACGTAACGGCACTCAATAGACAGAAGAAGCCAGAAGCAGTGCACGTGACAGAACGAGCCATAACGAACTGAGGGCTACTGGTGTGAGCCATCATCCAGAACTTGGACAAATCTTGCTGAATCCTCTTAGCTACTGTTGTTCTCTCTGTAGCCAAAGGACACTGCAAGGCAACGTACTTCTTCTTGTATTTGGTTTCCAAGATCCTTTTGGTGGTGGGGACTGCAGTGGCCGAGAAGCTCAAGATTAGTAGCATAAGAAGCATGAGAAGCAGAACAAGATAGTGTTCTTCTTTAAAGGCGTAGATGGCACCTGTGCCTAACTGGATACATATGTTGACAACGTCAGTGATAACAAGAATCCCTAAAGCCATGAGATTCATGAGGAGATCTTGGTTCTCCATAATACCCAGAGATGGCATGGAATTGCCCATCACGGTGCACACGAAGACACTGCTACTGAGTTTAGATAACTGGTCGTGGCGACTCGGCATCGAAGTGTTGAGATCGACAGAGAGTTTGATCCCGACGCCGATGAAAGTCAGAGAAGTTGCGTTGAGAGAGAAGAACTTACAGGGGAACCAGAACTTGCGGTGTCGGAAGCCGTGAAGAAGATCTGCGGCCATGGCTAGTCCGCAGATCAGTGAAGCTGCAGCAACGTATAAACCAATTGAAGGCAATGGTTTACTAAACTCTGCGTCGTTCAATTCGCCATGGGAGTCGCACCCGAGGTTACCCATCAGTTGATTTCTCTCTCTTTCTCCTTTCTCAAGACTTTGATCGGAAAGATGTTCTTTTTGTTGACTCCATGGAGAGGAGAGGGAGTGTGGTCTTGTCCTGTGTGTCTATGATGAGTTTTGGTCAACTTTGGGATTTCAACCTAGAAGAAAGTTCTTTCTTTTAAGGATTAAAACTTCGTGCGTGATCCGTGACTACCGGACTGAGTCAGTTCTGTTCCTCTTACGAGGTTTTTGTCAACTGATGTTTCTTTGTTTGTCAACTTGAATTTTGTCCATCTTTGGGGTTTTGGAAATTTTATGTTTTGCTTCCTTTGATCGTTTTGACTGAGAGAGCTCTGTAGAAACTAAATTAACACAGATGGTAGTAATACAATCAAAATCTCTAACCTTCAAAGAGTTGTGGAGCTGTAGTATATATTACAATAATTCAGGAATGAAAACAGAAACATTCCTCGATACAATATAATGATAAATTATCACATTTCAAAGGCAAATGCTACTTCTGAAGACCATCACCTATAACAACATTATAAACCGGCCTCTTTGTAAATCTCTCTCTCTCTCTCTCTCTCTCTCTCTCTCTCTCTCTCTCTCTTTTCTTACAAATATCTACAGGCAGATCTTACGAAATACTTTTATACTTTAGTCTGAAACCCATCCGGATAAAAAAAGACAGCCCGGGATCAGTCTAGGGTAAATAACTCACTCGGTATTGCGATTCTTTTGGACTGTTTTCAGACCCTCTTTGATCTAGGTGGAGTCCCAGGAGCGAAAAGGGAGCCTTGGACTGGCTGAGCCATAGGATCGAAGTTTTGGGAGGCGAGGTAAGTGAGTGCAGTGACAACATCAGCAATGAGAGGTCTAAGATTTGGCTGCTCTTGCACGCACATCGCTCCTACAGCGAGTGCTTGGTACAACCCTCGCGGAGGGTACTGACCTTGAAGCATTGGATCAGCCATTTGAGAGAATTTCCTCCTGTCTTTAAACAAAGGCCTTGCCTGAAAAGAGAGCATTTCATAGAATTCAATTAGAAGGAAACATCTAGAGAGAAAACAAAGTTTTGTTCCCAATTCTTTTTCTTCCTTACCCATGCGACTAGATTCTGTTCTCCAGTGGATCTTGAACTGTCTATTGCTTTCCTACCGGTAATAATCTCCAACAGAACAACACCAAAGCTGTAAACGT
This sequence comes from Camelina sativa, assembly GCF_030686135.1. NCBI lineage: Eukaryota > Viridiplantae > Streptophyta > Magnoliopsida > Brassicales > Brassicaceae > Camelina > Camelina sativa. The sequence continues at coordinate 29,047,539 of NC_141887.1, read as the reverse complement.
CTGATTTGAGTGTTAGTTGGCCTGTCATTGCATATTCAGGAGCGCAGTATCCATATGTTCCCATAACCCGAGTCGACACATGAGACTTGTCACCCACTGGTCCAAGTTTGGCCAGCCCAAAGTCGGATAGCTTTGGATAGTAGTCATCGCCGAGCAAAATATTGGAGCATTTCAAATCTCGATAGATCACTGGAGGCATGGTTTTGTCATGCAGATACTCCAGACCTTTTGCAGCACCTGCAGCTATTTTCATTCTGGTGTTCCAGTCAAGTGGCTGCTTCCCAGGTGAAATGTCTGGAATAATAAAAAACAATCGTTCAATTGAAACTTTAAGACGTTTCCTATACATTATTTAATAATTGGAAAGTATCCATAGGCGCGTCAGAAGCGCATACCATGCAAATGATCTTCCAGTGAGCCTAAAGGCATGTACTCGTACACAAGAAGCCGTTGGTCTCCATCAGCACAATACCCTATTAAGTTAACAAGATTCGGGTGATGAAGAAGACTCAACATGAGAACCTCGACAAGGAACTCCCTGTTTCCTTGTAAACCATTATGATCAAGTTGCTTGATAGCCGCTGTCTACAAATGAAAAACAAAGTTAGTAAGTAAGCGTTCATTACTAAGAACATTCAAAAGGTTAAAACTAGAGAACCGGTCAAAAAATAACGAACCTGACCAGTGCTGGCTAAGTATCCTTTGTAAACCCTACCAAACCCTCCTTCTCCTATAAGACATTCTTTTCTGAAGTTTCTAGTGGCAGTAGCTAGCTCAGAGAAGGTAAACGTTTGTGCCACAATGTGCTCAGAGCCTTTACTTTTGGATTCACTCTTGTCACTAAAGGATGATTTGGCCTTAGATTTCTCTACCAAAAAGAAAGCGGAATCATTAATTAAGACAGAAGTGTCTAAAGATCAATACTTTACATCGCAGGAGCAAAAATCAAAGCTTTACAAATCAAAGTCCCGTTTTAGCTTTCATCAGAATAACTTAAATCCACAACATCAACCCGCAAAATAGGCATGCAAATAACACATTAATATAGGTCAAAATACAACTAAGAGTGTGAATCAGACTAGTCTGAAGCTACTGAAATCAGAAGGAACAAAAAGAAAAAGTAAAAAACCCTAATCAGCATTAGCCTCAGCGGAATCAGAAAAGCATAGTAATGATCAAAGATTAAAAATTTCCAAAATTTTAAGCTTGAAAAGCTTAAACCCAGAATTAAAAGGATGTAGTGTGAGAAACCCTCTTACCTGAAGTAGACAGAGAACAATTAGAGGACTTCCTATTGAGTTTTTGGTCACCGTTTCTGCGAGTCTTAGTCCTCCCGCTCGATTTCCCAGAACACGGGATCCAACCCATTAAGCTTCTCGATCTTCTTCTTCTTCTTCTTCCTCTTCAACTGATTCTTCGTTTTGATTGCGTTCGATGATCTCGAAAGCGAGAGAGAGAGAGAGAAAAGCTGAGACCTTTGAAAATGTAATAACGAGCACGCCAAGCCTATCTCGGCTCCAATCGCTAAATTTTTCTTTCTTTTTTATATTTTATTTTAATTTTAATATTTGTGATACAATTAATTATAATTTGACTTTTTTGACAAATAAAACTTTTGATGTCAAAGGAAAAAAGACAAATAAAAAATCAATAGTTTACCAAAGTATTAACTATTACCCAATGAAATTTTTATCTTCTTTCAAAAGAGGTCAACACACAAAAGAGGTAAATTATTAGAACAGAACATGAATAAGCAACAATCGTGGTCACCATGTCCATGATAGTTTCTCAATCATTTGATTATTCTTCCTTTCTAAATTGGTGTTGAAAAGAGAATATTTTTAAAAATGAAACTAAAATAGCTTTATTCTAGTAAAATTACAACATAAGCTAAAAATCATATTACAAGAGATAATGCTGGTACAAATGCGACACCGTAATGTGTTCGGCTCCAAAAAGCAAGCTTATACAAAAATAAAAACACAAACAAGTGGTGTTATTGTTTTTACAAGTTTACAACATCTACAAAGATATTTCACTACATCCTGGAACTGATGAAACCGAACCCTTCGTCCTAAATTCACAAACCAGACCAGACAACGACAATGGCAAACAATCAAATGTCGTCGTCTCTTTGTTTCGTGTATAGTACTAGTAGTAGTAGTATCGAAAGAATCAGACTTTGAAGGGAAAATGTTAAAACATGTGACAGATAAGATATATATATATATAAGATAGATGATGAGCACATTACTCATGTTTTCAGGGCTGAGAAATACTTGGGGTTTTTTAGGTTTTTTCCGTTAGCTATCCATCCTCGATGTCTTTTATGTCGCTATCGTCCGTTGCAGCAGCTGGTTTACGAACAAATTGACCACGCACACGAGGGCGTTGTTCCGCCAGTTTTTTCCGGCTTTGGTATCGTACCTGAGAAGAAAAGAATCATTTTTTTATAAACAAAAACCAAATCATCATTAAACGTCTGAAAACATTTAACAAATTTTACTACTACTGGTTTTGTTAAACAGTCAAGATGTTTGATCAAGAATTTACCTTCTTTCTGAAGCACCTCTCTTTTCTCTTCTGACGGAACTTTGTCAACGCAGCTTCCCTTTGAGAGATCTTATTTTCATCCGCCACGTTTCCGCTACCACTTCCGCTTCCGCTTCCACTACCATCTCCATTTCCGTTTTTGCCAGCACCGTTATCACTACCCATATTCATTCCTCCAGCATTCATACCATTGCTGCTTCCATTTGGCCCATTGCTTCCATGACCACTACCTGATACACTTCCATTCACACTGTAATTCACTGTGTTGTTGTTACCTTCAATCGTTTCGTTGTACACATTTGAGGATCCGCATTGTGGAGGTAGCTTCCTCTCAGCGACATGGACACGATTATAGGAGGCATGCTGTTTATGATGATCACAGGGTAAAGGCTGAAATGATGAATGCTTGACTGATGAAGATCCTGCTGAGCTTACTTTTGGAGCTCCTGGTTTTGTGAAAGCGTTGTTATCAGTAGTGGAACTCATATCAAAGTTATTGCTACCAACATGTGAGCGGTGATTGTTGGGGAGACTCTCGTTCTCGTTCATGTTTGAGTGACAATCACATGCGGCTTCAGTCCTTTTTAATAGATCCTGGCTGCTATTACCATGAAGCGAATTGCTTCCTAAGTTCCCGCCAGAAAGCTTATTTACATTTGAGGCTGGATTATACCTGTACAAGTCCAACAGTCGATCCCATACTTCTTCAGTATGGTATTCAAAGAGGTTGTATATTGAAGAAAAAACAGAGCTTTTAAAATGTGTTAATGATACTAAGAAAGTACCTTGAGAAAGCTGATCCCTCTGAACGCCTCAGCACATTGCGGTCATCCCTAACTAATGTCCCATCATCTTTAATTCCTCTATGTCTCTTTGAACTATGTTCTACGTGCATAAGCTCTTCGGAATTTTTGACAGCAGCTTCATTTGTATCTAAAGTTTTCAAGTGAGTGTTAGGCGCCTCAGGTTCTCTGTTATCTTGAAGGTGGCTAGACATAGCTTTAAAACCCGAGCCTCCATCTTCATGCATTTGTTTACTAGAAGGACTTTCGCTACTGAGGTCCAATGGTCCTTTCCCAACATTTATTTTCCATTTACTAGAGCTCTTTTCAAATGAATTATCCTGTCTCACAATGCCAGGAGTTTTAGATAGGGGTTCATCTTTTGGCTCCAGTTCCAGATCACAATTTTTACGAATACTGATCTCTAAGTCTCTACCCATTGTGACATCTTCTGCAAAAATGATGAATGAAGAAAAAAATTCAATATTACCAACTTAAGTTTGTAAAAAGAAGAGTATGGAAAAAACTGAGAAATCACAGCTTCCGTCCCTACCAAATTTTTCATCCTGTTCTTGAGTCTCCTTATCAGCAGGTGCTGCAACCAACTGATTACTTGGAACCTCGAGGTTAGAATGTACTACTTGGGCGCAAGTACTATCGACTCGATCCCATAGAGATACCGCTCCTGGACTGTCAACCTCCACAGCTTTTTTCGTCCAAGAGCTCTGAGTAAAAGGAGTATTATCAAGATCAATCTAGGGTTTGAAAAATAAACCATGTGCAAAATAAACTTCAGAATGAACTAGAATTTTTCACCCAGTTTATCAATCCAAAGATCTAAGTTAAACATCATTGAGTTCTACAATTGATTAGTTAAGCGCTTCCACCATTTACAAGCATCTGAGTGCACATGCGAAGTTCGATCATCCGACCCCTACCATTTATGGTGAAGAATTTTTTAAAAGGGTAACTTATCAGATATCAATATTAGATTATTGGTATTGCACATTCGTCTTACCTGAGCGCCACTCCCATCACTACTTCCATCACTAGCATTCAGGCCAATGCTCCCATTTTCATTCTCATCACTGCTTCCCGAATCATGATCAGATTTTCTAATACTCTTTGATTTCACAGACTTTTGAGTTTGATGCGTTCCACTCTCACTTCCACTACCGCTAGACTGTGAACAAGAAACAAGGAAAACCATGAGAAACCAAAAAGAAGATACCAATCCACAATTAGACAAAAGACTTTCTCGTTTACTACTTATCACCAATTGTACATCAAATGGATAAAAACCCGAAAAACAAAGACCAGAATTTTTTTTGAATTAATCATATATGAGCAAGGACCTACACTTTGGCATCTCCTCCAAACATGCTGCCAAAGGATCTTAAGTTCGTTTTTTCTTATTGGCTTAACAAGAAAGTCAACTGCTCCTTTCGATAAGCACTTAAAGACCAGCCCCATTGAGTCATGAGATGACATCACTGCAACACAAATCTCACAGTGGAATGTAGTTAAAAGCATCTTCTTCCAACAAAAGCTAGAGAAGACTCAACCAGGGACAAAAAAAAAAAAAACTCACTGATGACAGGGATGTTCCGACGAGATTTGTGGTTCAAAATCTTGCACAAGAGACCGATACCAGACAAGTAAGGCATGATCACTTCCGTTAGAACAATATCAATATGATTGTTTAGATCTTCTAACACCTTCCAAGCTTGTATCCCATTTGAAACCTCAACAACTGCCATGAAACAAAGTTAATAATAATCAATCAACCAAACAAAACTAATGGTGATATAGATCAGGCAGAGTCATAGGGTTCAAAAACTGACCTTCATAGCTACAATTACGAAGAAGAGCAGTAACGATATAACGAGTGCAGTCATCATTCTCCACAAGAAGAACTCTAATGGTTCTCACATGAAGAAACCTTTCCCAACAAACAGTTGCTGATGTTTGTTGCGAGAGTGGAATTTGCAGTCCAGCAGCGCCTGAACTCCCATTTCTCACATCCATAGCGATTCCATTAACTTTATCTTCTTCACTCTGCTTCTCTGTCCGACTCTCAACCCTATCAGATTTCGTTTCTACCGTATTTCGATCAGTGTTTGGGTAACGTGAACCCTCCCCCTCTTTATTAACATTCATCACACCACAAGCCAGAAACCCTAAATTCGGAAAAAAATGGTAAAGCTAGAGGAGTTAGGAATCGAATAATACTCTAGATTAGTAGAACACAGAGTTGAAGAACACGAAATTTGAAACAACCAACCCAATCAAGTAAACTTTTCGAAGAATCATCAAAACAAAAAAACGTGAATCTCGACTTCAAATCGAGAAAAAAAAAAACTAAAACAAAAGCATCTGAATTCCAAAGAGAGTACTACTGATCTTACAATAATCAAATCCTACAAGGAAGAATCGAGCTCCAAAAGTTGCATCAATCACCAGAATAATGGATCTAGCACAAAGCAGCAGCTAACTCGTTTGGGAATTAGAGAGAAACACAAAGGAATCAAAAGTTAAAAAGAAAGGCAAAGCAAAAATACACAAAGAACCGAAGCTTCTTTTAGAAAGAAAAAATAAAAAAAAAGGACACAGTGAAGAATTTTTTTTTGATTATGAGTTTTTTCTTTTTTTCTTTTGCTGTCTCCCAGAGAGTGGAAATCGGAGACGACCATAAGCCACCGGTTTTTATTTTTTCCGGAAATAAATAGATATTACAGAGATTTTGTCGACGAGAATATTAAACAAAAAAACAAAATTAAATAAAAATTCGTTATTTCTGACGTGGATAAAACTAGAGGTCCCGAACGTTTGTGAAATTCCACGTCAGATAGGATATTTCCACATCACGTATTGGCGAGGATCGCTGACGTGGACGGTAGATCAAAAACAGTCGTTCAGGCAGCTAGTGGCAGATCTGAGATCTTTTTGGATTGACACGTTGAGTCGTATCTCATCTCGACCCTTGATTTGATTTTGGCGGAAGAGACTAGCGTTTAAAGATATGGGCCGTAAATTACGCTTTGTAAACCCAATTAAAAAATTCTCTAAAAATAAACGTCGTCGACAGCAGGGTTCGAACCTGCGCGGGCGAAGCCCAATAGATTTCAAGTCTATCTCCTTAACCACTCGGACATATCGACATTTTGATTAAATCACAGTTAATAAAGATAATAAAACGTATTCATAATTCTATCCCTTTAGTTGCCCTAGTAATTGACATTCACGAGATACGTTGACCTAAAGGAGTGAATTTTCCCGCCATTGTTAGTACTAAGAACTCTCTCGGCCGCCGCATCTCCGTCGCCGTCTACAGATGGCGGATAAGAAGAAGCGGAAACGATCTAAAGACGACGAGACGGAGGAGCTTCCTTTCAAAAACATTCTGGAACCAGACGAAGCTATCCTGGAGCTTTTCAAATCCTATGTTTCCTCTTCTATCAAAGCCGCCGCCGGAGCCGGCGGTGCTTCGTCCTCGTCATCGAAACCACTAACCCTAGATGATCTCTCTCTCTCATCTTCCTGCCGTGAAGTCGCAGATCTCTCACTCTCCTCCGTGCAGACAGAGATAGAGACAGTCATCGTCCAGATCGCCCGTTCGATTCTAGCCGGTGATGGCTTCTCCTTCAGTGTTCCTTCACGCGCCGCCTCGAATCAGCTGTATGTCCCGGAGCTCGACCGTATTGTGTTGAAAGACAAATCCACCCTCCGCCCTTTTGCTTCCGTTTCTTCTGTCAGGAAGACTACCATCACCACTCGTATCCTCGCCCTTATCCACCAACTCTGCCTCAGCAAAATTCATGTCACCAAGCGTGATCTCTTCTACACCGACGTTAAGCTTTTCCAGGTTGGATCTTCTTGCTTTCAGTTTGGAAGTTAGAGAATGCTACTCATTGTTTAGATCTAGCTCTTGTTGTTTTTGTTTTGAGCAACTAATGGCACTGAATCTGTGTAGTTGAGCAAAGAAGTTTCAATTTTGGAAGGTTTTGAACCAATTTGCAACTTTACTGAATTTGCAGGACCAGACACAGAGTGATGCTGTGTTGGACGATGTCTCGTGTATGCTCGGCTGCACAAGGTCAAGCCTCAATGTAATCGCAGCAGAGAAAGGGGTGGTGGTGGGAAGGCTCATATTCAGTGACAATGGAGATATGATAGATTGCACAAAGATGGGAATGGGTGGGAAAGCCATTCCACCAAACATTGACCGGGTTGGAGATATGCAGAGTGATGCTTTGTTCATACTCTTAGTTGAAAAAGATGCAGCTTATATGAGGTTAGCAGAAGACAGATTCTACAACCGGTTCCCTTGTATCATCGTGACTGCGAAAGGCCAGCCCGATGTAGCCACAAGGCTCTTCTTGAGGAAAATGAAAATGGAGCTTAAGCTTCCAGTGCTTGCCTTGGTGGATAGTGATCCTTACGGGTTGAAGATCTTGTCGGTTTATGGATGTGGGTCGAAGAACATGTCGTACGATAGTGCAAACTTGACTACACCCGATATCAAGTGGCTTGGGATCAGGCCAAGTGATTTGGACAAGTATAAGATACCTGAGCAGTGTAGGTTGCCAATGACTGAGCAGGATATTAAGACCGGGAAGGATATGCTAGAGGAGGATTTCGTGAAGAAAAACCCTGGGTGGGTCGAGGAACTTAATCTGATGGTGAAATCGAAGCAGAAGGCTGAGATTCAGGCGTTGAGCTCTTTTGGTTTCCAGTATTTATCAGAAGTTTACTTGCCCCTGAAACTGCAGCAGCAGGATTGGCTCTGATCATCAAGATTGCTGTGTTCCTGTTCAATTAGAGAGACCAACAAGTGTACGCTACAAATTTCAAGTTTATGATCATGTAATTGCTGGTTTCCTAGCATGTGAATTACTACACAGATCAAAACTTGGTTTTAATTTATGGTTTGAATCTACACAGAACTGGGAAGATAGGTGTCAGTTGATTATTTAGAAGACAACTCATTTGTTATTTAAAAGATTGTATACAATATGCTTATTGAGATAATTAACATTCAATATCTTTCCCCATTCCTTTCTGCTTCTGGTTTGAAATTAGCATAAAATACAAAGATGATTGATTAGTAATGTGACCAGTCAGAGACAGCTACTTTTTGCGCTGCAACCACTGATACAGAGACGCCTTTGTCACCATCAACCTCTCCAGGATTGCAGGTCTCCTCGTCGAGGATATACTAACAAATGACTTACTGTTCTCTGACGTATCTGCTGTATCTTGGTTTGCATCATCCACACAGAGTGCATCCTGTTTGATATTTCTTTGTCCAGCAGGAAGAACCACAAGAGACAATTCATCTTGTAGAAGCTTCACTAGCGCTTCTTTGACAATAACCTCTTGCTTTCCTGATTCGGTATTTGCTTCACCGGTTTCTAGGATAATCAACACATCATCTATTACAACATCACCTGCAAAGGGAGATTCAGTTAGTCGCAAATGTGCTTTTTAGTCTCTATTGGAATAAAATTCAACCACGTTGCTTGTATGCTGTTCCCGTTTGAAATGTTTCCCGAGTCAAAAAAGTTAATGCAAGATAGAGAATTTATTCTGGTGTCTAGAATCTTACCTCGCATATAGTCTTCCTTGATCATTCGCAAAACTGCTAGAACAACAAGTCGAGCCTCAACCTGTAAATAAATGCAAAAGCTTGACATGGTCATATGCTGAAGGAGTTAAATTGATAGGATTACAAGCGCACAAAATACTTCATTGTCTCCATTAACTTACCTTGGTAAGTCCTTGAAGGTCAATTGCAAGGTTTCCGGCTGTTCTCTCATGCAAGTGTGTAGCTACTTTTTCAATGAGTAAACTTACAGGTCTCCCTACATTATCTCCTTCTTGGTCGCTTATTTTATCATGGCTCTGACCATTTTCCTGTATGACTCCTTCGCACCACTCCTCGATAAGTTCCTTGAGAAAGTGATCGTTGGGCTTGTACCTGCAGTGTTGTGGCTTTGTTTGTGAGTAAAAAGGAATGCCTCCTCACTTGTTTGAAGATATGGAACCATCAAGAAGAGAAATTAGAGTACACCGTATAAGTAAATTGTTCTTACCCTGCTTTTCGCATGTCCTGATATATAGCTAAGCATTGCCGCACTTCAAGTAAAGAACCATATTTGCTTCGTGCTTTAAGAAGTGTATTATAGGTCACCTGAGAAACAACTTTCTGGACTGAGAAATACTGAGATAAATTGAGAAACGGCTTCCCATGTCTTAGCAATGCATTTCGTCAATTTAGACTAGTCTAATAACTTCAGGACTTTATATGCATAATTTTGTACACAGCACTGATAAATTCAGTCTTCTGACACTACCTAAACTGGCGTGATGGATATACGGTCAATTTATCTTGCTGGGGGTTAAAGTTTACAGCATTAAAGGGAACTTCAAATATGGAGGAAGTTAGTAGCTGAAAGGGAAAAAAAAAAAGAAACAAAGCCATTCGAACATCAGAATTACCCAGTTTGGCTTTATCTGATATCTCCTCATCTCCTCGAACAAAGAAAATGCCAACTTCAAACTTTTATTTTCCGCGCAGATCTGCAGATAATAAGAATTGTATCTTCACACGTTTGAGTTGTGCAATAATTAAGAACAATGCAGAAAGGTTGGCACCAGTAAGAGAGAGATTAAATACCTTGATTGCAGTTGTGTAGGCAACAACATCAGGTCTGGTTCCGGCCGAATGCATAGTTCTCAAAATCTGTGCTGGATGAAAAATTTATATCAGGGAACTTATCACATTACTGCGTAAATGGCATAAATGATACTATAAATGTACATGTAAGCTTATAAACATGAGCTCGAGAAGTATGATCCCCTTAATGTCATTTATCTGTTTTAGAAAGAGATTTGAATGAGTATATTTTTTAAAAAATCCAGAGAAAAGTTGACTCACCCGTACAGCACCTTCTACATCGCCTGAACCTCCACACATATCGATCAAAGTCGACCATGTTATTTGATTTGGTGCAAGACCTAGGCTTTTCATCTCATCCATCAATTCTTTGCCTCGATAGTAATCGGTACCACATGCTTTCAAGAGAATATTATATGTAGCAGTTGTTGGCTTGAAAAAAAATCTATTTGAGGCTTGGATATAAGGTGAAGTAGAATTATTATTCACCAAAGAACCAGGACCATGATTTTTTAATCTATTTGGGCTGGAAGTGCGACCTTTAGTAACTATATCATCTGCATATAAGGCTTCCTTAACTGAGCTTCCCTTCCAAGATTGAAAAAGGCGAAAAGCTCGGTCATACTGGCAAGCTTCAACGCAAGCATGCAGTAGGATGTTGAAACACTGAGAATTAGGCTCACAGCCAGATGCAAGCATTTCTTCAAAAAGGTGATTTGCCTGCTCTACTAAACCTGCATTGGCACAGGCGCTGATCAACGACGACCATGTATGAGTATTTGGGGTTACACCAACAGATTTCATATCATCTTTGACTCTGAGTGCCCATTTCCACATCTTTGCATCTGCAAAAACCTGATCTTAAGGCATTATTCAGAGACTTAAGGGATACAAAAGCAAAAGATAATGATAAACTTAGTTTTACAAAAATGTGGATATTGTACCTTTATAATAGTACAATATGTGAAGGCATCCAACTTCAAAAGTCCGGAAAATTCCATTCGCTTTGCTTCGTTGTATATGTCCTGGGCAAGATCAACCCGTCCAGCCAGGCAACATGTTTTCAGCAGTATGTTGTAGGATGTCATGTCAGCTGTAACATCAAGTTTCTGCCCATGACATGTAGATTTGAAGGTCAGTCAATACCTATTCCTATATCTGAAATTTTGAGGGTAGATTGAACCATTCGAATTACTATCTAGATAGTTCACCTACTCATATCTTATAGCTTAAATTACATATCAAGAGATAAAAGAAATACCTGCATATTCTTGTATACTTTTAGTGTGTACCCAAGATCATGGGAATTAACATTCATTAGGCTGTTCACAACATAAATATTTGGCTTAATGTTTTCTTTGAGAAGATCCTGCCACAAGATTCTGAGTTAACTACAAATCTCAAATGCAGGACGGCAGACAAAAGTAAACCTAATGGTTCAAATAAAGTATACTTATGCAAAACATTCAGTATAGTCAGGGAATTACCTCATATATGTACCTCGATTTAACGTAATCACCACACAGACCACAAACATCTATCATCGTTCGGAATATATACATGTTAGGAGTATCTAAAATCTGTTTGCAGGCTTCATATGCTGTCATAACAGAGACCATATCTCCTTTCTTTCCGAAACCATGAATAATTCTACAAAGCAATATCTCTGTATGTGGCAAAAGACATGCGTATCTGCATTCCATATGAATCAAATCGTTAGCAGCACACTATATTAAGAATTCTTGTGCTCAATTTCTAAATTCCAAAAACCATTAACCTGAATTGTTATAAGGGGAGTGTAAACAAACAAGCCTTACCTAATAGCTAACTGAGGATTGGAAATGTCAACACAACTCTTTACAACATCAAAAGGATCCACCAGCTCTTTGATTTTGAATCTGAGACCTGAAATAAGAAGCAGCCACTCAATTCAAGAGGTTCAAAGGCTGGTCTAAAATCATAGTGTAACAGGACAGCAAGAATAATATAGTATTTTACCGGAAAGTATCTCCAGTAGATCAATAGCTTTCTCCACTTGCACAGAGTTAGCCATCGTACGAAACTGTTTCCTCATTAATTTCACAGACGAATCATCCACAAGGTCTAATGGAGCAATCCCTACCTTCTCAATTCTCTTCAAAGTGTAAACCACGCTCTCAATCTTACCCTGTCGAAGATTCGAAGAAATCGCTTTCGATAAGAGATCAAAATCAACCATGGAAGCGAAACGCGCCACATTAGCTCCGGACTCTGCAGCCAAAGTCTCGGCGATGAGAGCGACGTCCTCAATTCGGCCGTCCTCAGCGAGCTTCGAGGCGAAATCAGCGTAATACTCGAGCGAGCCATCTGGAATCCATCTAACGACGTTAGAGAAGTCGCTAGAGAGAGAATGAGTCGCGGAAACTGGAGCAGGAGAAGCTGAGTGTTGCTGCGGTAGTGACGGAAGTAGCTTAGTGAGAGAAGGACTCGGTTTAGTTTTCCGGTTCGCTTCTGGTGCGGTGGCGTAACAGCGACGGCGGTGGTGGTGAGGATTGGTAATGGCGGAGGAGGAGCCAAAGACGATGACAAGGTCTCTCATTCCTCGCCAACGGTTAGGATCATCACCATCATCATTGTGGCTCAGTTTTTTATTCTGGTTTTCTAATTTATCCGAAGACCTGTCAATGGATTGGATTTGAAAGGCTACTCTTACAACTCCCGAACCGGACCGGATTTCTCGTGTTAAATTTACTGGTATGTCTAAACCAATTTGGTACGTTGATAACACGTGTCACGTGATTAGTTTACCAAATTTTTATTATAAAAAAAGGAGAAAATGGATGGCCTGAAATTGGAAGTGAAGCTCTTCCACATATTATTACACCAACTTCTTTGCCTGCCGGGCGGGCATGTGGATATCGTTGTCATTTCTCTCTCTAAAAGCCTTCTTCTTTCTTCACTCTCTCTCTAAACGATCGCTATCTTTGAAAGAAGAAAACCGATGGCCTCAACCAATCCGGTGGTCGGTGAAGCACTACCGTCGGAAACAATTACAGATGCTACTGCTGAGATGACGACCACGACGGTTTCTTCTTCTTCTTTATCGACGGAAGCTGGGGAAGCACCGGAGAAGAAAGTGAGGAAAGCGTACACGATCACTAAGTCCAGAGAGAGTTGGACTGAAGGAGAGCACGATAAGTTTCTGGAAGCTCTTCAATTGTAATTTCACCCGCTCCTATTCTTATCTTTTCTTCTTCCACTATGAATTTGATTCTGTGTGTTTCCCAGCTCTAATTCTAGCTGAATTTTGCGTAATTTCGCCTTTACTTTGCTCAATCTATGATAAATTACACAACCTGATCCGTGAAGTTGACCCCTTCAGTTGAAATGTTAGGTTAGGGTTGATAAAGTGATGAACTTTTATCAGATCAGAGTTTGGTCATCTGGAGTTTTCGCCTATGTAATTGGATTTTAATTAAAAGAGCAGCAATGTCTTCTTTGATTGGTTAGGTTGGATTGTATTCAGATAGACCAGAGTTTCAATTAGTCTCTGATGAATGCTTTTTTTTTTTTTTTTCTTCTCATAAAACCAAAGTGTAGTTAATCTTATCTAAGGTTGCCAAAATGATTCAATGAAGGACTTGGCATCTGGTTTCAACATGAGAACTGAAAAAACTTACTACAAAGTCAGCTTTTAGAGCAATGCATGAAATCATTTTCCAACCAGTCCTAAACTTTTTTCTTCTGTGTATTAAATGCATGATTTTGGTAATGGTCACATTGCTCTTCTGTTTGTGAAATTATATTTTTTCTGAGAAAATAATTTTACTTTGTTGCTGACAATTTTCTTGTGTCCTCTAGGTTTGATCGGGACTGGAAAAAAATAGAAGACTTTGTTGGTTCAAAGACAGTTATTCAGGTTTGAGATCAGCTTCTCTGGAGCTTTGGTTTAGTATACAACCTTGGCACATTTCCCCTCTCAATCTTCCTGTGCCTGTTTAATTTGCTGCAGATCAGGAGCCATGCCCAAAAATACTTTTTAAAGGTCCAGAAAAATGGGACTTTAGCACATGTGCCACCCCCTAGGCCTAAGCGCAAAGCTGCTCACCCATATCCTCAAAAGGCATCGAAGAATGGTCAGTTCCACTATAATAGATATTGCTTTGGGTGGACAGATTAAGTTACATGTAATCAATCTGACCGCACCTCAATTCTGCAGCTCAAATGTCGCTTCACGTTTCCATGACTTTTCCTCCTCAAATAAATAACCTTCCTGGCTATACTTCATGGGATGATGATACCTCTGCATTGCTAAACATAGCCGTAAGCGGGGTTACTCCACCAGAAGATGAACTTGATGCTTTTTGTGGACCAGAAGGCATGCATTCTCATCTCTACTCAATTTCTGTAGTTTGCTTTGGTAGTGGAGTTACTCTATCTTATGAAGTTTCATATGCTAAATGTGGCTTAGAATATTATTGTTTCAGTTGTTGTTGGATCAAATGGCATACTAAGTGAGAGTAGTCCTGCAGCATCTGGTATAGGAAGCTCAAGCAGAACACTATCAGATTCCCAAGATTTAAGACTGGCAAAACCAGCTCCCTCAATGCATGGTACTTATCTGAAAAGTTGGGTGACTATTTCTGAGTTTTCATTTTATGGTGGAAACTGTTGTAATGGTTGCTTTGCAGGTCTTCCTGATTTTGCTGAGGTTTATAATTTCATTGGGAGTGTCTTCGATCCTGACAGCAAAGGCCGCATGAAAAAACTCAAGGAAATGGATCCTATAAATTTCGAAACTGTGAGTTGGAGCGTACTTGCCTTTATATTAATGATGTATGTGACAGCATATCCATTATTTAGGCTTCTACTCGAATGGTGCTTCTTCTTTGAGCTTCCTTATATCGGTTGTAATTTGGGTTGGTGGTGTTTCCAGTCATTACTCTAAATAGTTCAAGTACTGACCTTATAGTGGTCTCACACAGCTGAACTTAAATAAAGGATCCTTTTTAAAATTTTGAATGGGGTTGTACAACTATGGGTCAGTTTTTAGGAGTACCTATTTCACTATTTGTAGCTGTCAGTGACTGTTCTTTTTCTAGTATCCTTCACTAATCACAGTTTGTCTTGCAGGTTCTGCTGTTGATGAGAAACCTCACAGTGAACTTGTCAAATCCTGACTTCGAACCTTCTGTAAGTGTTAATTTTATCTTAACTTCTGTTCTCGTTGAGCATGTGGATACATTTTTCTTTCCGTGTTAAGACTTAGAGAGAAAAAGTCTCTTACACCAAACAGACCTTCAAATTTGAATTGCCTAAACCGTTAGAAATTAAGACTAGATCGCTCTTACTGAGTGTTACTTTTTTTCCATTCCTATGATTAAATGAGGGTTGTTGTGCTCTTTGATATATATATATATATATTCTATTCACACATCAACCGCTGGCTGGTGGATTGATTTTTTTGCAACAGATGTAATCTAACCATGAAATAGTCTGAACACGTTGATGCTAAGGTCATGAACACTTAAGCTCGTAGCTCTTAGTACGGGAACCCTGATCAAGAACTCAACAAGTTATATCTCTTTTTGACGACTTCTTCTTGCTCGCAGCAACTGTTGACCAGCTATCAAGTAAGTGTGGTTTATATCTTATATCCGATACCAATATAAAACACTTCACTATAATCAGATAGTTTCTATAGCTTTAATTACATAATAGCTGGTAGACAGTTCACTAAGGTTTGCATAAGACCTTAATGCTTCTCTTTTGTCACAGTAGTTGCTGTCAGTCTCACATGATCACACTTCCCTTAAGATATGTGTTACGAGTTATTTGATCTCTGTGTTTGGTGGATTGTGTCAGATGCTTCTTACGGTTGTTGCCTGAAGAGAACAATAAGGCGTCACAAACAAGAGGAAAATATGCAGTTTAGGTCAGAGAACCAGTGGGGGTGAATGGTAGATATATGTACTTGTGTGTGTGTAGGAAATGGTTACCAAATGTGTCTTCTTTTTGATAATTATTTGTTCATGCGTTTTGTAATATGTCTTTTCTTTACCTCTATTTCTGATTGGTTATTTTTTGGTTATTTGTTTAACCAAAGCTATGTAACAAGTTAGCAAATTGTGACTTAACTCATAAGTGAGATACATACATAACTTTGTTGTATTGTACTTGTAAGCATTAACGTCCATGTTTTGTCTCCACTCTTTGTTGTTTCTTGTCAATAACAGTATTCCGGAAACCGGGTTCATAATAATTAGGAAACTGAACCGTGTTGGTATGGTTTTGGAATGTCTTACGACCCTCTAACTGACGCCGAAGGTTTGCGAAGTGTGTATAAATATAATAATAAACAGAGAGAAGGTTCCTCTATGATAAGCTTGCTGTGCCTTTAGCTCTGGTCAAGAGTAAGACGCGTACGCGCGGTGGACAACGGAAGGTTACGTCTGAAAGTGGCTAGAGAAGGGGTTCATGTGGAATTGGAGAGAAGACTCTTTACGAGCCAGAGTCTTTCATCTTATCTTGTATCTAGCTTGTGTAGTTTTCTTTTAAAACGTTGTGTCGTTTATTGACGTGGTTGTTAGAGTGCGTGTAGTTCTGTGATAGAACAACACTATTAAGGGATCCCAAACCCGGATCTATTACTCTCCTAAATTACCTTTCGGTTTAAGAGATTCCTTCGCCGTCGGCGAAGATGCTGCAGCATCAGATCGTACAATCTCCGGCGAGATTAGGGTTACCAGGTCCTGGTTCTCCCTCCGTGCAAAATCCAACGCCTCCTCGTCATGGCCATCCAACCTCATCTTCATCTTCCCAATCTCAGCACCAACAGATCCAGCAACAACAACAACAACAACCTAATCTACTCCCTTCCTCCAACGTCGCCGCCGCTTCCTCAGCCTCAGCTTCGTCGGCTATTTCATCCTCCGCTTTGCTATCGCTCCTTCCGCCATTACCGCGAGCTCAAGCTCTTCTCCAGCAGATGGCGGTTCTGACGTCTAAGCTCTTCGACGTCTCTCCCAATCGCGCTCTATGGCTTTCAGCTTTCCGTGGCTCCCTCCCTTCGTTCCTCTCATCGCACTCTTTACCACCGCCTCCGCCGCTTGAAAACCCTAATCCTTCATCCACAAAGGAGATCCTTTCTCAATTCAATTCCCTCCAGACTCAGCTCTTCGAAGCCGTGACAGAGCTTCAAGAGATCCTCGATCTGCAAGACGCGAAGCAGAAGGTCGCGCGTGAGATAAAATCCAAAGATTTATCTCTTCTCGCATTCGCCAACAAGCTCAGGGATGCGGAGCGTGTTCTCGATATGCTCGTGGACGACTACTCCGATTATCGCAAACCTAAACGAAGCAAAACTCTAACTGAATCCGAAAAGGAAGAAGAAGAAGATGATGAAAATGTTACTTGTTCTTCTTCAACCACAGTTTCGTCTCAGCTCAAGCTAAAGGACATTCTAGCTTACGCTCACAAGATTAGCTACACCACATTCGCTCCGCCTGAATTTGGTGCAGGGCAAGCACCTCTCCGTGGTGCATTACCACCAGCTCCACAAGACGAGCAAATGAGAGCTTCTCAGCTTTACACCTTTGCTGATCTCGATATCGGTTTACCTAAAACGGTAGAAAACATGGAGAAGAAGGTTGAAGCACTCATTGAGCCACCACCACCACCGCCAGAAGCTATGGATATCTCAGCAATTCATAACCTGCTTCCACCGAACATCGCAGTTCCTTCAGGATGGAAACCAGGAATGCCAGTGGAATTGCCAAGAGATTTACTATTACCACCTCCTGGATGGAAACCAGGCGACCGAGTTGTGTTACCGCCACTGGAGTCAATCGCTGCACCCAGAGCAGAGGATCAGCAACATATGCGACCTCCTCAGGGACTTCACAGACCGCCTGATGTCATACAGGTCCGAGCTGTCCAACTCGACATTTTGGAGGATGATGATAGCAGTGACTACAGCAGCGATGATGCAAGCTCAGATGACGAGGAGTAATCAACATTGTGGTTGCTTCGCGAGTGAAATCTTTTTACCTGGTTTGGTTTTGTTTAGCATTGTTTTTATGTGGATAGATGTTTAAGTATCAGTGTCTTTGATGTATCATAATTGTTTCTTACGAGATCAAGGATTCTAATTCAGTTTTTTTTTTTGTTCTGGATTCAGTCTTTTAGCTTCAAATTCAGTCATTACTCAGGTTTCAGGGTTTCAAGTAAAGTTTCAACTTTCAAGAGTTACAAAGTTGGATTGTTCTAGTAAACGTTTCAACTTGACATTTGATTTTGAATCATCGATCTCTCTACAAAATAAAATCTCCCTAACATACTAATAGTAAACGGGCTCTTTCTGACAAAATCAAGCCCGTTCAAGTATTAGCTAGCCCATTTAGATTTAACCTGTTGAATCCGGACTAGCCACGTGGTCGAATATTTTTAGGGGTTAAATTGCCAACTCTTGCAAATAAAACTGTAAAAATTGTGTTCTTCGAATTAAAATAAAATAAAAAAATCTGACAAAAATATCCATTCGTTTCTCTTCTCTTCTGGCTTTCACTCTCGCTTGCTTCTTCTTTCTAGTTTTCTACTTCTTGTACCTCTCATGGCGGACAAGCTAGCTCTCCCTCTTCTCCTTCCCGGTACTCCTTCCTCTAAACCCTTTTCTCACGACCAAAACCACCATCTCTCTCGGACGCCTTTTCTTACTACGTCACTTTCGTCACCACCTCCTCCGCCTGTAGAGCCTCTTCTCCACGATGTATTCCTTCACCAGAACCCTAATTCCAGACAACCCATCAGCTCTCAAACGCCTAGAAACCGTAACCGGACGCGAATTGGCAAGTCACGCGACTCTAACCTCGGTAAACCTTGGTCTTACCATGGTCTCTCTCCACAAGGTCAGCAAGTTCTACGTTCCCTCATTGAACCCACTTTTGATTCCGGTCAGTTAGATGCTCTGCTCTCTGAGCTATTCGAGCCGTATAAGGATAAACCTGAGTCTACTTCGTCGGAGTTACTAGCTTTTCTTAAAGGATTAGGATTTCATAAGAAATTCGATTTGGCTCTGCGTGCTTTTGATTGGTTTATGAAGCAAAAGGATTACAAATCCATGTTGGATAACTCTGTTGTTGCTATAGTTATCAGTATGTTAGGTAAAGAAGGCAGAGTCTCTTCCGCTGCAAATTTGTTCAATGGGTTGCAGGAAGATGGGTTTTCTCTTGATGTCTATTCTTATACTTCGTTGATATCAGCCTTTGCTAATAGCGGAAGGTACAGGGAAGCTGTAAATGTGTTCAAGAAGATGGAGGAAGAAGGTTGTAAACCGACTTTGATAACTTATAATGTTGTTTTGAATGTGTTTGGGAAAATGGGTACTCCTTGGAATAAGATTACCTCTCTCGTGGATAAGATGAAGAGTGATGGGATTGCTCCTGACGCGTATACCTACAACACGCTTATAACTTGTTGTAAACGAGGCTCTTTGCATCAGGAAGCTGCTCAGGTTTTCGAAGAAATGAAGGCTGCAGGGTTTAGTCATGATAAGGTTACTTACAATGCCCTGTTAGATGTTTATGGTAAGTCTCATCGGCCTAAGGAAGCTATGAAGGTTTTGAATGAGATGGAGCTCAATGGATTTTCTCCGAGCATTGTGACTTACAACTCCTTGATCTCTGCGTATGCTCGGGATGGCATGCTTGATGAGGCGATGGAGCTTAAGAATCAGATGGCGGAAAAGGGAACGAAACCTGATGTTTTCACTTACACAACACTTTTATCAGGGTTTGAGAGGGCTGGGAAGGTCGAATCTGCTATGAATATTTTTGAAGAGATGAGAAACGCCGGGTGCAAACCAAATATTTGTACTTTTAATGCCTTTATTAAGATGTATGGTAACAGGGGAAAGTTTGCTGATATGATGAAGATTTTTGATGAGATCAACGTGTGCGGTCTCTCCCCTGACATCGTCACTTGGAATACGCTATTGGCAGTCTTTGGCCAAAACGGGATGGATTCAGAAGTATCAGGTGTATTCAAGGAAATGAAGAGAGCTGGATTTGTACCTGAAAGGGAAACTTTCAACACCTTAATCAGTGCGTATAGCCGCTGTGGTTCGTTTGAACAAGCTATGACTGTCTACAGGCGAATGCTTGATGCTGGAGTCACTCCTGACCTTTCCACCTATAACACTGTGTTGGCAGCTTTGGCTCGTGGAGGAATGTGGGAACAATCTGAGAAAGTTCTTGCAGAGATGGAAGATGGTCGGTGCAAACCGAATGAGTTAACTTACTGCTCTCTACTTCATGCATATGCGAATGGCAAGGAGATAGGTCTGATGCATTCTCTAGCAGAAGAAGTGTATTCTGGAGTTATCGAGCCTCGAGCTGTGCTTCTGAAGACCCTAGTCTTGGTTTGTAGTAAGTGTGATCTTTTGCCAGAGGCTGAACGTGCGTTCTATGAGCTCAAAGAAAGAGGGTTTTCACCAGACATAACCACATTAAATTCCATGGTCTCTATTTATGGAAGAAGGCAGATGGTGGCAAAGGCGAACGAAGTCTTGGACTACATGAAAGAAAGGGGTTTCACACCAAGCATGGCGACCTACAATAGCCTCATGTATATGCATAGTCGGTCTGCTGATTTCGGAAAGTCAGAGGAGATCTTGAGGGAAATACTGGCTAAGGGAATCAAGCCAGATATCATATCATACAACACAGTCATTTACGCCTACTGTAGAAATACTCGGATGAGAGATGCATCTAGAATGTTCTCAGAGATGAGGGATTCAGGGATTGTCCCTGATGTTATCACGTACAATACGTTTATCGGTTCTTATGCAGCTGACTCAATGTTTGAGGAGGCCATCGGCGTCGTTAGGTACATGATCAAGCATAGTTGTAGACCAAACCAGAACACCTACAACTCAATTGTCGATGGATACTGCAAGTTAAACAGGAAAGATGAGGCAAAACTGTTTGTCGAAGATCTGAGGAATCTTGATCCACATGCTCCCAAAGGCGAGGATCTCAGGTTACTGGAACGGATACTGAAGAAATGGCCATAGTTAATTGTTGATGAGAAATCGCACAGTGAACTTGTCAAACCCTGACTTCAAATCTGCTGTAAGTGTTAATTTTTTACCATAACTACCATGCTCGTTGAGCATGTGTGGCACCTTTTGTGTTTGTACTTAGAGAGAAAAAGTCTCACCATGTGCCTTCAAATTTGAATTGAGATAAACTGTTAGAAATAAGAATATTTCATTGTCAATGTGTGTTAAATCTGTAATCGTTCCAATGAATGAAGGAGTATTGTTGCCCTTTGTGATATATGTAGACATATCAACTGCTGGCTTTGGGATTGATTTCAGTCTAACCATGAAATATTCTGAAACACTTTGATGTTGCAGAGGGAGGTCCTGAACACGCTTGTAGCTGTTAGTGCAGGATAAGCACTCAACAAGTGATAAATCTTCTTGGTGACTCATAGTAAGAATTGTCTGTGCATAAGAGTTAAATGTGTATTGACCATAACTGTTAGAATCCCAGATTAGCTGTTAGAAGCCTGATCATGTTGTTCTCTCAAGGTTCGTATTAAGAGTTATTATGGCTCTTACCTAATGGACTATTTGATCTCTGCATTAGGTGTACTGTGTCAGATGCTTCTCACGGTTATCGTCTGAGAAGAAAATAACCGATGCGTCACAAACAAGAGGGACACATATGGCAGTATCGGTCAGAACCAGTACGGCCGGGGATGGTAAATATATATATGAGTCGAAGTGTGTGTAGAAAATGGTTAGAAATTGTATCGTCTTTTTGAGAGTTGTTCGTGGCTTATGTAGTTTCTCTTACAGCTAGTAGTAAGTCTTATTAAGTGAGATACATCATACATATATAGTGTCTTCCATGTTTTCTCTTGAGCCTTTTTGTTTGTTCTGGTTTGTTGACAAGAACCAATATTCCAAAACGCGGTTAACAATCAGGAAACCGAACCGTGTTGGTGAGTCCTATCAAATCAATGCAAACCAAGGCAGATAAATCAAATTGAACCAAATCAGAGCTAAACCGAAAAAAAAGTCTTAAAATGTTGTCATCTATCACAAATGGGCTTCTCATAAAGCCCAATATAATTTAGCTGGGCTGCAAAGAAAAGATAAACCGACTCCAATTAATAACGTTAGTGAATTTCCTTTTTTTTTTGCTTTTAACGTTTCAGTTAAGTAATAATAATAATACACGCTCCACTCTCTGTCTAATACTTCTACAGTAATATCACAATCTTCATCTAACGGTTCAAAACAACAAATAGAAAAAAGGAAATAGTTAAGATTAAATCCTGACCGTCGGTCATAATATAGTCCTATATCTATAAATTGTATTTAACACACGCTCCACTCTCTGATACTTTCATCATCTTCTCTTTTTTCCTTCTCGGGTCTTCTTCGTTGATGGTGTGATCTTGCGCATCTTCATGAATTCTTCTTCTTCATCTTCTTCTAGGGTTTGGTATCTCTCTCTCTCTCTCAATTGCTTTTTATTTTCTTCAATGCTCTGTTATTCTTCTTCTTCTTCTTCTTCTAGGGTTTACTTAGTTTCTTCTTCTTCTTCTTCGTCTTTGCAGGTGTTTGTTTCGGAAGAGAATTTATGATCCCAATCATCGCTCGACGCTCCCCCCCCCCTCCCCACCGCTTCGTCTTGATCCGCCGCTGTCTAGGGTTTTGCTTGCTCTCTCTCTCTCTTTTTTGTTTTGTTTTTTCTGTAAAATTTTGTCACTCGTTTCCTCGGTTTCGTAAATAATAGCTTCTGATTTTTCACTTTAGGGTTTCTAATTTGAATTTCATGTTATTTTCACTTTGGGGTTTCTAATTCCTTCTGTTTCCTTTTTTTAGTTTGTTGATTTAAATTTGTATTAGTAGATGCTATGAATTGATTGATCGGTAATGTGGCTTTTTGATTGATCCTTGTCGTCAAGCTTTGATGAATGAGGGTTTATTAATTAATTGGGTAACTTCTGTGTGTGTGTTTTTCAGGAGGAATTGAAGGAATGGGATCAGTAGTGTCTCTTGCTCCTTGGTGATGCTAATGTAAAGATTACTGTAAGTTTTTTTTTTTCCAATGTTATATATTACTGTAGGGTAGTATTATTATTGTCTACGACTCTAGAAGGTTTGTTTAGCTACTGAAATTGTTGGAACAAAGTTACATGTTCACTTCTTCTATTGACATGTTATTTACTTGTCCTTTTTTGTTATTTCAGGTCATGGATGATGCTTTTAACTATCAGTGATGGCTTTGAGTGATTGTCCTCAGACGTTCTCATGGGTTCATGCTCTAAACATATCTCTTATATTTGTTTTTGAAATTTCACTTTGGTTTTGTGGTTTTTTTTTCCTACTAATTACATGTAGCTATTAACGAATACAACTTTGTTTGATGTAGGGTGGAAACAGAGGTTTGACTGCATGGGAGCCCTTCCATTGTATATCCCAGGACACCTCAAGGAGATTTTTGATGCAGATTATCCAAAGGAGATGCTTCGATTTATCTATTGTCACCAGGTGATTAAATTTTTCTGGCTCTCTCTGATATCTTTTTAACTAGTGCCTTGACTAGAATTCCTTACTGTTTTGTCCCTTAATTTACAGAGTGGGGATTACGCATTGAGAGAAAGAGCGTTTCAGATCGTACCAGCTGAAGCTTCTAAGGTAATCAAATTTTGTTGTTTTAAGCACAACTAGTTTTGATTTTAGATACTAACTAACATCTACGTATATTCCCCACGTTTTTGTTTGTAGATACTCGGAATCTTTGATTGGTCTGGAACCATCCCGTTGCTTCCTGAAACTGCTATTTGCATTTATGTTTGTAGATTTTTATGGGACTCTCTTCACATCTTTGTGGAGCCTTTCCTTGCAAGGTGGCCGTTAAACAAGCTTGTAAGAGAAAAGGCTCTTCGGGTGGCAATGGAACACGTTAATGATGAGGACGCAAATAGCAATTACATTGCTCGGTCGGTTATGTATCTGATTGATCGTTGTCTTCTCTGCGCTACATCTTCAGGTAGTGTTCTTCCTCTTGACCTATTTTTTCTTTCTTTCTATATAAGTGAAATTAAATACATCTGTCTCTTTAATGCAGACCGTCCAGGCACTGGGTTTAATGTGTGGGAGGGTTCGAACAGAGAAACATTAGGTTACTAACTGGTCTCTTGCCCTATATCTCTGTTGGTTTCTCATGTTACATCAGACTTGTCATGGTGCGTTTTTGCCATGTTATTGAATTTTGCAGGCTAACACAGTAATGTCCCTGATCTTCCTAGTGAGCTAGCATCTACGTTGGATCTTCAAATCGTAACAACATCAAACTGATTTTGAAGGTATGTATCGTAGGGTCTTTGACTCAGCAAGCTTCTTCCCTTAATGTCAGAACCTATTGCAAAGCTTCTTCATTTCTATCGTTCTTCTTTCCTTTGTTCTATGTTGCAGCCATTTGTGGACAGATTATCCCAGTGCCCGAAGCATGGTCTCCATAACCCTTTCAAATCTCCAGAGAGGTATGGTTTTGCTTGGTGCTTGATGAATTTTATACACTTCTTCTTGTTCGTTCTATATATGAAGATACTAAACTTATGTTCATGTTTTGTTTTATACAGATACCTTTTGTATGGAGATATCTCGACAAAGGCAGCTTAGATGCTCTCCTTACTTAAGGTAACACTTCGTAAGGACGTTAATTGTCTCTTCATCTTTCTTTTGAGTTAGCTTTTCGTTGGTTCTTTTGCTTTGTTATGATTTCTTCTTGTTCTGTGATTTCAGGTTTTCAACAGCTGATTTCAATAGGAGTTAATGGGTCTCAGGAATCGGAATTAAAAGGTTAGTTTACTTGTTACTACTAAACCTTGTTTTGCTATGGTTTTAATCTGAGTCTTCACGTTGGTTCTGTGGTTTTTTCCCATCTAATTGCATGTTAATATTTCCTTGTCGTTTTTGTAATTGCAGGTTTTGGATGATGCTTTGCGATGCTAAGGTTGATGAACATGGAATGCTAATGATGGTAACGTCATATATTACATCTCTATTATCTGTTCATGAATTTTCACTTTGGTTTTGTGGGTTTTTTTTCCCCTTCTTCTATTTACCTGTTATTTACTTGTCCTTTTTGTTATTTCAGGTTTTCAATGATGCTTTTATCAATCATGACTGTCCTCAGGCGTTCTCATGGGTTCATTGCTCTAAACACATCTCTTATATTTGTTTTTGAAATTTCACTTTGGTTTTGTGGATTTTTTTCCTTCTAACATGTTTATTTACTTGTCATTTTTGTTCTTTCAGGTTTTGGATGATGCATTTATCAATCAGTTATGGCTCTGGCTGATCTTCCTCTGGCGTTCTCATGGGTTCCTTGCTCTAAACGCATCTCTACTATTGTTTTATTTTATTTTCCCTTCTAATTACATGTTATTTACTTGTCGTTTTTGTTATTTCAGGTTTTGGATGCTAACGTTGATGAAGATGAAATGCTAACGATGGTAATGCTTTTACCCTGGTTCCTCGTTATCAGTTTCAATGATCCAATTATTGTTAGAGGTATTTGGTTAGGAATTCCCAAGTCTATTGTCTCCACAGGTTTTTTAGTTGAGCTAATTTATTTATTATCAACCTCCATTGTCTGATTTGTGTTTTTGTTTTTTTGCAGATTGAATCATTCCATACCTTTTGCTAGCGTAGATGCCGAGGAGCTATCTGGTGCTAATCCTGCTGAAGTACAGAGCTTTGCAGTAGGTTTTTGTGTTTACTTCTCAGATTGAATTTTGTATTTGGTGCTTATTACTAAAGTGCTGTGAGCTTTACTTTCCTGTTATGTTTATAGTGCAGGGAAAGTGGGTTGGATCTTCAAATCAAAACAAATTCGAACTGATTTGGAAGGTATGTATAGGTCTTTGACTCAGCAAGCTTCTTCCCTTAATGTCAGAACCTACTGCAAAGCTTCTCCATTTCGAACTTTCATCTTTCCTCTGTTCTGTGTTGCAGCCATTTGTGGACAGATTATCCCAGTGTCCGAAGCATGGTCTCCATAAACGCCTTTCAAATCTCCAGAGAGGTATGGTTTTGCTTGCTGCTGGATGATGAATTTTATCCATTTCTTCTTGTTGTGTTATTATTTCTCAGTTCGTTCGTTCTATATATGAAGATACTAAACTTTTGTTCCTGTTTTATACAGATGGGATTCTATACAGATACGTTTTCTATGGAGATATCTCGACAAAGGCAGCTCAGATGCTCTCCTTACTTAAGGTTACACTTTTTCATTGTCTCTTGATAGGTTATCCAAATAACGTGCATACTGATGAGGAATCAGAAGTAAAGGTTGATTTACTTGATACTTACTACTTAACCTTTGCTTTTGCTTAGTTAGGGTTTATTTGTTACTACTAAACCTTGTTTTACAGGATTTGATCTGCTTTTGTTCATTCTTAGTTAGGGTTGTTTTGGTTTTATTTTGCAGCCTAGGCTTGGTCACCGTTTAATTCCGGGTCTGATTTTGTAAGGATGTTAATTAAGTGAATCTTCTTTTCTTTTGTGATAGCTTTTCGTTGGTTCTTATGCTTATGATGATTTCTTCCTTTTTTGTGATTTCAGGTTTTCAAGAGCTGATTCAAAAGGAATTTATGGGTATGTGGAATCAGAATTAAAAAGGTTAGTTTACTTGTTACTTACTACTACTAAAACTTCTTTCTATTAAACCTTGTTTTGCTTAGCTATGTTGCAGATCAGGCTTAACAAATTGGTAGACTTTCACACCTCTTGCTCCTTTTTTATGCTTAGCTCTGTTGTTGCAGATAGGTTCCTCTTCAAGGATGTTGGGTTTATTTTGCAGACTTGGCTTGGTCACTGTTTAATCTCGGTTCTGATTTTGTAAGGTCGTTAATTGTCTCTTAATCTTTCTTTTGATTTAGCTTTTCGTTGGTTCTTTTTCTTTAATATGATATCTTCTTGTTATGTGATTTCAGGTTGGTTACGAGTTAACTTTTTCTGTTTGCTTCAACTGTTTTCAGGTTCATCCATCTCAATGTAGCTACTTGGCACACGAACTCATTGTTTGGTATCAGGGACAAGAAGTTTCAATGGTTTCTGGGTTAGGTGAAGGCACATCCCATAGAGCTCATTGCCAGCTAGGTTCTCCCATTACAGAGGTAATGACTGTGTTTGATATCTTACTCTCTGTCGTGAAGCTTATTGATCACATACTGACCTGTTTTTCACTACTGTTTCTTCAACTTGTATCACTCACTCTTTGGTTTGGTCTTTCAAATTCTCGATGCAGGTTATTGTTAATATTCATCCCACTGGATTGTAAATTCCTGTTTGAGCTTTCCGGTCTCCACATGCGCGCTACTATAACAATGTAAGTGACTTTTGTTTTCTTTTCTTTTTTTGCTTTACCACTTACTTTATTTTTGAATTTGTTGTCATCTTTCTTTGTCCTAAAGCACGATACTATTGCTTATTTGCAGGTCTTCCATGGCTGTAATGACCAAACTGATACTGGTATATTTATAATTGCAATCACTAATGATTATTTCATATACGATTAAACCCTTGTTTGTTTTCATGATTACAACTTGGTCCCTTCAATTAACAAATATTTTAAATTCATCCTTTTTTTTTATATTTTGGTATGTTTCTATTTGCAGGTGTATAGACGACGTAACGGTAACATGCTGCTGAATGGTTAAGGGATTTCTCATCAGCCACGAACATGATTAGGTTAGTCTGACTCTTATTTATCATTTTTCTTGATTAACTTGGTTCCCTTTAGCTGGTATTTCAAATGTGCTTTTTGACTAATCTAATCAGATTTTCTTTTCTTCTTTGCTGTTATAGGTGCATTTATCAGTTCTAGATGCTCATAGTGAGTCTTCCTTGAATAATATTGTGGAGGGTTCAAGACTGTGGTAAACAAGTCAATTTACTTTTAGTGTTTTAGCATCATGTTTTAGTCTTTACAACATAATTTTTAAACACAGTTTGGTTATGAGTTGGCTTTTTCTGTTTGGTTACATATTTTAAGTGCATTCATATGGTGTCCATATGACTCGATGTCC
Source organism: Camelina sativa (assembly GCF_030686135.1). Lineage (NCBI taxonomy): Eukaryota > Viridiplantae > Streptophyta > Magnoliopsida > Brassicales > Brassicaceae > Camelina > Camelina sativa. The sequence goes on along the minus strand of NC_141887.1, from coordinate 29,019,432 downwards.
ATAACACTCAGGCCCATCTAAGCTCTGCCATTACAAAGGTAACTCCGATTATAGTTGCTTTAAGTTGTGTTTAGATGTACCCAGATGAATACATATTGCTCTCTTTCATGTTTGATTTTGTTCTCTCTTAAATCACGACTCCTGAACTCTAAATATTTGTGTATGCTTTGTTTTTTCAGGTGGATATATTCAGCGATGATGGGGTTCGTACGATGAATATATTGATCAACTCCAAGGGCGAGGCTTTGTGCCAAAACTGTCACTTTACAACTAGTCCCACTTCAATTATAAAATATTTCAAATTCGTCTATTTTTGTACTTTATTTATACGTTGGTATGTTTCTAACTACAGGTGTATGTACGTAACGTGCAGAATGGTTCAAGGTTTTCTCATTCGCCAGATCTTGATTGAGGTTAGTTTGACTCTAATTTCACAGTCTTATTATATTAATTTTTACCTTTTTACCATTTATAATGATCAGTTGACCATATCCGTTTAATAGCAAATACAGCTGAGTGAGTGTTTTTTGTTGGTTATTGGTTATATTTTTTAGGTGATACTGGGAACAAGAGCTCAAAGTAATGAAAAGCTTCATTAATTTCTGGATGAGGTGAAGGCACAAACCCAAAGAGCTGAAGGTTGTTGAAGCTCATTGCCATCTAGCTCTACCATTACAAAGGTAACTCCGATTATCGTTGCTTTAAGTTGTGTTTTGATTTACCCAGATGAATACGAATTGCTCTCTCTTCATGTTTGCTTTTGCTCTGTCTTTTTTAATTCCAGGTGCATATATTCAGAGGTGATGCAGTCTTATGGTGAAATTTATTTGATCAACTTCGGCGTCAAGGCTTTGAGGGTTACAGTGGTAAGAGGAGTTTCTTATACCAAAACTGTCACTTTACAACCTTGCCCTCTTTAATTAGCAAATATTTCAAACTCGTCTCATTTCCTTTTACTTTGGTATATGCAGGTGTGTCTACCTAACATGTGGGATGGTTCAAGGTTTTTCCAGTCGCCAAATTTTGATTGAGGTTAGTATGAGTCTAATTTCACAGTCTAATAATATTAATCGTCACTTTTTTTACCAGTTACAAATATCATTTGTAATCATAACCTGTTCAATCAGTTGACGTGCTATCATTTTGCAAAAGGTGATAGCACGTCACGTAGTGGTTTCGTCTCTTCCATGGTATTTTATATTCTTTTGTTCTTCAAATAAGAACGTAAGAATATTGTTTGATTTGTTGACGGAATCAGAATATGAAGAGATTGATTGATGTGAATGGTTTGATTTGGTATGATGGTGTTGACTCTATCTTTGCTGTATAAAATGTATAGGTGCATTTTCAATGGAAATGAGTAACTGTTGGAAGATTTAGTTTAATCTGCTCAAGAAGGTGTTTTCGTAAATGTTATTTACTTTTATGGTGGAAGCTTCAAGAATTTCTGGTAAGTGGCGGGTCGATGTACTGCTGCGTATCAACTATCAGGTATAGTTAAATTTTAGTTTTCTAGCAATCATGTTCTAGTTTTTGTAACATAATTGTTCAACAGTACATTTTGATTATGAGTGAGCTTTTTCTGTTTGGTTGCGTTTTTTAGGTGCATCCACAGGGAACAAGAACTCTAAGTAACGAGAAGCTTCAATGGTTTCTAGATGAAATGAAGGCACATCCCAAAAGAGCCGAAGCTTGTCAGAGCTTATCGCCAACTAGACTCTACTTATCGCCAACTAGACTCTACTATTACCAAGGTAACTCCTTATCTATTTGAAAAAGCTTTAAATTTTGTATTAAAAAAAAAAAAGATTTCTCACGGGTTTTCATGCAAGTTTTTGTTTTAAAGTTGGATTATATAACTTTTTTAAGTTTTTAAAATTTTATATAATGAAAACTTGAGTAATAGATTTGCAAAACGTGTTAAAACTAACCGGATTTTGGATCTTGTTGATCATTAGAGATTCCACAAATTCAATTTGTTTAAGCTGTAAATCTTTAAATTCATGTGTCTCATGTTTGCTTTTGCTTCCTCTCTTAAATCAGGACTGTTGCGCTCTACATATGTGTGTATGTTTTGTTTATTCCAGGTGGATATATACAGATATGCTGCAGGTTTTATGGTGGAATACAGATATGATGAAATCCAGCGTCAAGGCGCAATCAGGGATCTGTGACAGGAAATCAGAATTTAAACATCTTGTTTGGTCAAGGAGATTTGTCCTACTTTTCCATGAACTATCAATGACTGGTGCTCCAATTTCAAATGGGTGACTTTACAAGACTTACCGTTTCAACATCGCATTTGCTTCAGAGAGTCGCAATTTCTACTGTGGTCAATATATGTAGGAAGCTTCCATCTGAGTCTCCCTCGCCTTTCATGGATGCTGTTCCTATATTATGTAATATTCTTCAATACGAAGATCGACAGGTCAGAATTTGTTTCTTTTGTTTCTTTTTTTCCGCTGAATCAAAAGAATTTCTGCGAGTATTTGATAGTATTTATGTGTCCTTTTTGCAGTTGGTTGAGAATGTGGCTATTTGCTTGACAAAAATAGCAGATCAAGTTAGTGAGTCACCTGAAATGTTGGATCAACTGTGTCGTCATGGACTAATTCATCAATCAACACATCTCTTAAACTTGAATAGCCGCACTACCCTGTCTCAACCTGTTTACAATGTACCTGAGATTTTCTTCTCCATTTGTTTGTCCTTTCTTTTCATTGCATAAATATAACATCTTGCACTTTTACTTTGGCTTGCAGGGTGTGATTGGATTGCCGAGAAAACTTTCTTCTGGTTCAACTTTAGCTTTCAGAACGTTATACGAACTTAACATTGGCTACAGATTAAAAGAAATCATGTCAACGTATGACATTTCTCATTCAGTGTCTTCTACACATGTTATCAATGCATGCACCTCCAATCAGGTTTGTGTTTTATTATTGATCACTTTTATATCTTTGGTTCTCCAACAGAGGGTCTTCTTTGCAAAATAGTCATGTAGCCAAATAACATTAAGTGGATGGAGTATATGTTAGTAAGCTGATTTTTTTTGAAGAATGCGGTGATATTGGGATTCATGTTGGTTGAAACCAAACGTACAATTCAGGTGCATGAAAAGTCTTGAAGTTGGTAATTGAGCTTCTTCCAGCTTCATCCGTTGAGGATAATCAGCTGGCATTGGAAAAGGAAAGTTTTCTTGTCAATCAGCCTGATCTTTTGCAACAATTTGGAACTGATATGGTTCCTGTTATGATTCAGGTTATTTCCGACATACAATTTTATTCTCTGATTATTTCTGATTATTTCCGACATACAATTTTATTCTGATTTTTTCCGATTTAAGGTAACCTCTCAGCCGTAAAGCCATAAACTTTAATGTCCTTTGAGCTTGGCAACACAATTAACGAAGCCACATGTTTCCAACGAAGAGGTCTGCTCCATCGTTGGAAAGATCTTATAAATCAGTCTTCAACATTGTTCGGGATACAAGCCTTGCGGATTTAAGTAGATTCAAGCTCCTAATGTCTATTGATATACAAACATTGCCGATTTAAGTATCTGCCAAACTCCCGATCCTATGAGAAGAACGTATAAATGTTCATCGTAGCAGGTGTTCTATGCTTTTTTTGGCTTAAAATAGTCCTAATCAAATAATGAGGAATTATTCATTAACCAGTGTCTGACCAAATTATTAGATAGAGACTATGCGACATATAAAGTCAAAGAGAAGAGACATCCACTAGACCACTAGAGTCCATGACTCCCATTGGTTTATAATAAGAGTTTGGTTTGGTAGAGAGAAGAGAGCTCATGAAATGAAGTAACGAAAGAAGATTAATTTCTTCTTAAATTAATTAATGTGGATTCACAAGGCCCAGTTCAGTTTTGTTATTCAACTAAATTTTAATCTACTTGTGAATTCTTTAAGACAGCTGTTATTGGACCATGGGACTTCAAATTCTGCTGGACATTATTGGGCCTTTCGGCCTTTTTATAATTCCACTTTCGCAAATTACGGGAATACCCTTTCAAGAAACCCTAAGTAGCTAATATGTGCTTTAAAAGCACACAGCCTCATTGGCAGACTCTCGTTACAGCCAAAAAAACTCAAAATGGTTGCTTCAGCCGCCGCACGACCCCTCATCTCCGTCCAAGGACTTGACGGTGACATGAGCACCGATCAATCCACCACCGTCACTTTACCCGACGTCATGACTGCTCCCGTTCGACCAGACATCGTCAACTTCGTCCACGCCCAGATGTCCAACAATAGCCGTCAGCCTTACGCAGTCTCCAAAAAGGCTGGTCACCAGACCTCCGCCGAGTCTTGGGGAACTGGAAGAGCCGTGTCTCGTATCCCTCGTGTCCCCGGTGGGGGAACTCACCGTGCCGGTCAAGCCGCGTTCGGAAACATGTGTCGTGGTGGTCGTATGTTTGCTCCGACTAAGATCTGGAGACGCTGGCACCGTCGCATCAATGTCAACATGAAGAGGCACGCGATTGTTTCTGCAATCGCCGCTACAGCTGTTCCGGCTCTTGTGATGGCTCGTGGTCACAAGATCGAGAATGTTCCTGAGATGCCTCTCGTTGTCAGTGACTCAGCTGAAGCCGTGGAGAAGACTTCGGCTGCGATCAAGGTTTTGAAGCAGATCGGTGCTTATGACGACGCCGAGAAAGCAAAGAACAGTATCGGAATCCGTCCTGGTAAGGGTAAAATGAGGAACCGTCGTTACATTTCTAGGAAAGGTCCTCTTGTAGTGTATGGAACCGAAGGATCCAAGATTGTGAAAGCTTTTAGGAATCTTCCTGGTGTTGAGCTTTGTCACGTTGAGAGGCTTAACTTGTTGAAGTTAGCTCCTGGTGGTCACTTAGGTAGGTTTGTGATTTGGACCAAGTCAGCTTTCGAGAAGCTTGAGTCGATCTATGGCTCATTCGAGAAGCCATCTGAGAAGAAGAAGGGTTACGTCTTGCCTCGTTCGAAGATGGTGAACGCTGATCTTGCTAGGATTATCAACTCTGATGAGGTACAGAGTGTGGTGAACCCGATTAAGAAGGATGCTAAGAGAGCTGTTCTTAAGAAGAACCCATTGAAGAACCTTAATGTGATGCTTAAGTTGAATCCTTATGCTAAGACTGCTAAGAGGATGTCTCTGTTGGCTGAAGCTCAAAGGGTTAAGTCTAAGAAGGAGAAGCTCGAGAAGAAGAGGAAGGTCGTCACTAAGGTAAACACAATGCTCTTATTTCTCTATGCCTGCCATTGCATCTGGTGATATGTAGCATATAAAATTCTGAGGCTTTTGATGTAGATTGTGTGTTTTCATTACTATACTACGCATGAAAGAAATTGAGTTTGAATCTGAGTCGGTTCCAGTTGAATAAGTCGTTTTTTTGCTATGCAGTCTATATACTATGTTGACCAAGGCATCTTCTGGAATACAATTTGGTTTTGTTTATTGATGTTGGAATGGTTCTTTGGTTTATTAAGATTGGTTTTGCAGAGAAACTCATGTTTTAGTGTCATGTCCATCATTAATCGAACATTATTGAGTTCATGTGTTTTACTCAAGTGTCCGCAGTTATCAATTGTTATTTTTGAAAAGTTTTATGATTTATAAACTCAAAGTTGTCTCCTTTCATTAACCTCTTATTGTTTTCTTGTTTACCGTAGGAGGAGGCACAAGCAATCAAAGCAGCAGGCAAGGCTTGGTACCAGACTATGATCTCAGACAGTGACTACACCGAGTTTGATAACTTCACCAAGTGGCTCGGTGCTAGTCAGTAATAATGCTTTCACCATCGCAATTTCTCTCATATTTAGGCAAAGATTTTGGTTATCTGTTTTATTATCTGCGTTTGTCTTGGATTTTTCTGGGATTTACTTTCGTGAGGTATTATGTTGTTGAGTTGGTAAGAGTATTTTTAAGAACAATGAACATGTTTTCAAACTCTTTTCCATCTCCCCCCCCCCCCCCCCCCCCCCCCAAAATGCCTTTACTCTCAGTTCAAACAATTGTACTGACTTGATAAGAACAAGCGAAACTTCCAAGTTATCGTGTACAACTAAATTACTTGTACGTAACATTGGGGCTTCAACACTTGTTTGGTAACACTACGCACCTTCCCTGTAAATTACGGGGATTCATTTGGATATTTCAATCTATCCGTCCAAAAAAAAGAAAAAAGTAGTATCTTAACAAAGCAGAGAGCCAGAGATTTTGTTTTAATTACTTGGAAATATGAATATCTTAACTTTCCGTAACTTTCCGTATAATTTGGTCAGATAACAACAACTTTCGTCTCTTCTTTCCTTATAAATTGCAAGGAAGCTACAGTTAGAATATTATGGAAGATTTTGTGTGTAATTATGGTACTTATCAATAATACTATTTTTAATCTAATCCATAATCTGGTCGATAGACACTTCTTTTCAACTTCTTTAACCAAAACGTCATTTAGATTAGTTGTCACGAAAAATCGGGTTCAACTTTATTGATATTTCATTTTACTTGTTTTAGAGATATTGCCTTTGATTTTCTCTTAAGAAAAAGATATATATACATAGTTTGGCTAAAATAAATTAATTTGACGTGTGGTTTATTGGGATATTTACGCAAAAGAGGCTTTGGTGGCCCAAAACTTTGAGATAAGGTACAATCGTCCGGACTATCGGTATTAGGCCTTTTTGTGGCAAACGCAATGACGATTATAGCCTTGTTTTTTCTACCTTCTTCTTCGCTCTTCTCACCCGACTATGGCTATTTTTTTTTGGTCGAATGCACCATCTTTGATCATGTGAACATCCTTAATCATGTGAATTTAGTGGATTTCAATCTATTTTACTTTGGATAAAGAAATCTAAACCCTAAGGGATACTATCTAGTGAACCCAAGGGCTCTAATCAATAATCGAATTTTGGATATTAATTGGAGAAGGTGAAAGAAATTTGTCGATTTAATCGGAGAAGATGATGTATCTTAACCAATTAACACATACCCAAGACAAAAGCTTTTAATTCTTCTTTTATTCTTTGTAATCGTTGATCAATTGAAATCTGATTTTTCTCCTAAAACCTTCAAATCAGAGATTACAATAAGAGAAAGAAGAAATAGATTCGCCAAGAAGCAGATGCGAAACGAGGAGAAGTCATGGTGCACCGGCTAAGCAAGGAGAAGTCACGGTGGTCGGCGGTCGGCAGTCACCAAATCTTCTCTTCTTCAAGTTACAACATCGTAAAAGCGAAAGATAGAATGATAATTGAAAGAGGTGATTTGGTATTTTTGATCAACCAAAAAGCCCTATTTCTGTAAGTATGGACTATAAGTCCTTAATCAATAAGAAAAAAAAAAAAAAAAAAAAAAAAAAAAAAAAAAAAAAAAAAAGCCTATTTCTATAATCAATCCCTAAAAAGTAAACGACTTAAAGAAAGAAAGCATTAACTTTGATACTTAGTAATAAAAAAGAAAAAAAAATCCAATGACCAAAACAAAGAAAAAAAAAAAGCCAAAAGAAGGAAGGGACTAATTAAGGCTATATTAATAATGAATTCCATAAAAATGAGTTAAATTGTGTAAGCTAGCAAAAAGCTTTTGGGATTTAATTGTATGGTTTAAAACTCTTAATAACGACACGTGTCGCACACAACCATACTCTGATCCCTAAAATCGGAAAACTGCAAAAATTTCACATCCGTTGGATCTTCCTTCATACCAATTTTAAAACCGTACGATCTAATCTTACGTAGTTCTCAGTGTGCTGGTCCGCAGAGGATAAAGTCTTAAAACATTAAGAGGTCTGTCAAATTAACAAACCCATAGTCTCTTAGCAAATAAGCTAAAGGCAAAAAAGAAAAAAAAAAAAAAAAAAAAAGGAAATACATAGAGAGAGATATATTATTGTTATATATATATATATATATATATCTTATGTGATTTCTTCTTCCTCTTCTCTTGAGATGATTATAAATTTCCTAGGATTATTAAGAAAAAACCCTAGATTCTCACCTTCTTCTTCTTCTTCTTCAATCTCTCTGAGAATTTTACCAATCAAAACGATTGGGTCAAAAATCTGGTGAAACTTGAGAAGGTGTGTGTGATTTTACCAACCAGTTCCTTTGATTTTACTGCGATCATGATCGTTGTTTCTTCGGATTTTGTGTTGATCGTGATTACTGTTTCGAATCTGTGTTCGATTGTTTATATCAATTGTTTTCCTGTTTCTCCTTTTTGTTTGTTCTCGTCTCGCTAGTGAACCCGAACCCTCTCTCTGTGTGTTTTTTTCTTTTTTCTTTTTTTTTCTTTTAAGTGTGTGTGTGTGTGTGTGTAAATTAATCGTCTTTGTTTTGTGTTGATTCATGGAGATTTTTAATGAGTAGTACTGGTTTTGATAAGAATTGCACTTTTAAAAAAAAAAAAACCTAATTTTGTTTGATGTTTTATTTTCCACTGATTTTGGGTACTGAGTGATTGACTCTTTATTTTGTACCTTCTTATCTTCTTCTTTCTTTGTGGTTTGTGTTTAAAGTGGGAGAGATATATGTTGGTATTGAAAAGACTTTAACTTTGATTTTGTTTGCTTGCTTGCTTGATGACAGGTTGAGATTAGATAATTTAATTTGAAAGATTTTTTAAGTTATGGAGAACAGAGGCCAGAAACGAATGGAGGTTGTGGAAGAGTTACCTGCTGATAAGAGAGCTTGTAACTCACAGGATTTCAGGCCAAGCACATCTGGATCATCTGTTCAGGCTCAAGATAACGGTGCCACCAGTCCAGGACATGATCAGGTTGACGCCGATATGGATACTTCTTCATCTGCTTCCCCTTCGAGTCGATCAGATGAAGAAGAACAAGATAAGGAATCAGATGAAGAAGAACAAGATAAGGAATCAGATGAAGAAGAACAAGATAAGGAGGATTCTGACTATGGATCCTGCGATTCTGATGAGGAAGAAGATTCCAGACATAGGGTGCTTGAGGAGTATCAGAGAGGGAGATCATCTGATGATCAAGGGAAATTGAAGTCTCTTTTGTCCACTTTGAGTGGAGAAACCGATCCTTCAGGGCAGTTATCCGGGCTTACTGAGTTATGCGAAGTTTTGTCATTTTGTACTGAAGAGTCCCTGTCCGACACAATGGCCGACAAGCTCTCACCGGTGCTTGTAAATTTAGCTAAGCATGAGAACAATGCTGATATTATGCTGCTCGCCATTAGAGCTATTACTTACTTGTGTGATGTTTATCCGCCTTCAGTAGCACTACTTGTAAGACATGAGACTATTCCTGCTCTCTGTCAAAGACTGTTGACTATCGAGTACTTGGACGTTGCTGAGCAGGTATGTTATACTTATTCACCACATTTACCTATTGTTTACAACTGAAGAAAAGCTTGTTTTCATTGGTGTGTCATACTAACTATTGACTTTTCTAGTGTTTGCAAGCGCTTGAGAAAATATCCCGAGATCAGCCAGTAGCCTGCTTGAATGCTGGAGCAATTATGGCAGTGCTTTCTTTTATCGATTTCTTCTCAACAAGTATACAGGTTAATCATCCCAAATAAATAACCTTGCTATGTTAGATTTCTTGCTTTTCTATTATCGTGACTTGGTTTAGGTCAAATGGGTGACTTTACAAGACTTACCGTTTCAACATCGCATTTGCTTCAGAGAGTCGCAATTTCTACTGTGGTCAATATATGTAGGAAGCTTCCATCTGAGTCTCCCTCGCCTTTCATGGATGCTGTTCCTATATTATGTAATATTCTTCAATACGAAGATCGACAGGTCAGAATTTGTTTCTTTTGTTTCTTTTTTTCCGCTGAATCAAAAGAATTTCTGCGAGTATTTGATAGTATTTATGTGTCCTTTTTGCAGTTGGTTGAGAATGTGGCTATTTGCTTGACAAAAATAGCAGATCAAGTTAGTGAGTCACCTGCAATGTTGGATCAACTGTGTCGTCATGGACTAATTCATCAATCAACACATCTCTTAAACTTGAATAGCCGCACTACCCTGTCTCAACCTGTTTACAATGTACCTGAGATTTTCTTCTCCATTTGTTTGTCCTTTCTTTTCATTCCATAAATATAACATCTTGCACTTTTACTTTGGCTGGCAGGGTGTGATTGGATTGCTGAGAAAACTTTCTTCTGGTTCAACTTTAGCTTTCAGAACGTTATACGAACTTAACATTGGCTACAGATTAAAAGAAATCATGTCAACGTATGACATTTCTCATTCAGTGTCTTCTACACATGTTATCAATGCATGCACCTCCAATCAGGTTTGTGTTTTATTATTGATCACTTTTATATTTTTGGTTCTCCAACAGAGGGTCTTCTTTGCAAAATAGTCATGTAGCCAAATAACATTAAGTGGATGGAGTATATGTTAGTAAGCTGATTTTTTTTGAAGAATGCGGTGATATTGGGATTAATGTTGGTTGAAACCAAACGTACAATTCAGGTGCATGAAGTCTTGAAGTTGGTAATTGAGCTTCTTCCAGCTTCATCCGTTGAGGATAATCAGCTGGCATTGGAAAAGGAAAGTTTTCTTGTCAATCAGCCTGATCTTTTGCAACAATTTGGAACTGACATGGTTCCTGTTATGATTCAGGTTATTTCCGACATACAATTTTATTCTCTGATTATTTCTCTCTTACAGTAATGATAAATCTTTTAAATTCTTTGTAGGTGCTAAACTCTGGAGCTACCGTATATGTTTCTTATGGTTGCCTATCAGCAATTCACAAGCTGACTTGCTTGAGTAAGTCAGGCGATCTTGTCAAGTTGCTTAAGAACGCCAACATTTCAAGGTAACTTGTTTTGTAATATTTTCTGAGAGCTTTTAACCCTGATGTTTTCTATCTAATAATAGTGCATTTCATGATGCTGCAGTGTTTTGGCTGGTATCTTGTCGAGGAAGGATCATCATGTGGTTGTAGTAGCATTGCAGCTGGCAGAAGTGCTTCTTGAGAAATACAGTGATACTTTTTTGAATTCCTTTATTAAGGAAGGTGTTTTTTTCGCTATTGAAGCACTCTTAAATTCTGATAGAGCGCAACAAAATCCGGTATCTGGTTTCATTCAGGGATCATCTGACCTTTCACAAAAGCCTGCTACGAAAGAGATTGTGAAATGCTTGTGCCAATCCTTTGGAAAATCACTATCCTCTTCTTTACAAACATGTAAGATTGACACTGATACTGTCAACATTCTTGCAACACGTATCAAGGAGAGTTTCTTTGGACCTGAGGTATTCAACTCTGAGAAAGGCTTGACAGATGTCCTTCAAGACCTCAAGGTATTGTCGGAAGCACTTAGCGCTTTGATGACTGTACCCATTGATGCACATGTCCTGCATGATGAGAAATTCTTCTCAATATGGAACCAAATCAGGGAAAGGCTGAATGGAAGGGAATCTGTGTCCACTTTTGAATTTACAGAGAGTGGAGTTGTAAAGTCACTAGCTGATTATCTCTCTAATGGACTCTATCAACGGAAACTTAGCAAAGGGGATCCTGAATGTGATACTTTACCGTTTGTTGGTAAGAGATTTGAGGTGTTCACAAGATTACTTTGGTCTGATGGTGAGGCAACTCCATCCGTGTTAATAGAGAAGCTCCAAAATTCCTTATCTTCTCTGGAAAACTTCCCAATCGTCTTAAGTCAATTCTTGAAGCAAAGGAACTCATTTGCAGCTATTCCGAATGGGCGTTGCACAACTTATCCATGCCTAAGAGTTCGTTTTCAGAAAGCAGAGGGGGAGACGACTTTGCGTGATTACTCCCAAGACTTTGTTACTGTTGACCCACTGTGCTATTTCGATGCTGTCAATCAATACATGTGGCCTAAAGTGAATTTAGAACCAGTAGAGTCTGTGGAAGCAAAAGATCAAGCTATAGAATGCCAATCTTCTCAGTTGCAGTCAACTTCGATATCTTGTCAAGGTGAAAGCTCAAGTCCTATGGAGATTGACAGTGCACCTTCTGATGCACCTCAGTTTCAGGTAATTTCTAAACTCCCTTTAATCTTTAGTCTTATGGAAGTAGCATATGCAACATTTCTTTTTTTATCATCAAGAACTTTTGGATTAGGAGTGATTGAAACTTATTCAACTTAAGTTCAGGAAAAGCAATAATGTACTAGAACTGAATTCTTTGCACCTGAAAGTTTGTAATGGCTTTGATTTCAAGATGAGCATTAGGTGGTGTATATTGGTTATTGGTTCACTTGAGAAGTTGAGATGAAGTTGTCTTCATAGGCGTCTTTCCTTCTCTTTAAGCTTCTTGTTTGGTTATTTTAGTACATTAATCTTTTGTGTATCTGGAATTTTGTTGTGTCAAGGGATCTCAAGTGGAAGATCAGATGCAGCTTCCAGTGCTGTCTAGTGGTTCAGAACAACAAAAAGCTTCCTCCTCTGAAAAGGAGGATGCGCTGCCTAGACTTTTGTTTCGTCTCGAAGGGCTTGAACTAGACCGCTCTTTGACTGTATACCAGGCTATTCTCTTGCACAAACTTAAATCAGAAAGTGAAACTACCAACGGTTCAAAGCTTAGTGGACCCCACTACATCACTTATGAAAGGGCTGCACAACTTGGGGATTCTAGTAAAAATCTGGTTCCACCCGAATCTATAGAAGACGACGAGTATCGCTCGTTCTTATCCTACTTGTTTTACCATAGACTAGCTTTGCGCCTCAAGGGGTCAAGTCCTCCTGCCTATGACATATTGTTCCTGCTTAAGAGTCTGGAGGGCATGAACAGATATCTTTTTCACCTGATTTCTCTTGGGAGGATTACTGCTTTTGGCGAAGGTAGGCTGGAGAATTTGGATGATCTGATGGTGCTAGTTCGTCCTGTGGCACATTCTGAATTTGTTAGCAGTAAGCTTACAGAGAAGTTAGAGCAGCAGCTTCGTGATTCTTTTGCTGTGTCAACTTGCGGTCTGCCACCATGGTTTAATGATCTAATGGATTCATGTCCATTTCTGTTTAGTTTTGAAGTCAAATCAAAATACTTCCGACTTGCAGCCTTTGGTTCACAGAAAATCCACCATCACCCACAGCACCTTAGCAATTCAAATGGTGAAGGGCGCCCAGTAACTGGCAGTTTACCGCGTAAAAAGTTCTTAGCTTGCCGTGAAAAAATTCTAGAGTCTGCTGCAAAAATGATGGAGTTATACGGCAACCAGAAGGTGGTCATTGAGGTTGAATACAGTGAAGAAGTCGGAACTGGTCTTGGGCCAACGCTGGAGTTCTATACGCTAGTCAGTAGGGCATTTCAAAATCCGGAACTTGGTATGTGGAGGAGTGATTGTAGTTCCTTGGTTGGAAAGCCAAGCGAACACTCAGGGGTTTTGGCCTCTCCTTCAGGACTCTTTCCACGCCCTTGGTCAGGTACATCAGCTGCTTCTTCAGATGTGCTGCAGAACTTTGTTCTACTGGGGACAGTGGTAGCAAAGGCTCTACAAGATGGACGAGTCTTAGACCTTCCTTTTTCCAAAGCCTTCTATAAACTAATCCTCGGACAGGTAAATTGGGTTCTCCTCATTCCAACATCTCTTTCCTATTTTGGTTGAGAATCTTACAGAATAAGTTTTCTTTTAGGAGTTGAGTTCATTTGACATCCACTTTGTTGACCCTGCACTTTGTAAAACACTGGTGGAATTGCAAGCTCTGGCCCGTAGGAGAAAGGTTTTCGCAGAAGCACAGGGTAATTCTCGAGCAGCCAAGTGTGATTTAAGTTTCCATGGAACAAAAATTGAGGACCTTTGTCTTGAATTTGCGTTGCCTGGCTACACGGACTATGATCTCGCTCCCCATTCTGATAATGATATGGTACGTAGTGTGTTTTAGTTTTGTGAATAAATCTTTCTCTTAAGATCCTTGAACATGTGGAATGATGTCTACGTCCCTTCTCTTTCTAGGTAAATTTGGATAACCTCGAGGAATATATCAAGGCTATTGTCAATGCCACAGTATATAGTGGGATCCAAAAACAGGTTGAAGCATTTCGGTCTGGATTTAACCAAGTACGTACTCTTCTTCTCCTTTAGCTACATTCTATTCTATAGATTTAATATTTAATCATCCTTCTATGCTCAATTCAGGTTTTCCCTATTGAACATCTTCGGATTTTCGATGAAGAGGAGCTGGAAACAATGTTGTGTGGAGAACGCGATCTTTTTAATGTAGGTTAACGTTTAGATGTTACGTGTTGAGTACGGTTTTTCATCAGCTGAAAAGAGTAATTTCTTTGCAGATGAATGAAGTCTTGGATCACATCAAGTTTGATCATGGATATACTTCTAGCAGCCCACCAGTTGAAAATGTTTGTTTTTTAAATCTCAACTACTTTTCTTCTGAATTTTGTTAATCTTTTTCCGGATCAAACTAGAAGGGCTAATTTGTTCTGTATTCCAGTTATTGGAGATTCTGCATGAGTTTGACAAGGAGCAACAACGAGCGTTTCTGCAATTCGTAACAGGATCTCCCCGGCTACCTCATGGCGGTTTAGCATCTCTCAATCCTAAACTAACAATTGTCCGCAAGGTCCGATGTGACTGATAACTTCCTCTGTGTTATTTCTCACATTTTGTAATCTCTCTTTTTTTTCTCATCAGCCTTTTTCTCTGCTTATTTTGTTGTGCAACAGCATGGTAGCGATTCTTCAGAGACTGACCTGCCTAGTGTGATGACATGCGCCAATTATCTGAAGCTTCCACCTTATTCTTCCAAAGTGATATCTCTCTTCATCTTTTGTTAACCATTCTCTTAAGCCGGTTTTTCTCTGGACAAAACCTGGTCTCAGGATCGATCTCACTCTGTTGTGTTTTCCTGCTTTTTTTTGTGTCTGTGTGTTTGCAGGAGAAGATGAAGGAGAAACTGATGTATGCCATAACTGAAGGTCAAGGTTCCTTCCATCTCTCTTAAGTTAGTTTCTTGTAAAAAAGGTTAGCAGAAGCGGTAGGGGATTGTGAGAAGAGAAGTGAAGAGAAGAGTGGATTGTTAGAAGAGAAACAAGAGGAAGCTCTTCTTCTCTTTTCACATGGTTCTTTTTCTTTTAAGTGTTTTCTTCTTTTTAGGACTTTGTACAAAAGAATAGTAGTAATAAGTAGACGAAGTAGGACGAGGAAAAAAAGAAACTCTCTTTTGGACTGATGTGAAAAGTTGTACATAAAAAAAAATCATAAAATGGTTCTAATATTATTTTTATATTAATTTGAGAAATTAGACTGTAAAATTCGAAATTTGTGTGTACGGGGAAAATGAGAAAGAAATTTTAGGTGACAAAAAAATAATAATTTTTTTTCTTCTCTAAGGATAATAATGTCCAAGAAGACATGAAAGAGGGAACTGATGTTTTCTTCTCTAAGGATAATAATTTTTTTTCTTTTCACATGGCTGTTTTTTCCGACTATGTATGTATCCTCCGGTTCAGTCTATGCATTCATATTCCACACGTTCATTAAGCTGTAGCCTGTTCTTGTCTCGTTATGAGATTTCTTTGGTGAATCTTATTTATGTGATCATTAGTAGTAGGAGTAGGAGTAGTAGCAATGTCAATGGGGGTTATTATAATAAATGGTATTGTCTTCTTGCCCATACCTACTTCTTCATATGTTACTTCTTTATTTCCAACACGTCACGTCGATTTTTAAACCAATAAAAAAGATGATATTTTCCTTTTATAGGTATATGAACTTCAGATCCAAGAATTGGATATTGTTCTACCTAATCATATGCGTACTAATCGTAATAGCCAATAAATTTCGAATTCGAAGTATGTTGATGTTTTTCATTTTTAATAATCGGCTGAACAACCATCATCAAGCAGTTAATTAAGATTATAAGATATTTTGTATTACGTACACACACACACCGACACACGGTATAAAAATCGTAGTTAGCCTTCCGCAGTAGTTTCATTGATAACATTACGCAGTCGGCAAAACATTATGATAAACGTAAAACTATTCATGTCACTGATATTAATGAGTTAATCTTTTGGTAGTGCAACAATAAATTTGGCAAGCGACTTGGACTTGGCATCTCCAAAAGCAGATGGCACAGCAAACACAACCCCTTTGGAGACGGACCCAACCCAACATGACGTAATTTCAAGTCTTTCCCCAAACGCTAAATTCTTATTAATTACTCCATCATCTGTCTCCTCCAAATCGCCACCGCAATCGCAATCGCTAATAGCTTCATCTCTTGATGGATGTATCTCTACCTTCATACCAGCACATACTGTACCACTGTCGCCATAACCTAGTTCCTTGACGAACAAGAAAACATCCGCACTCGTTTTTTTGCGGGCCACAATGCATGCTGGTGACATTTTCAGGCATGTTTTGGCCCGAAGAACAACAGGTTCACCGCGGTCGAGAACAGAGGCTGACCTCGTAAATTCAGTGAGGAACTTCTTATAGTCTTGTTTGAGAGAAGGGAGGTAGAAGATTGGTTTGACAGCTGTGGTCTGGGAATGGGCTAAAGAGCTTTGGATTTGAACCCATTTGGTCAAGAAATCTGTCTCAAGGAGGAGATCCGCTAACAGGATGCTGCAGCTTATCCCAACTGAATACCCTCCACTCTCAAAATTAGTCACCTATCAACAAATACAGTATTGGAAAGAAAATCTCAATATTTATTTATAATAAGAATCATTGCTTTAGACCTTAATATTTGATAAAGTAATACATAAAATAAATAAATTTGTAGAGAACCTGAACATAGAACAATGGAGAGTACTGAGGTTCATCTTCATCAATGTCTTTCCAGAAGACAGTCTCTGCTTCAGCTCTGCTTTTGTCTTTTTTCACCATTTCAAGAAACTCCGGCAAACTCGCCGGAAACTGAGCCTCCAACAGCCTAACGCCACTGTCGTTGGGCACAACCTCAAAACCACCCTCAGCCGCCGTCTTCATCCTCCGCAGCCTGCCGGAGAGCATCGGCTGCTCCGCCAAGGCTCTCCCTAACGACTCCTTGATCCACCCAGCGACTAACCACGCTTTCTCGCCACTAACATCACCTGCTTCCTTGTAATACGTAACAATGTTCAGTGTTCGCCGGAATATTCCAGCTCCGACGGCATCTCCGACGGATATGGAACGAACTTTCCGGTGTTGCGTCACTTCCACCGGCATGACGCTCTGTACTCCGGCTATCCTTGACTTGGGGATTTTGGTTTCCATTTTGGCTGTAATTGTGATAATGGGCTTTAGACCACCGTGCTAGTGCTTTATATTTATAGGAACTTTGGTAATTTATACAATTTGCAAAAACAAGAACTTTATACTTCTAATAAAGTTGTGCAAAAATCTAGCTAAAAAGTATGAACGAGATGTGCTTATAATGTTATAAATGTAAGTCAACAAAAGTAAAAAATACAGATCCAATTTAAACCAACCTTGCATTAATTGTTATCCAATTTAAATTAATTATTGCTCTCAGTTTGCGTAAAGGTTAATCTATGTAGATTTAATGATCATTGACTACAAGTAGTATTATTGAGACCTGAGTCAAGATTTGCAGTTGGGTGTTAGTGTACGAGTGTTACTTCATGGTGCAGAAAAGTAAACTTAATCTATCCAACCTGCAATGACTGTATTGGCCTCTGTTAGTACCAACTAGCAATTGTGGTTGTGGTCTGTGGGTAATGTATTCATTTGATGCATCTATATTTGTTTGTTTGCATCCACATTGTAGACGATACAAAAATAAGTCGACAAAAATATCTTCCATTTCCTTAGAATTCATGTGATTCAAAGCTTAGTTTGACAAGGACCAAACATATACCTATCAAATATTGCAGGAAAAAAGGATAAACTGAATCATTATATATGTAGTCAAATCATCGAATCAATATAAAGTATTTATTTCCTAAATAGATTAATAAAAATCATCGAAGAAAAGAACAAGAACTAAAGCTCAAATCCGATCCGTAAAAGGGCATTGATCTCTTTGTAAGTAACATGACATCGTCGTCACTCATGCCTCCATCGACCAAATTACGTACTAGCTTCAAAATTAAAGCATTAATTATGATATGTTTTGTCCTTAAAAAAACATCTAATTAATGTATTACTAGACAAGCATTAATTATATCAAACAACTTCTATACTCCGTCTGTATCATAAAGGATGATATTTTAGTTTTTTTTTTTGTATTACAAAAAATGATTTCATGTATACTTTTATCAATTAATGTTAAGAAATTGTAAATTTTATGAATCATTAAATGAGAATTTAAAAGTTTGATGAAATATTATTGGTTAATAATTATAAAATATGTTATCATAAATATATAATACACTTATTGTTAAACATTAGATGTTTTTCTTAATTCATATAAAAATCTTAAAACATTGTGTATTCTAATATATAGGAGTATATTTTTCGTACCTTATATTTTTTTTTCTTTTCTTTTTGTTTGAAAGGTCGTACATAATGTTACTGTCTAACTAGTAACTAATACTGCGTCGATTAAATGGTTTAACGGACAACACAACAATCATAGAGTCTCTATCGTAATTGTTAAGTAACATGCATTTTTTTTTAATAAGAAAGGAGATGTTCAACTCCCACGTCCCACCTATACAATTTTGTTACATTATTGCAGGACTGCCCCGCCTTTATTAGTTTCTTATATATTGAACCCATGATATTTCTGCATGTAGGAACTTTGCAAAGTCACTCCAAATAAACTGAATAATAATTTCTTCTTTTTTTTTTTTGGTCAAGAATAATAATTTCTTCTATTTTTTTCTTTCATCATATATAATTATATATCGATTAATAGATTTTGTGAACGTCTGTCTTTCTCACAACTTTTGGCAATTCGTCGGTCTATATGTATTTAATTGAGTAATATAATATATTACTGATTAGGTTGTACATTACTTAATCAAAAACACGATTTGATTAACACGTAATTATTATTATTATTTCTACATCAATCGAACTTTTTAAAATTTGGTAATATTTATGATTTTTTTTTCTTCAATTTTCACAGAAGTCAGCCAGTTGTATACGAAGCCAACGGAAATCGTTATTTCCTTTATATATACACTACAACTCAACTAGTATTTATAGTCTATCTTTGACGACACGTGTTTAAATGTTTTTAATATTCCCCGCCAAAACGTTATAATCGGCGATTTCAATTGACCAACTCTGCGATGTCTTTGTCCAAATTTGTCGTCATTAAAACAAATATTTTTGGTCTATTTACTCAAAAGTCCCACAAAAACCTTTTATTTAGAAAAGGAGTCAGAAATTTTAAAATAATAACACAGAGAGACGGCGCCTCCGCCGCGGTTGGGAATCCCTAACCACCACCACCGCCGCTTCTCTCATTCTCCTCATCCCCCCGTCAAAAAAACATGATAACCGGCGATTCAATCGACGGTGGAGATTTCATCAGCTCTTTACCTGACGTGATTCTCCACCATATCCTCTCCTCTGTTTCGACCAAGTCGGCGATCAGAACCTCTGTCTTGTCCAAACGATGGAGGTATGTATGGTCTGAGACACCTTCTCTCTCCATTGATTGTCATAGAGCCAACCCTAATTCGATCGACAAAACCCTAACTAGCTTCTCGGCTCCCAAGATCACGGCTTTTCATCTCCGTACAAGCTTGCACAACAGGGTTCAACCCATTAACGGCTGGATCGAATTCGCCATTTCTCGCGACGCGGAGAAGCTTTCGTTTGAGTTCCGTGATTCTTGTGTTAGGGATTACAATTTTCCTGATTTCTTCTACACCAATTCATCTGTGAAGCAGCTCTTTGTCAACTCTGGAGCTGTTGATTTGATTCCCAGATGCGCAGTCTCTTGGGCATCTCTAAAGAACTTGTCTTTGAGCTTTTGCACACTCTCTGATGAATCCTTTCTTAAGATTCTGTCTGGCTCTCCACTTCTCGAAAGCTTGGAATTGCTGTATTGTGATGAGTTCAGGTGTCTTGATCTGAGTCAGTCACCGCGTCTGAGAAGGTTGGAGATGGACCGCAGCGATTGGTTTATGGGTCCAACGAAGATTGTGGCGCCACATCTACATTATCTGAGGCTCAGACACTCTCGGTTACCGTGCCGTTTAGTGGATGTGTCTTCGTTAACAGAAGCTGACTTGAACATTTACTTTTGCGATCTTGGAACCCTTACGGCTGAGTTTCTTCAACATAATGTTGTAAAGATGCTAGAAATGTTGCAAAATGTTGAGAAGCTTACCATCGGTGGTACCTTTCTTCAGGTTTGTTACCCATTTTTTCCATTCTCTTAGAATCAGTTGCATCACATAGCTTGCTCTTTTAGAATCAAGTTGGTTTACATAGGCAGATATTGGTTGATCAGGCTTGGAGTAGATATTTTGAAAGCATGAACATCATATTTCAAGTATTTTAGCAATGGCTCTCGTCTTGTTGTGCTTTGGTTATTTCTTTTGATGAAGTTGTCTTTTGGTATATTTAACTCTTTTCATGTGCCTTACAGATGTTATCTCTTGCTGCGCTCTGTGGTGTGCCTTTTCCGACGCTAAAAGTCAAAACTCTGACTCTTGAAACGATGATTATACGGTCTGTTATTCCTGGTATAACAGAACTGCTACGGAACACATCTGGATTGAGAAAGCTAACAATACACACTGTGAAATGCAGCAGCATATCGGTATCTTACAATGAATCCTCTTTTAGTCTCCTTCACTTTTTTTGTTGGCTAATATAAAGCTGAGTTTTTGAATTCTAAGATATTGACACTCTTGTTAGATACTTTTTTAGTTTGCATGATGAAGTCTTTTTTTCTTTGTCTGTTTGACAGGAATTGCATCTCAACGCGTACTTGCGTGTACATAGCTTGAATCAGCATCAATGCTGGAGATCGAAAGACTCGGTCTTCCGGGCTCTCTTGAGACCATTTCGATGTTGGTTGGTAAACACGCAGAGTCCAATCTCGTGGCTTTGTTCATGGAACGTTTACTGGAAAGTACAAAAAGTCTAGAAACGATGGTTGTACTCTTGGTAGGTTACCTTGATACATCAGGTTTTGAAGAGCTTCTTGCAATGGCTACAACACTTTCTCACAACAACAACGATGTCTCCATATTGATCAAGCGAAGCTATATCAAGTACGTAGCCAATACTTTCCCACAACGGTAATGTCTTCTTAGTTTGATCAAGCAAAAGTCATTGTTAAATATGTATCATTAATTCATTATCATATGTATTCGACTTGAATCTCATACCACATTGTATACTGCTGAATGTGCAAGTCAGATTAATTGTATTTTAATATCTCAATAAAAAAATTTCAGAAATTAATTCTTAAATCAAAATCCCAAATTCTAAATATTAACTTAAACATTAACTAACTCGTAAAAATTACTTTCTTCAAAATCTAAACAAAATAATGTTTTAAAAGGCCACTTTTAATTAATTATCTTTAATTACTCGTTTATTAATAAAATCAATAATTAGTCCTTTATGTTTCAGAAACAAAATAAATAATTAGTCTTTACAAAAAAAAAAAAACCTGATGGCCATGGAAGACAGTTTCGGAGAAGAAGACCTCGCCAACGTCGCTATAGGAAACACTAGCCACCGTTTCAGTCATCCCATCAAAATCGAGCAAGCAAGTGATTCAATCGACGGTGTAGACTCAATCAGCTCTCTACCCGAAGACATACTCCACCGTATCCTCTCCTTAGTTCCCACCAACATCGCCATCAGAACCTCTGTTTTGTCAAAACGATGGAGGCATGTTTGGTCTAAGTCACCTTATCTCTACTTTGATCAGCTTAGAATCTCCCCTGAATCGATAAACGAAACCCTAAACAACTACTCGGCCACCAATATCACAAGTTTCCATCTTGTCACAAGCTTGCTCAACAACAGGATTCACTTTGTTGATAGCTGGATCGGGTTCGCCATCTCCCACGGAACTGTGAATCTAACTCTGGAGTTTTTGTGATTCTCGTGTTGGCCGTTACAAGTTTCCAGATTTCTTCTACAACAATTCCTCTGTTCAGCAACTCTTGATCATCATCAACTCGGGACCTGCTGTTGATTTGATTCCCAGTTGCAACGTGTCTTGGACGTCACTAAAGTACTTGTCTTTGAGCTCTTGTAGACTCTCTGATGAAACCTTTCCTAAGATCTTGTCTGGTTGTCCAGTCCTGGAAAGCTTGAGACTGCAGAACTATGGTTCAGTTAAGTTTCTTGATCTGAGTGAATTGCGTCTCTTGAGAAGATTGGATTTAGATTGCTGCTCCTCGGTTCGAGAACCAACGAAGATCGTGGCGCCGCATATACATTATCTGAGATTGAGAGCTCAATGCACTTTACTTGATGTCTCGTCTTTAATTGAAGCTAACGTAGACTCTTCAGTTAACTATCTCTTGCCTAGTATCTCTTATCATGAAACTGAGCCCTTGAAGCTAGCCATAGTGCAAGCAATGCTAGACAAGTTGCAGAACGTAGATAAGCTTACTCTTGGGGTTGAGTTTCTTCGGGTAATGTCGCCATTATTTCATTCTTTTAATCCTTAGTGCGTAAGAACTCTTTATGTTGCGGACTCACTTGAGCTGTAATTAGTTGGTTACACAGTATAATACATAGGTTGATATTCACCATCTTCTTATACTTTTGTGTCAACCTTTTGATTGTTAGATTTTATCTAAATCCGAGCTCAATGGTGTTCTTTTACCGACGCTCAAGGTCAAAACTCTGACTCTTGAAACAATGATTTTGCGACCTGTGGTTGGTGGTATAATAAGACTGGTACAAAACTCGCCTGAAGTAAAGAAGATAACAATTTACACAATGCAGTTCAGCACCGTACACCAGTACAAAGAGATAATTTTAATAAACAACATTGTTTTGTAGACTATATAATTTTAATAAGTTGGTTACAAATAGTTTATACATTAATAATAGATTAATTGGTTACAAATATGTTGTACTGAAAATCTTAAAGAGAATATTCTAAAGAATCATATCATCTAACTTACCATATTATTTTTTTAAATTAAATTATTTATTAAATAAAATCTTTTGATATCTAACTTAACATATTAATTTGTTAATTATTATTATACTTCACCTCTCATTTTTATATATGGGTCTATTTTGTGAAACAAATAAATTATCATATTATTTATTATAATTAAAAAATAGTTTTATTTCCAGATATACCATAAGTTGAATTTTTAAAAACAAATAGAAATTGTTCAACCTATAACATATTCAATCTTTAGTAATAATATTCTTTAAAAATAATATCTATTGAATTAAAAAATTTACTGAGTAACGTGTCAAAATTTGAATATTTAAATTCAATTTTATATTTTTTTTTTGAATTTTATAATTTTATATAATAGAAGAAACTTTAAATAATTTATTTTGAGATATTTTTAATATATTGAAACTTAATATAAAAGTTAGAAACTATAAACACTCTAAATTGATTTGTTATAGCAATGTCAATAATATGTCACTATAATATGAAATAATTTCAATAAACCAAGTACTGTATATTAAAACAAAAAGTATAACAATATATTAGATTACTCATAATATAATAACTCGCTTTTTAAAAACCAAATTTACAAAATTATGTCTTATAATGACATTCAAGTCATGACGTATAATATACATTGTTGAAATAACTTCACATATATAACCAAATACAACATATTTTAAAATTTTATTTTAAAATATAAAATATACAAAATTTTGTATAAAATAATTTAACAAGTGTTATAGCACGGGTACTTATCTAAAATCATTAACAATATAAAACTTACAAATTATGTGTCTTTTTTCAAGGCATCATATTTAGCATATGATTTTATTGCATAATGTTTTATCCAAAAAAAAACTTTTAAAAACAATCATATAAATTATATTTTATATAATAATTACAATATAAATAAAATAAATTTCAAAAGTACAAACAACCAAAAGTGTCATGTACTCTTCCTTTCTTTGGTTAATCTATAGATGAGCTGATATATTAATTATATAGAAGATTGAGATATGGACAGTGGGTGTTAGTTTTCAAGGATGAAATCTTATTCTGGTTTGTTTTGTAGGATAAATGTGACAGCTTCGTGGACTTTAAGAATTTGAATCCGGAACAAGGTTGGAGATCACTAGAGCATGTGGTCTTTCCGAGCTCGTGGGATTCTAAAGTTCCTGAGCCGGAACTCATGGTTTCTTTCATGGAACTTTTGCTGGCAAACACGATCACATTAGAGACGTTGGTTGTACGGCTGGGGAGTTACACTGATAGATCAAGATTTGAAGAACAGTTTCAAATCGCTCTAACGCTTTCTCACAACAACAATGAAGGCGGGTGTTGTTAAATTATGTAACATATATATCGGTTTTAGTGTTGGATCCCATACATACGTGGGGAAGTTGCTTCAGCTTCAACGGATTTAGCCTCTATTAGCTAGTAGTGGTATATATGTCTCTTCTTGTGTGTGGAGGAACCCTTAAACATTCTCGTATTTAAAAAAATAAAAATAAATTTAAGGAACCCTATAGCTGTTTTAGGTTTTCTAATAAATACTTAGTACTACACAACAAGAATTAGTCCCAACTTCCACGACACAAAAGATTTTTTTGAAATCCGATTTGGCCATGAAATTAAAGGAAGACCACGCCACCGTCGCTGTACGAAACCCTAGCCACCGTTTTAAACGACCCTCAAAATCAAACGATCACGTGATGATTCAATCGCTGACTCCTCCTCAATCATCAGCGATCTACCGGACGCAATTCTCCAACATATATATATTGTCATATATTCCGACTAAGTTGGCGATCACAACCTCTGTGTTGTGCAAACGATGGAGACATGTATGGACGGAGACACCTCATCTCTCCTTTGAATGGCTTGATGTTTCCCCTAAAGTGATAAACAAAACCCTAGCCAGGTACTCGGCTTCCAAAATAACGAGTTTCCATTTCTGTACCAAATTCGGCTACAAGTCTGGCCATTTGAATAAATCGATCGAGTTTGCAATGTCTCACAACGTGGAGAATTTTTCTATGGCGCTCGTTAGAGATACACAGTATAATTTTCCTGATTTCTTCTCCTACACCAACTCTTCTATGAAGCGAGTCAATTTGAAAAATGTTGTTTTGACTCCCAGGTGCACGGTATCTTGGACATCACTAAGGAACTTGTCTTTGAACTGTTGTAAACTTTCTGATAAAACCTTTCCTAAGATTCCGTCTGGCTGTCCAATCCTAGAAACATTGACTTTGCTGTTTTGCTGGTCACTCGAGTATCTTGATCTGAGTAAATCTCTGTGCTTGACAAGATTGGAGATAGAACGCGGCCGCTCCTGTCATCGAGCAACAATCCAGTCTATGCAGATTGTGGCGCCACATATCCAGTATTTGAGATTGAGAGACTGTGAGGCACACTGCACTTTTTTTGATGTCTCTTCTTAACCGAAGCTGATGTCGACGTTATCTATTTCGATCCTCGAACCTGTCATCATAATTTTGGTCCCTTGGACCCTAACGATCTTCTAGTCATGGTGCAAAAAATGATAGAAGCGTTTCAGAATGTAGAGAAACTTGCTTTGGGGGTTAATTTACTTCAGGTAATATTAATGTGACCATTCATTCTTTCATTCTCTAAAATCCTTAATGCCTAGAAATCTCAATGTTACGTTGAGAGGTCTGTGTTTTGTTGGTACTCACTATTATCTCTTTGCTTTTTTTCGTCAATCTTTTGTTAGATGTTATCTCTTTCCAAGATCCCTACTAGTCTTCCATTACCGATGCTCAAAGTCAATAATTTGACTCTTGAAACAAGGATTATGCGATCTGTGGTTCCTGGTATAGAAAGGCTACTACAAAACTCACCTGGATTAAACAAGTTAACAGTTTACAACACAACTGAGAGTTGCCACGCCGAGCCGGTATGCATGGTTACCTTTAGATTTGCTAATTACAAAGAAGCATGTCCTTCCCTTTCTTTTAGCAATCTATGCATGAGCGATATATATTGTAATAACTAATCTGAAGATATCGTAAGTCTTTTTTATATTATGATTTTAATTTTCAAGATGAAGATAATAATATTTAATTTGTCCTCTGTTTTGCAGTGGGGCTGTGTCAACAGATACTTGAAGAAGCAATGTTGGAGATTGGAAGATAAGGTCTTTCCGACCTCGTGGGAGTATAAAGTTGTAGAGCCGAAAGTCGTTGGTTCGTTCATGGAACGTTTTCTGGCAAACACAAAAACGCTAGAAACATTGGTTGTCCGTTTATCGAGAAATTTCATTGCTAGATCAACATTTGAAGAGCTGTCTCAAATCTCTCTCACGCTTTCTCACAACAATAACGTCTCTATCGTGCTCAAGCGAACCGGTGGTTGATAGTGTTTAGGAAGTTGTTTCCAGCTTCACCGGATTTTTTTTTTTTTTTTTTTTTTTGCTCTATATTACATTTATTTAGACATTTAATTATTAATTTCCGAATTTTCCAAAATTTAAATTATGGGCCTGGGTCTAGATCCAAAATTTTGTTTAACTTAGGCCCAATAATGTATTGCAAAAGGCCCAAGCTATATATATATTCTCTTAAGGTTATTTATTGATGATTAGAACGTGAGATCTCTTGTGTGATCTGATCAGTGATGGGGACCGGAGATTCAATCGCCGGCGGTATGGATTTAATCAGCGCCTTACCTGACGCAATTCTCCATATTATCTTCTCCCATTTTCCGACCAAGTTCGTGATCAGAACCTCCGTCTTGTCGAAGCGATGGAAACATGTATGGTCCGACACACCTACACTCTCCATCGATTGCAGTGAAGCCGACCCTGATTCGTTGAACAGAACCCTAGCTAACTACTCTGCTCCCAGAATCACGAGTTTCGATCTCCGTGTCAGCAGCAAGGCTCAAGACATCATCACCTTGGTCGAATTCGCCGTTTCTCGTAACACCGAGAAGCTTTCTCTTGACTTCCGTGATGACTGTGTTTGTTTTTACAGCTTCCCTGGTTCCTTCTACACCAGCTCATCTTTAAACCAACTCGTTGTCGACTCTGGAGTTCTCAATACGGTTCACGTGTCTTGGACATCTCTAAAGGATTTGTCTTTGAGTTTCTGTAAAATCTCTGATGAGACTTTAGCTAAGATCGTCTCTGGTTCACCACTGCTCGAAAGCTTGACGTTGCATCACTGTGATGAAATTGGGAATCTTGATCTGAGCGAAGTGATGAAGCTAAAGAGATTGGATATAGATAACGAGGGACCAACGAAGATCGTGGCGCCGCATATCCATTGTTTGAGAGTGAGACACTCTCATAGGAAATGTAGTTTAGTGGATGTCTCTTCTTTAACCGAAGCTTACTTGAACATCTACTATTCAAATTGTTATTATTTCAAAGCTGATTTCGCTCAAATTTATGTGCTAAGTATGCTTCAAAAGTTGCAGAATGTGAAGAACCTTGCTTTTGGTGCTGCCTTTCTTCAGGTAAGCTCTTCTGTTCTTGTAAGGATCAGTTTCTTGCGTTGTGGTTTAAATTGTTCTGAATGCATTTGGTCACTTTTGCTAGATGTTATCTCTTGCCGAGTTCTGTGATATTCCTTTTCCGATGCTCAAAGTCGAAGTTTTGACTCTTGAGACGATGATTGTTCCTTCGTTTATTCCTGGTATAGCAAAGCTGCTACAAAACTCACCTGGAGTGAAGTTTCTGAAACTAGACTTAGTGAACAGCAAGATGATATCGGTATATATACTTTACCATGAACCTCTTCAGCTCTTCTCTTATCCTACTGTACATTAGATTATATAATCCACAAACCATGTCCTTTACTTGTCTTTTTTTTTTTTTCCTAGTATTCGTGAAAGCATTTTATGTTTTACAGGATTGGGATCTTAATTACTACTTGGATTTGAAAGGCTTGGATCAGAATCAGTGCTGGATACCAAAAGATTTGGACTTCTCGACTTCTTTAGAGCCGAAACTCATGACTTCATTCATGGAGTTTCTACTGGAAAACACTAGAGAAGACAATACATCTCAGTACAATTGGTGAGCGGTAGGCTCTCCGTTCCATTACAACGGGTTAGCTTTGCGAGTCTTAGAGTTCGTCTAGTAAGGTTTGAGGTCAAAGGTATTGATGCAGTGGGTATGGAAGCTACTTGGATATAAACAAGACCCATTTGTTCAACTGGATTTATGAGGTTACATTGATACAACTGAATCTGAAAATAATGATTGAGATGGTTCTTACTTTCTCACCACAAACAATTTTTTAGTTTTCTATAATCTCTAATCAACTCAATGGTGTTTTAGTCTTTAAATCGTGTACTTTTTTTTTTTTTTTTATCTTAAATCTTATTTGATGCTTGCATTTGTGAGAAACTATAACATCTGGAATATCAATATGTTTCATAGTGTTACAATTTGGTCTCCTTCAAGCTCTGATATAACAATCAATGAGTCTCCCATTTCGAGGGACAGAAGTTCTGTCTTTGGAACCGGATTGATTATCTGCAACAACAACAAAACACAAAACCGAGTTTGTGAAGAGGAAAAGGGTTAATGTCTGTTGTTGCAAAGTCATATAAAACAGTACCTTTTTACCGCCTTTTATGTAGCCAATGGCAACTTCTCTCCTTAGCCAAGCTCGCTCTGAGAGCTCCGTAAATGAAGGGTTCTCGCCCTCTTTCATGTACAGCTCAATGTCCTGTGTGTTTAGAACAAACTCAAAGTTTTCAAATCGCAAGGATTTGTGAATATTATCAAAGTTAAGAGTGTGTTTTTCTTGTTTAACCTTTACGTATATCTCATCACCCTCTGCGTCCAAAATGTCCTTCCATACATCGTTAAGTTCGCTGTTTTCAGCGACTGATTATAAAGAAAAGAGTATTACTATTGTTCAGATTGCAGTTGCAGGTAGGTTATCATGAAACCAAAATCCAATAGATGAAATGTAACCTTGTGCTGTTACAAGGCTCATAACTTCCTCAGCTGCTATGAAAGTAAGGGACGGCTTGAGTTTTGTTATCTGGTATAGTTTTTTATATATTGTTTTAGCAACTTAACAGTACAGAAGCTAATAATAGGAATAGAAAAAGCCTTTCAATACCTGCTTGCCGAGTTTTGTGTCGACGATTTCAGAGGCCAGATTATGTACCTAAAGAAACAACAATAGTAAGATGAAAATTCAATGAAGTGGCTAGGATGTGATTAGTCTAGGCAGTAACATTACCTTAACTCCAAGCTTGGTGCAGATGCTTTCAGCGAGGAGAAGAGTGTAAGCAGATTGTTTGTCTGCTCTAGATGGATCTAAAAGACATCAAACTATTCGTTAGTTTAATCATTATTACCAAAGACATAATCAAGAAGAACAAAATGATGAATGCTTACCTCCAAGAAGCAAGTCTCGATCTGATATTACAACGATAGTCAGACGAATATCTTCTTCACTTTTTTCATATCTACTCTGCATCTGCATTATAGTTTCCTTAAGTGTATCATCATCCAAAGGATTCCCAACCTGCAAAAAGATTGCAAAAACATCAGTACACAATGATTTTGAAACTGTATTCTGTTCATTCCAGTGAAAATGAAATTTACGTTATGTGAAACTTGGATGTTCTTGATTTTTCCTGAACCTATACTCTTGTCCAATCCTCTTCTGTCCTCTAACGGTACATCTGATAATATTTCCTGTGTGTAAAGAAAATGATTAGTTACTCATTCCATGAGAGTCAACCAGAAAGAAATAATGGTATATGAGGCACACCAATGTACTGCCAGGACCAACATAATTGTCAAACTCCTTGATCATATGCGCAACATCTCCACGCCAACCAATCAAAAGTATAGATTCTTTTGGTCCTTCGAAGGTATCTGATCCCTGCTTAAACTATTGAAATGAACATCAGAGGTCTCAAAAGCCTAATATCATAGATCAAGCACTGTGAGGTGCAGTTGAGAGTCAGACCTTTGATAAGGATTTACTAGGACGCGTTGTGATCTTCTCTAGCCGTGATGTTTTTTCCTCAAACACTTGCTTCCTAGTCTCATTAGTCTCATCTACTGTCATGTTCTCAGTTTTCATTTCTGTATATAAAAAGTCCTTCTTGAGAGGTGCAATAAACAATAGTTTGTCGGTTTCCATGAGCTCTTCGTCATCACTTGGATGGAAATTTACTTTCCCATCTCGTAAAAGACCACAAACCACAACCTGGAAGGAAGAATACATCTTGAAAAAAGGCCACAGGCCAAAAGCAAATGATTGAAAGAATGAAAGAAAAATACATGCTAAAAACACTGTCAGAATCCTACCTCCTGGAACCCCTGTCTTAATTGTCTATACTTGATCCCAGTTAGATTAGGGAAGCTGCAAAGATTAAATACATTTTCTGCAACGAGTAGAGAATTGGTACTAATCAGTCTTGATGAGTACAAACTTAATATAAAAACATGAAGTTCGAATTTCAGAACATATAATTAGTATCCTACTTGAGTAATTTAGTAGGTGCCTGTAGATCTTTATCAGGCCCTTTTGACGTGAGCATTGGACAAACAATTTGGATGTAGAATTTTCAACCGGCTCCACTTTCAACCCCGATATAGACTTGAGAAGATCATACGTATTAGAGCTTGATACCTGCATTCAATTTTCAGAGCAAAAGATAGGAAACAGATCAGTACTAAAAAAACATAAAACCATTGCTGCACTGCACAGTCTTCAGTTACCTCTACAATGGTTGGGATGGATTCCATCTTTTGTATAGGTTGAAGAGCTAATACAGAAAGAAATGCGTCTGTATCAACTTCATACCTGAAACAATGACTTAACATAATATGAAAGAGCTACAACAACACTAGTGAAAACATCGACTACTCAAATATCTATCCGGGACTTGAAAATGTTCTTACCGATCACCTTTCGTTGGTAGTATGATAACGGCACGGGCCATAGAGACGGCAGCCCTCTCAAATGAATTCGTCATGTTAAGACTACAACTGCACTGGCAAAAGCATGAAATCAGCACTGTAAATAATATGCAAACCAACAATAACATCCATGAATTGAAGCTGTATTATTTCAGGTTAATTCACTTCTGCATATCACCTCTTTGTAAGGATGTCAACATGATCAAAATCTTTGGAGTAAGCCTCAGCTAGCTTGTCCATCTCTTTCCTCGGAGTATCAGACATGAGAAGAAGTGTCTGCTTTCTGAAAGCATATAAGAAGGAAAAGTGATTAGCCAAGTCAAGATAAGCAGAAAATATAATTGTAAGATATATACAGAGAGCCAAATTTACCTAGCTGAGGCTGTACCTAAGCGAACAGCATGCTCTTGATAACTGTTGAGTTGCTTTAGTATGAAAGGAAGATGACTGTTTATTCCACAAATGATGATATGATCAGATTCTAGGACTTGTATATGTGCCCCTTCCCTCACTTTTTTCATATGATACTGCCCAAGACAAAAATCGATCAGGATAACTTATACCACTAAACATTCACATTCAGTAGTGTTTGTCTCAAGAACGTACCCGAAATTGTTCTGTCATTGTGCTTAAAAGGCGAGAGTAAAACACTATTCCCCATATGGCAAGGACAACTCCAATGAGTCTTTCAAAGCGTGTCTTTTGCTGCAGTTTGCAATAAAAACATATACGCATGCATTTGTTTAGTTGCAAGAGAAAATATTGTGACGCTTATTGATATCTTGAAAATGTGAAGCAGCAAATCGTGACCTCCAAATGAGTATCAGTGGAAACGAGGCATGCCCAGGCCTCCCATAGGCAGTCTTCTAAGGATGAGTCTTTCCTTCACAACAAGAAAGGAATAATAGTAAGAAACCATATGCAATGGAAATCACAACAAGTTAACACAAAGCTATCTATGTTACCTGAATTTGAAAAATAGGATTCCCCCAATGAAAACAAACGAAAAGCATACTATCAGGAGCACCACAGATAACCTAAATATAGCCATATATGACAAGTGATCAGAAACAGTTGGCAACATTTTTGTACATGCAAACAAGGAGCATCGTCTTGATAATTAAGGAGTACTAATTAAGTATTGGGTTTAGGACGACATACGTGCCAATGTTCTTCTCAAGCTGAGTATTGAAAAGGTAAGAAGACCTTGCAATACCCCATTTGATATCATTGGAAGAAGGAATTGACTTGAGTAAAGAATTTTTGCCTAGAGAGTTGGATGCACAAGCAAAAGGCAAGCCAACCTTCACTGAGTTCTGAATGAGACTGGGAAGATCTTGAAGTATCTTTTGGGCTATTCTCAAGACCACATACAGAGGGATGCATCCTATCACAAGTTTATATGGAAGACTCTGCATATCAAGAAGATTATATGTAGATTTCATCTCGACAGCTAAAATAAGAAAGCAAAGGCATCAATGACACCAGTAGAGATACATTCTATACCTTGTAGAATTTGGAATTGAAACCTTTCAGTAAACCAAAGTTTTTATTAGGAGGCTCTGTTTCCCCTGTCCTTTGAGATTTGACTTTAAAAGTCCCTGTAATATAGAGAAGAATAAAATTAGCTAATCAAATAGGAGTCTAGTTATATACTACAGAGAGGAATTGGAAGAATATACAGAAGCTCACCTCTGAAACTAAAAGACTTAATTCCACCTAAAGGCAGAGAGTGTAAACTCAAGCTCCTGCAAATATAGAAAAGAAAGAAAAAGTACTCTTTTCAGAGAGACACAAGTTGTAATTAACCATCACAGCCCAAGGAGCATCACAAACTGCATAATGGCTCATCATCAACAGGATGCAAGCAAAGCAAGCAATTGTGTTCAGAAGTGTGAAGCATAAGAAGGAACTAAAAACCTGTTGAAAGAAGGGAAGAATCGATCCCTACTCAAAGCTTGAGAAGGTAGAATCAATGGCTTCCATGCAAACAACTGAACAGCCACCATTTTTCTCCTCTACTTAGATATTTTTGTTTTTTTTGTTTCTCCGCGGCTTGTGTATATATTATATGGACAGAAACAAACGCTGATTTTTTTTTTCATTCTCATCATCACGTTTTTTTTTTCTTAAGTTTTTTGGGACCAAACTCTCATAGGTTTCATTAATAACAAAAAAAAAAAAAAAAAAAAGAATATAATTGGCCACACCGGATTTGAATGAGTATGACAACCAAACTAATATAAACCCATCACATTGACATGTTCTCTCGATCATCACTATAGAATCTCATTAATTAAGTTAGACAACAACACACAACAACAAATTCATATTAACAACATGTCCAAATCCGGATCACACCGACCTATATCGTTAAATCAGCATTGCGTACGTCTAAAAAATATAATGTTTTTTTTATTTTCTTTTTCTTCAAAGAGTAAATAAAAACAAACGCAAAAGAATGGCATCCAATGAACCGGCTAAAATAGCACAGAAAAAAAACAAAATGGTAACCACCTTATCGCTAATTTGTATTTTTAACTACTTTCTCTTATTCCCACTCACACTATTCACGTTTTTGTATTCATGATGTGTACAGTGTATATATAACGTATATTGTTACTAATAAACGAATATTTGTAGTATCCCTTTTGTTTCTATCGTAAAATTTCATCTACCAATATGAACCTCGAACGGGATTGGCTCCTAAAATATCCTCTTCATAACAACAAAAGTGACGAAGACCCCATCATTAAAGTGCAACTAATTTTTAGAAGACATTTATCAAGGTATAATGTTTTTTAAAAAAACGTGTTATATTCTTTTCAGATAGAAATGTGATATTCTTAGAGTATACTTACTGCTGATTAATTAGTATTTAGTACTAAGTTAAAGAATCTTCAATCCAAAAAAAAAAAAAATTAAGAAATTCAAAGTTGAAATAAAGAGGGAAAAGAAAAGGTTTGAATATTTTTGAACCTCAATAGAGAGTGGTTGGGGGTTGTGACGAGTCGCGACAAAAATCAAGTACTACCACGTGGCGTGTTGCTTGACGTACACGTAGTACATCCTCTCAGCAAATCAGAAGAGAAACGCCCCCTCAGGTCATCATTTCTTCATCATCACCCAACAACATCAAGCTCTCTCTTCGCCGGCCACCTGAGGTCTGTTTTCGCTTCTTTTTTTTTTTTTTTTTGTTGTTCTCCGATTATTATCTTCGTCTCTTATATGATTAGTACTGTTTTTGCTTTAATGGAAGCAATCTCTCCTGATTCCTTTTTTTTTTTTCTTCGTTGTCTAGGGATTTTTTTTTTTTGTTGGTACTTGTCGTCATGTCTACGGAGCCAGGAGGAGTCGAATCGGACTCCAATGCTGATTTTGCAGCGAAGGCGTCGAGGTTTGACTACGGAGTGGCTCACTCATCTGAAACCCTAACTGATGCTGCGAGCTTTCAAGCTCAGCAGGACCTGGTAGTCGAGGGAAAAGGTTCGGGCTCTTCTCGTGATGATAAGGATGTGGATTCTCATGGTGATAATCTCTGTAATGTGGTTGATTCTGGTGCAGAACCTGGTGGTTTTGGTGAGCACAGAAACCTAGATGGCTCAGGTGGGAAGGAATCAAAGTTTGAGAATCTAGATGGTGTGGTTTCAGCTGGTTCAGATCTGCTTAAGAGCAGCAAGGATAAGAATGGATTTGCTAACGAGAATCTGAAGCGGTCTGACTCTGATTTGGTTTGGGCTAAAGTAAGGAGCTATCCATGGTGGCCTGGACAGGTGTTTGATGCATCTGCTGCATCTAAAACTGCCAAGAAGCACTTCAAGAAAGGAAATGTCTTGGTTGCGTATTTTGGGGATTGTACTTTTGCTTGGATTAATGCATCTCGGATCAAGCCTTTTCATCAGCATTTCTCTCTAATGCAGGATCAGAGTAACTCGGCTCAGTTTCGTGATGCTATTGATTGTGCTTTGGAAGAGGTTTCAAGGAGAGTAGAGTTTGGTTTATCTTGCTCTTGTATCTCAGAGGAAGCCTATATCAAACTCAAGACTCAGAACATAGTCAGTGCTGGAATTCGTGAGGAATCAAGGGTGAGATATGGTGGAGACAAGTTATCGAATGCAGACTCCTTTGAACCTGTGAAACTCGTGGAATCTATCAGGCGTTTAGCTTGCTCTCCTGGCTATGATGCGACTGAGGAGCTGAAACTTGTTATAAACCGAGCTCAGGTTTTGTCTTTTCGACAATGGAAAGACTATTCTCACTCCCTTGACTATGAAACATTTACAAAGTCGATAGAATCCGCAGCTTCTCTCCCAAAAGCAAATACAGTTGTAGGAATATCTTCCAGAAAGAGAAAGACAGATTACAAAGATAATGCTGAACACAAGGAAAGGTTTGATTCTGAGCATAGGACTGATGAAGAGACAAAGGAGAAGACTTTGTCAGATTTGATTGTAAAGAGACGCTGTGGGGGCAAATCAACTGAGAAATTGGATGGTAAGTCGCATTCTGAGAAGAAACGTAAGGCTGAGTCTTTGGAATCTGGTAAGTCTGAGAAAAGGATCAAGAGCAACCGACAAAAAGAGGATTCAGTTTCTAAAATCTCTGATGAGGAAAATAACTTTGCAGTGGGTGATGCTAATAAACTACAGATGGCGGCTGAACCATGTTATGGAATTGAAGGGGGAAGCGAGATAGATTCTTTAACTCCTACACTTAAGCCTTGCAATGATTCTAATTCTACCACAAACTTAGAAGTTGAGAACGAGAAGACGAAGAAGCCAAAACACGAAGAGCTTGCCGAAAGAAAGATTTCTTCTCCTGGCCTTCACGCTGCCAAAACTCCAACGGGGATACCCGAATCAATCGGCATAGATCCCTTGAATTATGAAGATTTTGAAAAGTTCATTAATGAACTATCTTGCAGTAAACTCAATAATGGTATCACTGAGACAGAACCTGGTGATAAGAAAGACTCTACAGAAGATCTGATCTTCCCTGCATATAAAGAAATCACTGGCTCAGGCTTGAAAGAACAAATTGGTGCAAAGGACTGTTCTGCGGATTCTTCAGCACCTAATGCGTTAATCCTTAACACTGGGAATTCAGGTTCAGTTCCACCTGAAGAAATGCTACACTTAAAGGGAAGTATTGCTGAGAAACCTTCTGATAAGAAAGACTCTGAAGAAGTGCAGATCTTACCTGCAAATAAAGATATCACTGCTTCAGGCTCAAAAGAGCAAATTGGTCTCAAGGACTGTTCTGCAGATTCATCAGCACCCTATGCGTTAATCCTCAAATTTGCAGATTCAGGTTCGGTTCCGTCAGTAGAAAAGCTGAACGAGATATTTAACCGTTACGGTCCTCTCCATGAGTCGAAGACTACGGTCACGAAGAAGGGCAAGAGAGCCAAAGTATTGTTCAAAAGAAGCGAAGACGCAGAGACTGCCTTCAGCAGCGCCGGGAAATACAGCATCTTTGGACCTTCTCTTCTAAGTTACAGACTCGAATATGTTTGCCCCAAAGCGAAAAAGAGCAACAACATGACTGTTTGATCCACATCGTCGGCATCTTTTAACTTTGTTAGGCCAGGGTTCGATCAGATTATATCAGCTAGTTATGTGAATGAGACTAGATTAAAAGTTTGGTATTACATCATTTATTCTTTACTCAAGACCAACAAAACCAGGTTTCTAATTGGTTACGATAAGTCGATAACTATAAAATTGGTAACAAAACCAACAATGAGGCTTAAAAGAGCAAATTGATTGAAAACCATAACATAAAACGATGTCTAAACTCCAAATAAACTCAAAATGTAAGACATAAGTTCTTGAATCTTAAAAGTAAAACAGAACATAGACATTTAACTGAAACTATCAAAACCAATTTCGAAAGCTTGAAGCTTCATTTGAGTTGTTTAAGACCTTGGCTTCTCCTTCTTTTCCTTGAAGAGGGCCAAGAGTGAAACACCAGAAACCTTCACGACCTTGAACCTAACTCCGGGAATATCTCCCACAGCATGACCCTTACGACCAAATCCAGCAATCAAGACCTCGTCCTGCAACAAAACATCAACAAGAAATTATTAACATATGAAAGCAACATAGCGTTTGATGAAAGGATACAAAGGCATATCATGTAACTTACGTTTTCCTCAATGTAGTTCAAACAACCATCATTGGGGACGAATGCAGCAATCTTCTTTCCATTCTTGATAAGCTGAACTCTAGCACACTTACGGATAGCAGAGTTAGGCTGCTTAGCCTCAATACCGCTGCATAATCAAACACAAGGGCCTCATCAACATCAACACTTAAACACTCTCAATAAAAAAGGTAAACATCAATGTCCTTCCAGACTTACATTTTCTCAAGAACGATTCCTTTAGCGTGAGAAGATCCAGCAAATGGCTTCTTCCATTCGTTACCCTGGTGAGACTTCTTGTACTGTTTGTCAGCCCACCTCTGGTTGATACGGAGTCTCTTCAGCTTGCGCCCAGCTCCCATTCCACGTGTCTTTCTGTATTACACCAGTCACAAACAGTTCAGTTTAAGTATTCACTACAACACAGAACCTTGATGTATACAACAATTCGTTAGAAGGCAAGAGATTTCATAGACATAGAATCAATACGCAATACAGTTGAGAAATTTCCAGATTTCATAACCACATCACAAAGATAACACAGTATCACGGATATACCATATATGCGTTCTATAACACTCTAATGTTCCAGATTAGCTCAAAACTCTTGAATTAAGTTGCCAAGACTAGAGAACACACGCTTAACATAATTAAGTATAAATCTATTGTGGTTCCAGACAGAAGAAAAGAAAACCCAAGTAGCATACATATCCAGAAAAGAACACGCATTTCGTCCGATAAATCACTCTTATTTCAGCGAAACATCAAGCAAATGAGATCATTAAAACACACTAAAGAGCAGAATGACACAGGAACACGAAGGATCTAAAGGAGGAGAACCATACCCCATGTTTGTTGATGGAGGAGAAGATCCAAAGCAAAGAGCAGTTTGCAGGAGGAAGCACAAGTAGCTGATAGCTTTGAAGCGGCTGAGAAAACCCTAAACCTAGTGAAGGCTGTGACTCCTTAATATAGCGATGCTGGAGCTGTTTATAATACTTAGCCCATTAATTAATAGGCCCACTAAAACTTGGGCTTTTATGATTTCCTTCAATTTTCATCATTTTTTTTCTTTATCACCAAAACCGTTGGATCTAAACGGACGGTTCAGATGACGTGCACCTTCCACGGTTTCATGATTAAAATATGGGCCATAAATTAAAAGGCTCATCAAAAGATGGGCTTTTATAATTGCTTTCAGTTTTCATCATTTTCTCTCTTTGGAATTTGGATTCCCACTTCACCGTTGGATCTAACGGACGGTTCAGAATTCAGATGACGTACAGCTTACCCCACCAAACCTACACCTTCCGCCACGTCAGTAAAACCCTTAATCCTTACGAAACCGGCTATACCAGGCAAAAGAAAACAAAGAAAGAGTGAACTGCCCGCACGACACTCACTGGCTCAGCCGGTCCCCACCACTTAACCACGGTAGACCGAGGTGGACAAATCAAAACCGTTTGTTTCAAAAAGGCAATTTTGATCCAGTGGTCTATGTTTATTAATGCTGCCAGCTAAAAAGGAAATTAAGAAAGAGAGAGAGAGACAGAGTCAAAAGAGAAGCTCGAGAAATCTCGTCAATGGCGGACTGGGGTTTTTCACCTTAGCCAGTCAAATCAAGGAGGCGAATGCGATGGAGAATATTGAAAAGAAAAAAAAAGTTTAGTTTGAAGATTCGAATCGACAACCACAAGTCAGTGTTGTGTGTCTCTAAGCTGTGTCTACATCATTTGGTAAGATAAACTTTTGTTTCCTTTCGCTTTATTTAGTAAAAAAAGAGAGATGTGATTCGTTTATTCCAATTTTTTGTTTTTAAAGGGTGAGCTTGAGTTTCACGCATTGTTAAAGTGTCACTTGCCTCACCAATTTCTCTCTCTCTCTCTCTCTCTCTCTGTGTTTTTTATATACACTAGGGAAGAGTTAGTTCTGGTTTAGGTTTCGGATAGATGGATGAGATTAGAGGAGTGCCTACGTGGCAAGAAGAGCTGGCGAGTCTCGTCGACGCCGGGTTACGATACGACAGAGCACCGGTCGATTTAACGGAAATCGGCTCGAAGAGATCGGGTTTTGTGTCGGCGGATGGATCCGGATCCGAGCCTAGGGAGACATTGAAAGATCAAGTGACGGGGTTCATGAAATCATGGGGAGAGATGCTTCTTGACCTCACCAAAGGTTGCAAGGACATTGTGCTGCAGACGGTGGTCACTGAGGACTCGTTCCTAGTACGGAAGCTTGGGAAACCGGCTGCTAAAGTTTCCAAGAAGCTAAGCTTTCTAAACGAGTTCTTGCCTGAGGATCGTGATCCGGTTCACGTCTGGCCTGTGATCTTCTTCGTCTTCCTCTTAGCACTCGCAGGTAATCTAATCAAATTAACACAGTTCCTGTAAATTAGCTCAGTAACATTAGGATCATAATCAGTTCTCTGCATGCAGTTTCTTCAGTAATTGTTGATGGATCTTTGAGAGTGTCTTGGTTTGGTCGTCTTTAGTTAACTCAGTTCTGTTTACATGTAGCTTGAATTGTTAGAGACTCTTTATTAGTGCGAAAGTTTGAGTCCTTGCATTGATACATTCAACTTTTGAAGTGCAGCATTGAGCTTTAGTCCAGAGCATGATAGACAAATGCCAGTGATAAAGAAACTGCGTATGCATCCAACTAGTGCTACCCGTGTACAGCTTCCAGATGGTAGATATATAGCTTACCAAGAGCTTGGTGTTTCTGCAGAAAGAGCAAGATACTCTTTGGTTATGCCTCATTCTTTTCTTTCCTCTCGACTTGCAGGTATTTCAATTAGTTTTCCGACAGTTTTAGTTATCTCTTTATGTTTTGTTTGCCTCTAATAATGTTTGGAGTTTACTTAATCAAGGCATACCTGGAGTGAAGAACTCATTGCTGGTGGAGTATGGTGTCCGTTTATTATCATATGATCTTCCAGGGTTTGGAGAGAGTGATCCTCATCGAGATCGAAACCTTAGTTCATCAGCCTCAGATATGATTAACTTAGCAGCTGCTACTGGAATTGATGATAAATTCTGGTTACTTGGCTACTCTACTGGTAGTATGCATACATGGGCTGCAATGAAATACTTTCCTGACAAAATTGCAGGTATTAACATTGTTCCTATACTGATTTATACTTTTCCAATCAGTCATGGTTTCAAATATGCAAGACTGTTGCTCATTTGTTTTTGAAACTACAGGAGCTGCAATGGTGGCTCCGGTGATCAATCCATATGAGCCAACCATGGTTAAGGAAGAGATGGTTAAAACATGGGAGCAGTGGCTAACAAAGAGGAAATTCATGTACTTTTTAGCACGGCGGTTTCCTATTCTTCTTCCTTTCTTCTACCGTAGATCTTTTCTCTCTGGTAAACTCGATCAGCTTGATCAGTGGATGTCATTATCTTTAGGAGAAAAGGTATGAATCCTTTCCACTGTAGATCACAAAGTGAGAGGTTGTCTAAGAGTAAGAGAGAGTTGCATTTTGCTAACTCTGTTCTTCTTTCAGGATAATCATCTGATCAAAGACCCTACGTTCCAAGACTTTTACCAAAGGAACGTGGAGGAATGCGTCCGTCAAGGAATCGCAAAACCATTTGTAGAAGAATCCGTGCTTCAAGTATCGAACTGGGGTTTTAGTCTTTCCGAATTCCGAACACAGAAGAAATGTACAACCAACGGTGTCCTTTCTTGGCTCATGTCTATGTACAGTGAAGCCGAATGCGAACTAATCGGATTTCGAAAACCCATTCACATATGGCAGGTTAGTTCTGCACCATACAAAGCATAGTTTAATCAAACCATCTTGTCTCTTGTGTAATGGTTAAACATAGTTTGATTTTTGTTTTCTTTAAAAGGGAATGGATGATCGAGTGGCTCCACCATCAATGAGTGACTACATCAGCAGAATGATTCCTGAAGCAACTGTACATAAGATTTCAAACGAAGGTCACTTCTCATACTTCTATTTCTGCGATGAGTGCCATCGACAAATTTTCTATGCATTATTCGGAGAACCCAAAGGCCAGCTTGAAAGAGTGAAAGAAACAAAGGACACTCTAGTCGAAACAGAGGCACATAAGGACACTTAGTACTACTACAACCACCCAAGAGTAAAGAAGTAAAAAGGTGGAAATTAGCTATAAAAAATCAAAAAACTACATTTTTTTTTTGTTTTAGAGTTAATAGGTTACAAACTTACACCAAGTAGAATTATATTTTAGATTTCCAAAGGTGTGTTACAAGATTGACTTATCAATGGGTTTCTAATCTTGTTCTGATTATTACTATAACTGTAGTGACTGTACCGGCCGGCTCAGTATCTATTTCAATGCATCCACCGCATCACTAATGGAAATAATTAATTAAAATAAATTACCCGAACCGTCTATAACGGCTTGATTATTTATCACCGAACCTAAAGTTGAGCCGTTGAGGTTTTGCTCTGGACTATATTACAAACCCTAAGTGTAAATTAAAGAAAAACAAAAAGGAAACTTTAGAAAGAAGAAGAAAAAAAGGAAATTTGAGTCCCACACATATTTTGTTTATAAAAGACCTGGTCTCGCAGTCCTATCTCTCCAAGAGTTAAAGACGCAATTTCTCTGATTTTTTTTTCTTTCCCTATTCTCTTCTTCGATTTCTGTCTACTTCGTTTGCCTCTCTAATCTTCTTTGGCTCTCTCGCTACGATTTGACTCTGATTCTTCTTCTCCCTTTGTTTAAATCATCCCAGAAGTCAAAGAGTGAATCGTTTTGTTATAGCTACGAAGAAGAGGAGAGAGATCTCAAGCATCACGTCTCATACAAACAACGACAGAGAACATTCTTAGTTTTGTTTGCATGCGATCGATGACAATATCGATCTCCGTCACTTGTGGGGATCACCAAATCTCACCGTAGAAAGAGAGAGAGAGAGACGATTCGTACGAGTTAGAGGTCGCCGGAATCCAAGGCTTCGGAAGTCATGATGTTGGATTAAAAAAATCTCCGGTGACGGAGATGATAGCGATAAATTGAGGGATCATCGTAGATTGGGGGATTCGTTTTCCCGGTGTAAACACATTCGTTGGTGATCGTGTGTGCTCAGGTCTACAAAAGCCCAACAAAATCAATTCAGCCCATCAAACAGTCACTAGGTAATTTTCTGGCCCTTTTTTGTTTAATTTACATAATTAAGTATATTTTAAAAGGGTTTTTTTTCTTTCTCATTGATTTTAAATGATTTTTTTTTACAACTTTTATTCAAGTTTTCACAAATTTAATTTTTTTTTTTAAATCACAACTTTTACTCAACTTTTTATTTTATTTTAAAAAATTTAAAGATAAAATTCAATTTTTAAAATAATAGAAACTTGGATAATAGATTTACAATACAATGTGAAGAGTAGCAAGATTTTGGATCCAGTCATTAGATTAATCTAATGATTGTTAGAGATTCCACAAATCCAACTTGTTTTTGCATTGTTGCATAGATTTATAATACAAGTTTCTAATTATTTGTTTTTGAAAGATTTTTTAATTTATTTTTTTTTCTTTTTCACTTAAAAAAAAAATCATTTAAGGTTTTGTTTTAAAATTGATTTTTTTCTAACCATTTTTGCTTTGAAGTTAAATAACATCACCATTAGATTTTTGACACTTGTATTTTGCTGTTTTTGTGTTGCACACTAAACAGTTGAGCTTGTTTCAAGAAGAGATGTTGAGATAAGATCTGAGCCGTACATTTGTCACGATCTGAGCCGTAGGAGAAAGAGAGAGAGAGAGATTAGATGGCTCTCTGCAATCGGCTGCGCGTGTTTCAACAGACGCGCCTCCTCTTGGCCTGGCCGGGGATTAATACGCTGCCTTTTGGTAGACAGCTAATGAAGGCTCTGCAATGTGTTCCAGCCATTTCACCGTGAATAGAGAGTTCCTTGTACTCGGAGCTGTACCGGAAATAAGAGAAGTAAGGCTACGTTAAGCTTTGCGTTCACCGGTACCAGCAGCGATTCAGCTTCTCTATCTTCTAGGAATCTCTCCCCCACGGTTTGGCTTCAAATTATTTGCTTCTTTTCGTTTCCGTTCATCTCAGTTTGGGTGGTTTTGTAAGGATTTCTTTTTTTTTTTTTTTGGGTTATTTTGTGATGTTCTGTGTTGAGTAGAGCGAGAGATATGGAGTTGGATGAATTCGAAAGACTGTTGGCCATGGAAGATACAGAAGAAGCCAAGTGAGAGCTGAGATGTTTTGTCAGTTGACTGGTGGACTCGAAGCTGCTTGGAGCAAACTAAAAAGGCGAAGGGTTTGATTTTTTTTTTTTCTGTTTTTATTTGCCTTGAGCTAGTAGTATAATAGCTAATCTCAAATACAAGCCTGGAAGAAGGAATAGTTTAGAGAAACATTGTTTTATAAGCACGATTTATATATAATGAAGGGGTGTGTGTGATCTTGATTTACGTTATTTGAACTTGCAGAGGTCTTGACAAAAGAGATTATTTCTGAACCAATGCGAGATATATTAGAAGAGCTCTCCAGGAAGCAGATGTGAGTGAGTGGTGGTTTGTTCTGTTTCATTTCGAGTTCTTTTGAAGAATGTGGTCTTAAACTGATTTAGTCGCTTGGTGGTTTTTGCTAACAGGTGAGTCTCCCAGTTGTTAGAAGGTTCGTTCAGTCTGTTAGTGACCTAGCCGTTGGAATGGGTGTCCAACCAGATCAGCAGTTGGTCAAGGTAATCAGCAATTAAAAAAAGGTTCTTATTTTTGTTTCTGTTTCATCTCTTCCCCATATTTTTTTCATTAGCATAATAATGGTTTTTATAGTTGGTTTCAATAGCACTGATGTGTGGCTTATCATGGCTATGTTGCAGATTGTACATGATGAGCTAGTGAAATTGATGGGTGGAGAAGTATCTGTGCTGCAGTTTGCTAAAACAGGTCCTACTGTAATATTGTTGGCTGGGCTCCAAGGAGTTGGAAAGACAACGGTTTGCGCTAAACTAGCTTGTTACCTAAAGAAACAGGTATGGTTTTTCAAAATACAGTGGAGACTTTTGATGGGATTGTTTGATCAAACTACACTGACGTTTATGATATTACAGGGAAAGTCTTGCATGCTTAATTGCTGGAGATCTATACCGACCTGCAGCCATCG
This sequence comes from Camelina sativa, assembly GCF_030686135.1. NCBI lineage: Eukaryota > Viridiplantae > Streptophyta > Magnoliopsida > Brassicales > Brassicaceae > Camelina > Camelina sativa. The sequence continues at coordinate 28,975,224 of NC_141887.1, read as the reverse complement.
ATCAACTTGTCATTTTAAGTGAACAGGTACTGAAGTTTTTTACTTTTGAAGCATCCTGTGCATTCGTACAAATGGCTTAAGATATAACCTATAAACTTTTTACTTTTGAAGCATCATGTGCATTCGTAGAAATGGTCTAAAAAAGTGTTTACCGTTAATGGATATGACCTTACTTACCGATTTTGTTTTGGATTCTGCCATTGTGACTTATTGATCAGTTGGATTTATTTTAGTTTTTGAGAGAGTTTATCTTTTTCTTTTACTTCCTAGTACTAGTATGATTTGAAGAGATTTATATGGGTGCTTATATATGTATCTCTAAAGAAGCAATAGCTTAAGAACATAAACATCAACACACTTGTAAAAGAATTTTGTAATGCTCACTCTACTGAATAATCAATAGCTTGCGTGCGAGGAACAGACTATGATCCTATAAAAATCCTTTAACTAAAAGACTCTGTCTACGTCCTACTTCATAAATTTTTCTACTTTCTTGTGCAGAAAGAAACGATTAGTAGAGAAACAGGGTTATAAAGTAAAGAGTGAGTAAGAAGAAAATCCATAATTAAGGAGAAGAAGATTACTGATTCGTCCATGGATAGATAAGTTGACTAGAGCGACTTCTAGGGTCCCAAAGATATATTGCAGATTTAGGGGTTTAGGTTTGATTATTTTTTCCAATTTTTTTTTTTTTTTTTGGTGTGGTCGAATAGTAAATATGCAGTGCTACAAATGTAAAATTTAATCTGAAGGTATATAAAAAAACGAGAGCACATAAAAATCCTAAATCGAACCTCCAAAAAAACGGAAGAGAGATGAAGGAACCATCATCAGGCTTTTTGTCGTTACCACAGGACATCCTTTCAGATCTCTCATCGCTTCGCCTGAGCTTGAGGCCACACGAACTCGTATGGGAATAGTAAGAGAAGCTTTCGTTTGCTTAGACCTAAACAAGAGCAACCCTAATCCTAGCTGGTTCATTCTTTCCCAAGTTATCAACGACCGGCAGAAATTACCTACTAGGAGATTACTACCCCTCCCGTCCTTTCCTGGTCAACATCCCAAATCCTCGACCGTTCTTTTAGTCGATTCAGTGATTTACATAATTGGAGGCTTGATTGGAGGAAATAGAAGCAATAGAGTGTTGCTTCTTGATTGCCTTTCTCATCAATGGCGTAGTCTCCCAAACATGCGTCAGCCTCGAGTTTCTCCAGCCGCTGATGTAATCGACGGTAAGATCTACGTGATTGGTGGCTGCAGGTCCAACTATATCGAGAATTGGGGAGAAGTTTATGATCCAAAGACCCAAACTTGGCAGTCAATATTACATACAGCACTTGACGATCTCATCTCACAAAAGAATGTGGTTCCAGGTAGATTAGTCATGCGTGGAAAGGAATATGGCATGCATGGTTGGAATCTTATCTTGATGACAGACACTTGTTTGGTAGACAAGGTTTTGCGTCTAATATCATTTATGCATAAGAGTCTTTATTGGAACGATCCAGAGGAAGATTTGGAGTGGAGGTTGGTTCAAGGACTTGAAGAAGTCTCTCATCAGTTACTATATTTTCATAATCAGTTTAATTTGGTTGGAAACTCCGAGGGAGGCAGAAGAGTGACATTGTGGTGGAAGTCGGTAGTTACTCATTCTGAAGGTCACCAATATTGCACTGAGGAATGTAAAACAGAGATTTGGTGTGGAGAGGTTTTGTTTGAGAGACGCGGTTTACAAGAGCTTTGGGGATCTGTTCAATGGTCTAAAAATGTCTTTACCATTGACGGATGTGACTCCGTTCTGATTTATTTTTGCATTCTGTGATTAGCACACATTAAAGGATTTTTAATTAAGATCATAGATGGATTGAGAGGATTTAAGATTTCGTGTGCGTTCTGTTTTTTATTTGCTTTTTTGGTTTTCTAGGGTTTATTGTCACAACAGCTCTATTTATCTAGGTTTCCTTGTTGACTAGTTTGACGGTATGAAAGTTAAATATGATATTCTCAAAACTATCTTTTAAAAAATATCACAAAGACATAATAAATTCCATAATACCTCTCTTAAAATTTATAATTTTATAGATGTTTCTGAAATGTAGGGTTTAGCTTACGACTCGTAGTTAGTAAACATGCGTCGATTTTACGGAGTAAAATAAATACTGTAAAATAAGTGTTAAAAAAAAAAATAATGAATAAAAAAGGTTCCTATATAAAATCAAAGCACATAAACCCTAAAAAGCTAAAACCCTTGCAAAAAGGCAGAAACAGAACACAATGTTTTGCTCATGTCTCGAGATTATTTTATTCCTTACCGGACTGAAACATTCTCAACCGGACGAAAAGGAGATAACGAAATCATCTGACTCTCCTCCGGAGGTGTTTTCATCGTTACCGGCCGACGTCATTCTCAACTGTTTGGCTCGTGTTCCGAGATTCTATGGTCCAACTCTATCTTTGGTCTCCAGGGATTTCAAATCACTCATCGCTTCGCCTGAGCTTGAAGCCACACGATCCTGCATCGGGGTAACAGAGAATTACCTCTGTGTCTGCTTAGAGTTGAATAAGAACAACTCTGATACTCGCTGGTTCACACTTTCACCCCTTCCCAAACAACATAAACTGAAGCCTATCCCTTCGTTTCCTTATCAACATCCCAAATCATCGACTGTTCTCTCCATTGGTTCAGAGATTTACATAATCGGAGGCTTCGTTAAGGGAAGGAGAAGCAGGAGAGTGTTGGTTCTCGACTGTCGATCTCATCAATGGCGTAGACTCCCCAACATGCGTCAGCCTACAGTTTCTGCAGCCGCTGAAGTAATCGACGGTAAGATGTATGTGATTGGTGGCTGCAGGTATAACGATATCGACAAATGGGGAGAAGTTTATGATCCAAAGACCCAAACTTGGGAGCCAGTATTGCCCACAACGCAAGATCTCACCATCCAAAAAAGTGTGGTTCCAGGTAGGTTAGTAATGGGTGGAAAGGTTTATACCATGTGTTACTTGTCTTATAAGCTTGCCTTGGAGAAGGGTGTTTGCTTAGTAGAGGTAGAGAAAGTGTTGTGTCTAATATCGGTTTCCGAAGGGAAACTAAGGTGGTTTGATCCAGAGGAAGATTTGGGGTGGAGGAGGGTTGAAGGACTTGTAGGAGTACTGACGCGTACTTCATATTTTCCTTGTTACCTTGTTTCGGTGGCAAATTGTAACGGAGGAAGAAGAGTGACTGTTTGGTGGCGGTCGGTGGTGTTTGGCCGTCTAGGTCTAGGGTGGACCAAGGAATGTAAAACCGAGATTTGGTGCGCAGAGATATCGTTCGAGAGGCGCGGTTTCGGATCAGAGATTTGGGGATTTGTCGAGTGGTCTAAGATTGTGTTTACATTCGAAGGATGTGATTCTCCCTCTGATTTCTTTTTGCATTCTACTAATGTGACTTATTGATGTTATTTTACTTTTGAGATAATTTTGGGGTTTTTTTTAAGAAAGAAAGGATTTATCAGTATTTTGCTTTCAATTCTTGAACTCTTTGGTCTGTTTCTGGAAAAAATTAATGCAAAGCATATATAAGACAAGCATTAAATGCATGTGGAACAGATGAAGAAAAAAAAACAGGGGAACTCTGTTCTACTCCGTTAAGCGTTATATAGATGACTAGAGCACGAGTTGAAATTCATTTTATTTACGTTGTAATTTTTTTATAAAATATAATTTACGTGATTATTTTAAAAAAAAAAATTTGGAAAAAATATTATGTAATAAAATCATATGCTAAATATGATGACTTGAAAAAGATACTTATTTTGTAAGTTTTATATTGTTAATGATTCTAGATAAGTACCCGTGCTATAACACTGGTTAAATTTTATTTTATACAAAATTTTGTATATAATCTATTTTAAAATAAAATTTTAATATGTTGTATTAGTTTATGTACGTGAAGTTATTTCAACAATGTATATTTTACCTCATGACTTGAATGTCATTATAAGACATAATTTTATGAATTTGGTTTTTAAAAAGCAAGTTATTATATTATGAGTAATTTAATATATTGTTATACTTTTTGTTTTAATATACTTGGTTTTTTAAAATTCTTTCATATTATAGTGACATAATATTGACATTGCTATAACAAACCAATTTAGAGTGTTTATAGTTTCTAACTTTAATATCAAGTTTCAATATTTTAAAAATATTTCAAAATAAATTATTTAAAATTCAACAAAAAAAGTATGAAATTGGATTTAAATATTCAAAATTTGATCCGTTACTTAGTAAATTTTTTAATTCAATAAATATTATTTTTAAAGAAAAATATTAATAAAAATTGAATGTTTTATAAATTGAATCATTTATATCTGTTTTTAAAAATTCAACTTATGGTATATCCGGAAATAAAACTATTTATTAATTATAATAAATAATATGAGAATTTTTTTGTTTTACAAAATAGGCTCATATATATAAATGAGTGAAGTATAATAATAATTAACAAATTAATATGTTAAGTTAGATATCAAATGATTTTATTTGATGAATAATTTAATAAATAAAATTAATATGGTAAGTTAGATGATATCAAATGATTCTTTAGAATATTCTTTTTAAGATTTTTTGAAACAATAAATCCAAACTATACAAATAATGAAAAAATATAATATATAACCTATTTATAACCAACTTATTAAAATTATATAGTCTATAAAATAATGTTGTGTACTTCCGTTTTATTATATAGGGGATTGTATGCATCTTGGCTATATAATTTAACCAATTTATGATATATGAACTCTTATTGAAAAAAACAATAAATATATATTAGAGATTATCCTAAATTTTATTTATTTTATCAAAACTTCCCGAATATTTAGGCTCAATTAGCTTACAAAGCACATAGAAACCCTAGATTGAAACCTCCCAAAATCATGAATGAGAGATAATGAAAACGGAAGAGATGAAGGAAGCATCAGAGTCGTCTCCTCATCCTCCTCCTTGTACGTCGTTTGCTTCGTTACCATACGATATCATTCTAAACTGTTTGGCTCGTGTCTCGAGATTCCATTATCCAACCCTATCTCTCGTCTCCAAAGAGTTCCAGTCTCTCCTTGCCTCCCGTGAGCTCTACGCCACACGATTTCGCATCGGAAAAACCGAGAGTTTCCTCTATATCTGCTTAAACCTGACTAAGGACAACCCTAAGCCTAGCTGGTTCAGACTTAACCATATTCCCAAACAAGAGAGATTAATACCCATCCCTTTGTTTCCTCATCAACACCCCAATTCATCAACCGTTGTCTCATCCGGTTCAGATATTTACATAATCGGAGGCTTAGTTTGGGGAGATATAAGCAAGAGAGTGTCCATTTTCGATTGTCGATCTCATCAATGGCGTAGACTCCCCACCAAAATGTGTCTACCACGGGCTTCTGCTGCTGCTCATGTAACTGATGGTATGATCTATGTGACTGGAGGCTCCAAGTACAATAGTAACGAGACTCTGGGAGAGGTTTATGACCCAAAGACCCAAACTTGGGAGCCAGTACTGCTTACAACACCACTAGATCTCACCACTCAAGCGTGTCGAAAAGTCTATGACATGCATGGCGTGAAGATGAATATTTGCTTTGTAGAGATAGACAACTTCATGTGCCAAACCTCGGTATCCAAAGGGAAGCTAAAGTGGCGTCATGATCCAATGAGATCAGATGATTTTGGCTGGACTATAATCAAGGGACTCGAACAACTCTCCTCTAAATATTTTACTAATGTGGAAAAATCCGGCAGAGGAAGAAGAGTGACAGTGTGGTGGAGGTCGGTGGTGGTGTTTCACCGTCAAGATCATGGCTATTGGTGTAAGGAATATAAAACAGAGATTTGGTGTGCGGAGATTTCGTATGAGAGACGTGGTTTACAAGAGCTTTGGGGATCCGTTGAATGGTTGAAAAATGTGTTTACAATTGATGGATGCGACTCTCCTAAGAAGTTTGTTCTGGATTCTGCCATTGTGAGGGGGATGTGAAAGAGTCAGAATCAAAGCAAAGCAAATATTTCGACCGATGGAAGCAAAATAGTATACTAGCAAAAGCAGAGCAAATAAATCAAATCAATCGAGGCCCATTTCTGCAGAGGCCCATAAATATTGAATATTAAAAATTGGTTTCTAATCTATAAAGGCCCATCATGCCTTGAGTATATATATTCCTATGATTGAAAAAAGAGAATCGAAACACAAACAGAACAGAATGACGACGACGGAGGAGATTAGCTTGCGGCGGAAATCATCAGAGTCGTCTCCTCCTCCTCCGACGTCGTTTTCATCGTTACCGTACGACGTAGCACTGAATTTTTTGGCTCGTGTGTCGAGGTTCCATCATCCAGCTCTATCTTTAGTCTCCAAGGGTTTCCGATCTCTCATAGCTTCCCCTGAGTTGGACGCCACACGATCCTCCATCGGAAAAACAGAGGATTGTATCTATCTCTGCTTAAACCTCGATGATCAGAAAAACCCTAACCCTAGCTGTTTCACACTTTCCCCAGTTCCAACACAGCATAAACCAGTACGTATCCCTTCGTTGCCGTATCAACATTCCAAATACTCAACCGTTGTTGCAAAAGGTTCAGAGATTTACGTAATCGGAGGCATACTCAAGGGAAAGAGAAGCAAGAGAGTGTTGGTTCTCGACTGTCGATCTCACCAATGGCGTAAACTTCCCAACATGCGTCTACGTCGAGCTCCTTCAGCCGCTCATGTAGGCGTCGACGGTAAGATCTACGTGATTGGTGGCTCCAGGTTCAAGAGTATCGACAACTGGGGAGAAGTTTATGATCCAGAGACCCAAACTTGGGAGCCTATACTTCCCACAGCACTAGATGATCTCATCGTTCAGAAGAAGCATTTAGTTCCAGGTAGCTTGGTAATGGGTGGAAAGGTTTATCACATGGATGATTTGTTTCAGCTTCACTTGAAGCCTATTTGCTTGGTAGAGATAGACAAGGCCTTGTGTCCAATACTGGTTTCCGAAGTTGGGGATCTATTGTGGCGTGATCCAAACGATGCTGATTCTGGCTGGAGAATGGTTAAGGGAGTTAAGCATGACCAATTGTTCGCTAATCAACCTTATTATGTGGCAAACACTGGCGGAGGAAGAAGACTGCAAGTTTGGTCCAAGTCGGTTGTGGCTTGCCGTAAAGGTCGCAAACGTCGGCGGACTAATGAATTTAAAACCAAGATTTTGTGCACTCAAGTTTCCTTTGAGAGACGAGATTTTGGAGAGCTTCGGGCATTTGTTGAATGGTCTAAAACTGTGTTTACCTTCGACGGATGTGACTCTCCTTCATATTTCGTATTGCATTCTGCTATTGTCACACTTTGATGATCATTGAGATTTTTTATTTACTTTTTGGACTTTGGAGAGAGTTTTAGAACTAGTGGGCGACTTTTTTAAATATATTTTGATTATGATTTTTAAGAGATTTTATTTACTTTGGACTTTGGAGAGAGTTATAATGTTTTTGACATCCATAGTAATATACCCTTAAATCAAGGATAGGGCTCTAAATTAAAAAAAATCAAAGCCTCCGAGAATGAGAAGACTCCTCCGATCCGATGACGGAACTCGTCCTTCTCCGACGTCGTTTTCTTCTTTACCGGACGACGTCGCTCTCAATTGTTTGGCTCGTATCTCAAGATTCCATTATCCAACTCTATCTCTCGTCTCCAAAGGTTTCAGATCTCTCCTCGCTTCCCCTGAACTCGAAGCCACACGTTCCTTCATCGGAAGCCCCGAGAACCACCTCTGCGTCTGCCTAAAGCTGAACAACAATCCTAACCCTTGCTGGTTCACAGTTTCCCCGATTCCCGAACGGAGATTGAAACCCATCCCTTGGTTTCCTCAGCAATAACAGTACCCTCAATCCCCGACCGTTGTCTCAACCGGTTCGGAGATTTACGTTATCGGAGGCTTCGTCAACGGAAAAAGAAGCAGAAGAGTGTTCGTTTTCGATTGTCGATCTCATCAATGGCGTAGAATCCGCAAAATGCACTTACCTCGAGCTGCTGCAGCCGCGGATGTGAATGAAGATAACGGTAAGATCCACGTGATGGGAGGCTGCAGGTCCAAGGAATGTGAGGAGGTTTATGATCCAAAGACCAATACTTGGGAGTCCCCCAAACCACTAGATTTCACCGTTCGGAAGAATATGTTTATTTTTATTGAGGGAAAGGTCTATGGCTTGGATGGTTTGAAGCTTAACTTGAAGACCAATGTTTGCTTACTTGAGATTGAGAGTGTGTTTTGCCTAATCTCGGTTTCTGGTGGGAATCTATTGTGGCGTGAACCAAAGCAACGTTTTGTTAGTGTTGGGGTTAATGGGCTTGAAGAACTCTCCTCTCATCATTTTGTTGCTGTGGCGATATCCGGCGGCGGCAGAGGAGGAGGACGAGTCACAGTTTGGTGGAAGTCGTTGACAGAGTTTTTGGAGTTGCAGGAGGAGGATTCGACCGAGGAATGTGAAACGCATATTTCGTGTGCTGAGATTTTGTTTGAGAGACGTGGTTTGAATGAGCTTTGGGGGTTCGTTCAATGGTCTAAACAAGTGTTCACCGTTGATGGATTTGATCCTACTTCCCTTTTCTTTTTAAACTCTGTTATCGTCACTTATTGTTATTGATCAACAATGGGACTTTTTATTTTACTTTGTTGTGGTAATCTTTTAGTGAACGTTTACTCTTATGATTTTAAGTGATTACTTCATTGTGGTAATCTCCTTAGTTTGGCGTTTGTATTTCTTTGTATTTATCAAATGAGTTTGTTTGGAATCATTCAAGAATGATATACATCAGCAACAGCAATAAGAGATCACTTTCATAACAAAACCAATGGTAAAAATACATACTTTTCGTTGGGTTCGTATCAAAAAACATGACAATCAAAAGGCAGAACCGGTGTTTTTGGATTTCCCAAGCATCATCTCTTTGGCTTCATTAATCTTAGAAGCCAGATAGTGACTGCCTCCAGCGTCCGGGTGGTTTGCAACCATTACTCTCCGGTGAGCTTCCTTCACCTTCTCTGCAACAACACTTTCCCTGTTCCACCACACAAAACTCAGTCAATCCTTTCATCATTTAAAACTCCTAAACGACCAACAGTGACTCAAGAACATAAACTATGGAGTTTGCTTTGATCTGAGCAGTGTTGAATCAATAAGATTTGAGCCCTAATAACTTGCAGAACAACTCTACAAACAGATTTTCGAACTCAACACACAACATCTGATTGGCGATTTCCAATACCTACTGCATATGTTGGATCTATTAACTACAACCACGGTTCTCAAGGGTATCAGCCTTTATTTATGAATCACAGTCAGAGGGACCAGTTCAATTTTGAGTATCAAAACAAAAAAAGATGAAGCAGGTTCAAGAAAGGGACGCACCTAACTCCAAGAATGAGAGCAGCTTCTCGGCGTGTCATAGCACTTTGGAAACCACCTTCATAAAACCTGCGCATTCTAGGCACACGTGGCCTGGCTTTGAAAGCTTGCCAAGCCAATATACCATATCTACCAGCATAAGCAGCTGCAGCTACAGCAGCACCTGCGATCATTGGCGTAGCCTGTGTAGCCACAACAAAAAGGAACACACTTTAGCTTTGGAAATCATAGATTAAGAAACACTCTCAATTGATATCACAGAACCACATATAAGACCCATCTCTGTATCCAATTTTTGTTGTGGCCGAAACAGAACACTAAGACAACAAACGGTTCCTGGTTAAAACCATCATCAAACACATCTAGATTCGAGATTCTTAGGTGTTTTCAACGTCGTTTCAGCTGTAAATTTTACAGTTTAATTCGATTAACAAACGAAAATTCCTGACTAAAAATTTCACGATACTCCTCTAATTGTTCAAAGAGAGAAATATATTAATCCAGCTTAAACGGAAACAAGAACAGACCAAAAAAAAAAAACTCACCATAATTCACGGATTAATAAATCCCAATAAAATCTTAGATTTATCGAGTCTCTCGATCGAATTGGGGAATGGGTTTAGGGTTCTTCGAGGGAGAGAAATAAAAAAAAAAATTAAAAAAAAACTCTGCAGCATTGTTTTAATTTGATTTGTTTTCTTCTGGTTTTTGCGTGGGCAAGAAGTCGGTTTGGTAAGTAGTATATTTCCTTTTTTTTTATAAAAAATAATGTCGGTTCGACAAAAATTGACGGTTCAGCAAAATTGTCGGTTCTGTGAGTCAAAGCCGGTCATTCTTGTAATAAAAGGTCAAAACTCTCTATATCGTCCGGAGTATTACGGTTTTGTTTGGTTTCTTGCTAAGTTCAATATTCTTCTAAGAATATTTGATTTCTCGCCTAGTATATTTCAAAGAATATTTAGAAGGGATATATTCTGAATGATGTTTACGATTACAAGTTATTATTATAAAGCTATTATAAGAACTGATACAAATATTTATTAGGATACTAAGCATATATAAACTACAACCTCAGATTCCAATTAATTAACACTCAAGATTTTTTTCCAATAATATTAAACGAAAGTAGAGAACACAAATTTAAAAGGTAAACCTTATCGTCGAATAATAAAATTTATTGTAGCAAAAATAAATGACTGACGACGCTTACAAGTTACAACTGCACAAATGAATGACCAAATGAAGGGAACACATAACTCTGACAACAATCTCGGACGCATCCTTTAAGTGGGAAAATAATAAATATATTTAATAGATCAAACCCAATATTAAATACCTCAGCTGCCTCCTCCGTTGGTAACCGCAACACCGCCACTCTCCACCTTGGGCGGAGCTGAGAATCTCCGTGGTTTAGGCAATGCAGGTGAAGCCGGATACGACAGCCTTTTCTTAGCAGATCCCTTGTCCGTGAACCCATCGTTTTCCTGTGTGGTACCACCTGATGGGCTTTGCGGCTTGAGCCTGGCTCTAGCTGATTTTGTTGGAACCATGTAGCTTGGGAGAGCCGGTGAGCCAGCAAGGCTTTCGTCGTCTCTAACTGATGAACCAGCTATGCTGTGTCTGCGGTTCCTTTCAGACAGGACCGAGATTGTGCTTTTGGCGTCGTCGTCGTTGTTGGATTTTCTCGATGATTGGTTTAGCCTTGAGGGAGTTGGAGGAGAGAAGAAACCGTTTTTGTTTCTTGGGGTCCCTCTTGCGGATGATGGTGTGTTTGGTTGAGTTGAGCCATTCCGGGTTAAAGATTTTGAAGCTTCGTTGCGGTTAATAGAGCCCTTGACCGAGGCGGCGGCATTGTCGTTGTTGCTGTTTTGTTCTTTCTCTGAACTCTCTAGTGGACGACCAGCCATCCATCTCTCTAACCAGCTCCAACCCCATGTCGGGTTGCTTGGATCCATAAACATCGGGTTTCCAGATTTAGAGTTGTTCTTCCAGTTTTGCTGCAAACATGAACATATATAATCATTACAACATTCAAATGAACCACAGATTCAACTTCGATGTATCATTCGAGAGGTTCAGTATTAGGTAATACCTGATGAGAGTATGCATAAGCCAATGCCCTTTCTCTTCTCATTGTTGCCTCGTACTTGCTTAGCAAATTTGCTTCAACTTTTTCCTTTGATTGAATGCTATCATTCCAGTTATCCCCGTTCTGAGATCAGCGACAGTAAGACACAGAGAAAACTCTTAGCAATACGCAAATCAAACCAAAAATTCATAGAGTATGTAACTGATTAATTGTGTAAGCATCAGTTTTAAATATAATGAATAAAATGCTCAGGAAACTGAACTACGACTATTAACTCTTTCCAAACTAGTACTCGGAAACCATCCTACAAACTATATATATACCAACTGACTGCTAGGTAAAAGAAATCAATTGTTCTTTCTTCTTAGCATTTCTCAGCCAGAACAAAGAAAGAAACTTTTTGAGTAAAAGGAAGAAAACAAAATCAGATGATTGTGAGAGAGACAGACCTTCAAGCCAGCTAACTCTTTGGCATGCTTCTGAAGGAGTTGTTTCTGGCGAGCTTGATTCTCTTCAGACATCCTGATTCTCCTAGCTCGAATCTGTGACTGTACACGAGAGAGAGTCTGCATACATTTTAGAGTATTTGCAGCTTGACGTTTAACAACAGAACCTTCCATCAATAACTTAAGCCTGACCAAACCCCTCATCGCCCGCAGTGCTCTTCTTGCCTAGTATTTCAATATTACACAAGATAAGTTTCTCTACTCAACAAAAGCAGCTTTCTTTGAACACTACCAAGATTCTTGTACAAACACCATATCAAGCAAATTCAAGAATGGGAATACTATACATACCAAATAGCCTCTAAAGATAGTCTGAATCAAGATAGCAGCTGCTTCTTCGTTAGACTTCCCGGCAAATCGAGTAGGTTTAACACGACGAACGACCTCAGGAGCAGATGAAGACGGAGCTACAGGGATATCAGTGGCTGTAACACTCACAACATCTGCCGTAGAAGGAGGGGAAAGATCCCTGTTACGTTCAACAATCACTTCAGCTACTCTCACCTCACGAGGAGGAGGAGGAGGAGGAGAAGAAGATTGACTGGCATTATTCACCGCAGGAGGATTAGAGATCACACCATTTTGGCCCTCAGCCAATTTTTGTTTCGACTTCTGATAACAAAAACATCAAACATGTTAATAAAACACTATTAGCAACATCTAACACATATATAAAAACCAAATTCACAAAAGTTTAGACCTTTGAATCTGGGCTGAAAGCTTTCTTAACACTTGAAAACCATTTAGCTTTTTTCCCCATCTCTCTTGTAATCCCTTCACAGTAGCAAAAACAAAGTTGAATCTACTGATCTTGATATAACAAATAGATCTCGATACCTAAGAGCTAAATTCATCAATTGAACTCACTGAAACGTACCTGTGAGAAGACAGTGACACCAGATCTGGGAGCTCAAAAAGCCTTTGAAGATAAAACCTGAGAGGAGGGAGGAGTCAAAGCAAAAGCTCAACGCGGTTTCTTCGTATCGGGAGAAGACGAAAAGGCTAAAAAAAGAGAGAATCGATGGGAGTGAGTTTTTTTTGGATCTTTGCTGAGGTGCGAAGATATGTTCGTCTCTTCTTCTTCTTCTTCTTCTTCTTCTTCTTTCACATTATCATAATTGCGAATGAAGAAGAGAGAGAAGACAGATGGATTCAAAGCTGTGTTGTGTTGTTGTGTAGAGTATATGTGACGGTGTGTGTGTGTGTGTGTGTTTGTGCGTGAAGCCACTAATTGGGCCGCTTTTGTGGGCCCCTCTTTTGTTTTTTCCTTTCTTTTAAAAAATTACCATCTTCGTCTCTGTTTTTACTCAATTCTTTTACCTTTTTTCCTACAAACTAATCAATTAGCTTATAGAAAAAGGTAATGATGAGTTTTGTTTCCTAAGTTTCCATAAACACTATTTTATAAATTTTTATCCTATAAGATATATTGGTGGATAAGAAAAAAACAAGTAGTAATTGACATGGTATATTGGTGTGTTTTTTTTTTGGGATGTATGGAATTTTCTTAACATATCACATAACGTGTAAACTGAAAAATCTATTGCATCTTTACCTTTTCCTGAAACTGATATATATTTAATGAACTAGTTATGGGATCTGTAACAGTAACCATATCAAAATTTTAATTTTAATTTTTAACTTTATCCGGTAAGATAGGTCCTTTTCTTTTCACCTAATATATAATAAGAAGAAAAAATTGTTGAAATAAAAAGTTTTTATTCGTCTTTCCTTTTTCGATATGGGTTTCTTATTCGTCGTTTTGTGGGGTAAAAACTTAATACGACAACACTCTGTAAATATCTTTTTTAGTATTAAAGATCGTATTTTTTTTAGTCGACAAAATATCAATTATCCAATAAAATTCATCTGCTTAATAATCCGTATAAAGTATTTGTGTTTTAATACACGCTTACATTACTACAACCGACAAAACATGTGAACAAATATATATGTCCATCAGTGTTACAGCCTTTATCATTTTAAATATGCTCTAACAAGCCACCATATACGATACTTAATACTTTCTGGATTTGATAAATCATCACAACTTGTTGATTATTGCACACCAATATCATATTTTATGCTCAGATCCAACCACACTATAGTAAGTAATCTCCAATTGATGAGCAAACAGATTATTCGACTCATAATATCTTAACTTCATATATATTATGAATATGTAAGAATTCACAAACAAACAAACATTAATATACAGTATAATGGGCGAAGTGAAAACTCGTTTCATGCAACACCGTGTAGTTAACTATATACTGTAATTTTCTCAATTGTTGTCGTATTACCATCCAGATCTGTTACTATCACAAAAGCAATTTCCCAATGATTTTAGGTAACTTTTTATTAAATGGCTAAAAGAATGTTGACATACAATGAACTAATTAGATGATTAAAATAACAATACTTAATTAGTTAATTTTGGTCCAGTGGATTAAGTATTATCTGCCTAAATCATTGACTTTTTTTGTAGATAAATCCCAAAGGTTCCTTATCGGTGGCCAGCTTGTTTACCAGTCTTATAAACTTTTGTTATTAAAAAAAAAAGCATTTAAATGTATGTCCTATGATCCTATCACTCCATGTGGCGTCTTCTATATTTCGTTAATAACTTAAGAGCTATTTTCACATATATATAAAAATGTGAGAACTAGCCGTTGGAATTTGATTATTTTAACTAATCATATGATTTATTGTCAGCCAACATATCATAGTCTGCTGTATATATAAGGATATGCTTCTGATAATTTAAAATAATTTTAATAGGTATCTCCGAAGTTGGTTGTTGAATTGGGATATGGACATTCCACCTAATGGTATAATTCAAACATCTTCGTTACGAATGAAACAAAATAATTTATTTATTTGAGCTCTTATGAAACTTTCTCTCCCCGTCGGTCAACTTTGTGTTTCAATTAAACCGGAAAACAAAAAGAAACCAAAAACTGAACCGAAAATCAACAATTTGGCATTATCTGAAAATGTGAAGTGGGGCATGGAAACAAGGTCAGGGCCGTTAGCGATTTAAAGATATTTTTAGCTGAGCCAGAGAGTTTGGTAACGACCCGACACTAAGTTTTGTCGTTTTTGTGACACATAGCAACGGTAGAAGATTCCTTCCTATATTGGCTAACACCTAGAAACGCTGGCTCTCATAAATAACAACCCCATACTTTTCCTACCAGTGAATTTAATTGAATAAACCGTTTATAACTTTATTTATTGATTGGTCCCATATCTGTATATATCTCCTTTCTGAATTTAGTTTTACTACTATTCAACTTTTGTTACTACTTCAGTTCATCTACTTTTTTTACAGCTCACAAATACAATTTATTTTTAAAATGTTAATATTAAAGAAAAAGCATTTCTACAAGAAGAATCAAGGGTGAATAAAAGAATTAGAGCTAAAATATAAGTAAGAGATGCTAAGATTTATGATTATAAACATGCGAAAAAAAAGATATGGTTATAAAGTAGTAATACGGTCAGAAAAAGGTTGCATGAGAGTTATTTTTGGGAAATTTGAGTTGAAACAAGAACTGAGAACAACATTCACGAATTGCAAAGAGAATGGAGAGTTACTGGTTTTGATCGAACTAGAGATACGAGTAATTTATATATGAGATATATTCACCCCAAAATCTAACAAAGAAGCAAACACTATTCTGGCTTTAGCTGAGAGTGTTCATGATAAGCTAGTTCTCTGTTTCCTTCAAGACATCATATAGTTTTTGAAATTGTCCAACCAACTAATCAACCATATGTTGATCTAAGGTAAGAATACATGGCTTCTTACACCATTAGACAGAAGATAATCTGTTCTTAATAATAGCTGCTAGTACTTCTTGATAGGGTTTTACATTGTTTACCTTATTGCTCAATGCTAGGATTATGAATCAGATAGCGAGCGTTGTGTAAGAGGGAAGTAGTCTCCTCGTTTGATGCATCAAGCAAACGCAATTCCTTGATCTCCTCCTGCCATTTCTCAACATGTTCCCTGTGTATCCTGTTTCATATATCATGAATGGTATAAACATCTCATATTGGTACATACACAGCAGTAACATTATAGAGTCTGTTTCAATCTCACATGATCAAGCGTTCTTCGAATTCGTTACTGAGTTCCTTAAACATTGTCTTCCCAGTTTCCAGCAAGTTAGAAACCTACACAACAAGAAGCATCAATTGATGAACATATTGGTAACCATATCAAAGTTCTTCCAAAACTTAAGCAGTCATGGAAATAATCACAGCTTACAGTTTGTGTGAAGCTCTCAATCTTGTCGAGAATCTGAGCAATGTTAAGTTCCATCTCATCAGAAGCAACAAGTTTCGTCTCAGTTTCTTCATTCTCAATGGTATTATCAAGACTGATTCCACCATCTCTCGAATCACCTTTTCCTTCTTCATCCTATCAAAAATTTTCACAGGACAAAATCCAAAAAAATAAGATCCACCACCACAAATCATCATCATCATCACGAGATCAATGACAAATTCAGAAGAAGAAAAAAAAACATACAGATGGCTTCATGCGTTTCCGAAATCCTCCATTCCCTGTGTCTTCGTCCATCTCAGTGTTCATCGTAACTGCAACAATTCGAAATTATGCTCATGAAGTTCGGATTCCGAGTCGAACGCAGAAACGTAATGATTATTAACATCAGGAACAGATTTCGAATTAGGTTTTCTACTGGCTGCGCGATTGAATCTGCTAAACTAAATCACCGCAACAGATTTCGATTCCAAGTCTAAAAACCCATACGATTACAACCCGAACAACCTAGCTTAAGATTCTACAATAAAACGGGAGAAACAGAGAAGAGAACTTACGCGATGAAGATCGAAGAATTGTTCCGTACGAATTTGAGCGACGATGAAGAAGTTTCTAGAGAGAGCGACTGTAGAGAATGAGGAAGAAGAGCCAACTTTGTTAAGTACTCTGAGAAAGTGAGAATCCATTTAAATAAGCGTTATTTCTAATAATGATATTTTAATTGAGCTAATTCATGATAAATCACTAATTACACTTATACAATGCTAATGACGTAGTGACTTAAGAATCAAAGCAACCTGAAGAAGAACTCAAATAGATTCACTATTTGATAATAGAGCCGAGTAATTCCGAACATATGCTGTTTACAAAAACAGACAAACAAAATATTCACCTAATCGTTTTGGATTAGCTCCTAAAAAAAATGTTAAAACTCCGGGACAAAACAAACAATACACCGGAGACTGATGATAAGTTTACACCTTACACTAGCACTAGCTTAACTTTAAGAGTGAGCAACTTCAACTTCGAACTCTGTGTTCACTGTTTTCAAGACTTGTTATAATAATCCCGGGACCTTTTAACGGGAAGCTGAACTGATACATATTCATCTGATGATGATGAAGATGATGATGACGAAGATGGTGACAATACATAATTTGCTTTTGATGAGTTTGGTACGTCGGATTGTGGTTCTTGTTTTATATTAACAGGCCATTGAGGGATGATGTTGCTCTTTCTTGGAGTAGGATTATCATCTTCGGCATCACTCTCGTCACTGATCACAATCGCATCTGCACACAACAGAGTAGACTCGAATAAAACTTTCTTACAAGAGAGATTTTACATTGTAGAGCTTTAACCAAACATACATGAGGCGCATACCTGCTGCAGTGTTATTCACATTATGACCATCAACCACAATAACCTCAGTCTTGAAAGTCACATTATCATCATCCACCACAATAACCTCATTCGTGAGAGTCACATTGTTATGATTATCCACAGCAAGAGCCTCCTCATTCTTGCCAGTCACATTATGATCATCATCCACCACAGTAACCTCATCCGTGAAAGACACATCGTTACATCCTCCTAGACTGGTGTGATTGTTAGCATCAAAGAGCGATTTCAAGAATGAACATTGTGATTCAGCCGCACTAGATCTCTCTTTTAATGCACCATACTTGTCCACCATCATCTTCAGCTTCTCCTCTCCTTTCTCTTTCGCAGTCAAGAGCTCCTGATTCTTAACCCTCATTTCATTGATGAGGGTCTCTTTCTCACTCTCCATTCTCTTCATCTCCTTCTTATACTCCTCCGTCTCACTTCTCTCTTTCTCCAACTCATCGAGCAATCGCTGATTCTTAGCCTCGAGCTCCTTGATCGGGGTTTCAAGATGCAACTTCATCACCTCATTCATCTCATTGACATGCTTGAAATTTTCCTCAAGGATTTTGTAATCATTGAGCAGATTCTCATGATTCTCCTTGAGAATTTCATGTTTTGTCGCCAAAATACCCTCTTGAGCAAATAAATTGCTTATTCCGGCAGTATCCACCGGCGAGATCGTCTTGTTCTTCCCCGATTTTTCCAAACGAGCTGATGATTTCCCACTCATGACTTTTGAGAAACCCTAAAAAAAAAAAAACCCTGGATCAACCAACACATAAAGCGTCAAGCTTTTTTTTTGCTAAATTTACAAAATTTCACAGATTCTGAAGAAACCCTAAAACCCCAATTCGTTCTAAGCTCCACCGAAAGAGAGAGAGAGACAAAAAAAAAATAGGAAAGAAATTTCAAAGGAAGAAATAAATCTTACCCAGATTCGTCAGATGACCCAGTAGGCACTAGGCAGTAGAGAAACAGTTGAACAGCGAAAATGAGAATACCTACTCAAGCCAACCAAAAAAAAAAAAAAGCCAAATCCCTAGAAGCAGAGAAAATGAAGCGGGAATACGGAAGGACAGCATACATATTTAATTCATGATCAAATTAACAATACACTTACTAGGTTTTCACCCGCGGTACACCGCGATACTAAATTATAAATTAGTGTATTTTAAATTTTAAATAATATTTTTAATTTATTTAGTTTTCAAATTCCTAATTAACTAAATTTTATCTAATTAATTTATAATTTTGTTTAGAATATTTTTTATTCTTCTTATATTTTATACAATTTATAACCTAATTACATTAAATTTGTTATTAGCTAGAATATAAATTTTTAAAATATTTAGTTTTGTTTTCTATAATTAAACAGATGTATATGCATATATGGTATGTTAGTGTATATTTTTATGTGTATACATTTTTTTTTGGAATATTAAGAATGTGTTGTAGTATGTGTAATATTTTGTAGTTCATATACTAAATAATTTATAAGTTAATTTTTTAAACTATGATTACAAATCTATAGTATATGAAATAAACTAATAATTTTAGTGTTGGTACTATAGTCCAAACCCGCCATGCTAGACGGATCACACAACATGTTCAAAGATTTTTAATCTGCAAAAACTCATCATACGAAACCTGTGAAAGTAAAATATAGTATGTGAGGCTAAAAGTCACTCTTAATCGAATCACTTTTTTAAAATTTTAAACAACAATACCTCTTCACTCACCTCTTTATATAAAATAAGGAAATAAAATATGTATACATTTACAATTATGTTTGTGACCTTTTAAAACAATTAGTTTCTATAAAAAAATCAAATATAGGTAGAGTTAATTTGTTTATTAAATTAATTATTTAATGCTAATGACAAACCTGTAAATAAGTGCCAACTTGAAGATTTATTTTATAAATGTTTTCAAAAATGTATATATAGATTTGTTTATTGTTAATCTTGTCTTAATCCAAGTTTTTTGTTCCTTCCGTGTCATCATTAAGCATTTAAGCTAACAAGATTAAGCTAGTTTAATGATGGCTTTGGTTTGAATTTCAAAACAACTGAAAAAATCATAAATTCATTAACAGAGTATCTTATAATTAGATTTTATGAAAAATCTACTAATGCTATTTGATGTGAGAAGGGGAACACAGAAGAAAAAGGAAGCACCCTCTACCGCAATAAGAGGGTTATGAATTCTGCTTTCAATATGTCGAGCACACATGGGCCTGTGCTTGTATAAGTTGTATGTAACACGCATGCAAAAAATCCCAAACGGTGAGACAAAACTGTATTACAATTTACAACAACAACAACCGACCCGAGGAACCTAAACCTTAAGATGTCTTAGACATCATGTCTACTCTCTCTCTTTCCTTACAAGCAAAAGCTACGATGACCGGTTTACTTTGATTCCACTATCTGACTATCTTTGTATTCTCACCCTATAAACCGAGGCGATTTCATTCATCGATTCCATAATTTTCACCAAAGTATTTGTCCACAAGACTGTTTGCCATGACTCTCAGCTCTTCGTTTTCATGGAACTGGAACCTTTCCATTGCATCGATGCCGTCTTCTCCTTCCACAAGCTTGGGACCTTCCCCATTTGGTATTCCTCTTAAAACCTAACCACCCAGAAATCAAAACTCATTACGATAGACCATGAGACATCAACATACAGTAGAAGTAAACTCAGGTCTCATTGAGATTTTGAGACCATTTAGTTAGTTGCTTACCAGCTCAATGAACTGAAGACCAAGCCTAGCAGCTTCGATATCAGGAGATCTGACCAGCTCAATAAAACCTGGCAGGCAACCGCCTCTGACAATGGAGACTAAGTGCTCTTGAATTATCCTTGGTTTTGTGTCTCCTCCTTCTGCAGATTCTACACAAACATTTCCCAAGACATAGGCAACTTCTTTCCTTATATCAAACGGTGATGTCGAAAGAAGCCGTAGCAACAATGACATTACTTCAGTAGAATGTATCATTCTCTTGTGTTCAATAGATCCCGCGGCTATATTAGAAAGCACCCATGCCGCTTCCTGCAGAATAGAGTTTAATGATAAGTGCTTCGTATAACTGTAAAAACCCAAGTGGTATGTGATACTTACCTTCTTTAAAACACGGTGCTCGCTTCTTAAGCACTTTGCAAGCACACCAACGATACTTTCTGAAATTTGATTTGCAATATCAGTATCTTGAATAGTATATCTGATTAAGGTAGATAGTGTTTAACGCAGAAAAGATAACAGATACCTTCAGTGTTCTGTTCACGGATAAGAATGGTTAATATAGCTTTGGGATCAACAGCGACAAAGTTTCCTACACTTCGTAGAACCTGAATTCAAAACTTTTGTTTTAGAGATAATCAAGAATGCAGCTTTTGAAATATAACTATCAAGTAGTAAGTATTCTGTTTTTAATCATTCATACTAATATCAAAATAAATTAGATCAATGGGACCTAGAAGCAATGAATTGAATATCATAATCTGTGGTAATATATGGACTAGAATCCTGTTTCTTTTGGACAGTAAGGTTTCTTCGGGAATTACCGGGATAAGAAGTTGTAGACTCTTTGAGGTTGCTAATCTTTCAAGAAGTAGTTGAAGAATGCCTCCCTTCAGGAGCATACTTGTAGCGATATCTGAAAGGGCAGATAGGTACACAATGATCCATGCAATTTCGATGGCAGTTACTTCATCCCTGAATCCAACAGTATAGAAATTTTGATCAAATTATCCACCAAAATTGAATAATAGAATATCAATGGCAAGAAGCAAGACACTACAATACACTAGGAAGTTGTCGAAGAATTGAGATGTAAATTTGCTCACGTTTTCTTTAAGTGTCGAAGAATTGCATCCATTATACCATCGACCTTAACAAGTTGTGCTGCTGCCTTTGGCTCAGGGCCCTATATTAAGGCATGGTGAAAATAGTGTGTAAAAGGGCTTGTAAATTATAACCAATGTGATCAAATGAGCGCCACGTTTTTCCACACCTTAATCAGATTCGACAATGCCCATGCAGCTGTCCTCACTGTTGAACCCTTGTCAGGAAAAATCATACGTGCTAGAGGTAGCAAAGCCCCTTGAGACAAAAGAACATTTCTCAAATCTTCTCCTTCACCCGCAACATTACCGATAGCCCATGCACACTGCTCGGCCACCGGTGCAGAGCTCTTTTCTGAATATAAAATTGGAAGCATATGAAATCTGATCCGACAAAGATGATAAAGAGTAATAACAGACTTGGTTGGCTAGTACAAACCTCCAAGGTGAGCAATAAGCAATGGCAGTGCAGGTAATAGAGCTTTTGTTTCTTCAGGTTTTCCAGCCGCAATGTTTGTGAGACACCAAGCTGACTCAAGTAACTGCAGTTAGACAGAACTCGCAAAAGATTACAAACCAACTTAAATTGTCTTATTTCAATGCAAATGAGTTACTTTAGAATAATCTTACAATATCCAAAATCTAGGCAAATAAATGCAATAACAAAGGGATGGCATTGAAACATATATAAGGCCAAGTAAGAAACCTGTTCGTCGGGAGAGCCAAATGAGAGACACTGCACAAGTAAAGGTATTGCACCAGCGCTGAGGGCAGCTTCAACAGGAGGGAACTCTGATTTTGACAGTAAACGCCTGAGTTCCCGAAGAGCAATCACCCTCTTCTGCATTGCACCTTTTTCCCTGAAAATTAAACAAGAATATGTTAAGTAGATCAATTCCTAACAATACCAAAAACAGTGAAAAAAAAGAAGAGAATTACAGACTATATCAATTCCTAAAGCTGACAGATTCACTTACTGATATTGAACAGCAGACTTGAGCTCTTCCACGGCTTTACTAGCTTGAGCCTCCAATATTGGCTGCTCTTCATCAATCATCATCTCATTCTCAACACAAGCATCCTCAACATCGCCATTAGTACCCACCCTACAAAGCCGCTTTGCCCTAACCAGTAATTCCCTTCTTTCCTTGGCAACCGTAACAGCTTGTTGCCGTCTTCTTTGTCCCGCAACATTCCCAACTACACACCGCCAGTTCCAGAAATACAATCAAATCAATGTCACCAATTGAAAAGTCCAATCCTTCTAACAAGTTTATAACAGATAAGTAAAAAAGCTCTACTGTCCTAAACTACCCAGTATACATGAAAACCAATACTGTATCTAAATTTCTTGTTACCCTAATCACCAACTAACCTAATTTTATTGGGAAGCAAACAAGAAACAATCTTTTTCATCAGTAAAACTAACACTACTATACTCAGGTGCCAAATTAAACTCAAGGGTTTACGGTAAAACCCAGAACGAAAATTACCTGAAGACTTTATTGGGTCTCTTCGATTAGACGCGGTGCCATCATCTGCCATTGGAGAAGCTACAGCCACTGCAAGTTTCTTCGAGAGTAGGGTTTGATTCAGTTATTTCACCGGAGCAATTTTATTCGATTTACTAATTTCGCCGAAAAAGAGTTGGATAATTTGGATCCGTTCCCCCGCGCCTGCCCCGCCCAGCTTAAAACAAAAAAAAAAAACACGAAAATTTCGCCGACTCGTATTTATTTTATAATTTCAAATTAGTCCCTAATATTTTCAAGTATACAATGAAAAACCACATAACTTTATTATCGATCTCGAAAGCTATATAATAGATCCAACGATCGCGGTTTCACGTAATGTTTGATGTGGCAATTCCTCATTAGTCGATTACGTACACCGCAATCTAATGTGATGCATGTGAATACCACTCGTTCTTCAGTATACACGTGTCACGCATCCACATGAGTCTCTTCCCCAAACATGTTGATCTCACCATCTGGCCTTTCTCTTCACCCACTTTCTTGTCACTTTCTCAGTTCATTTTCTCGAGAAAATAAAAAACTAAGAAGAAGAAGACGAAGACGAAACCTGAAGGCCAAAGTCGAAATTCTCTCGATTAACAAAAAAAATTCATTTGGATCTATCGTCGATGGATCTCATACCTCAGCAGCTCAAGGCCGTAACTCTAACACACGTCCGGTACCGTCCGGGAGATCAGCTCGGACATTTCCTAGCCTGGATCTCTCTCGTTCCTGTATTCATCAGCCTCGGCGGATTCGTTTCTCATTTCCTATTCCGGCGTGAGCTTCAAGGGATCTTCTTCGGTATAGGTCTCGTGATCTCTCAATTCATCAACGAGTTTATCAAAACATCCGTGGAACAAGCTCGTCCCGAGACATGTACGTTACTCGAAGCTTGCGATTCGCACGGATGGCCATCGAGCCACTCGCAATTCATGTTCTTCTTCGCCACGTATTTCAGTTTGATGGGATGTAAAGGAATTGGGTTCTGGTTTGGGTTAAGAAGCAGATGGATTATGAATCTTCTCCATTGGTCTCTAGCTGTCGTTACGATGTATTCTAGGGTTTATTTAGGTTACCATACGGTGGCTCAGGTTTTCGCAGGTGCGACGCTTGGGGGTGTTGTTGGTGCGGGTTGGTTCTGGTTTGTGAATTCTGTTTTGTATCCGTTTTTTCCGGTGATTGAGGAGAGTGTATTGGGGAGATGGCTCTATGTTAAGGATACTTCACATATCCCTGATGTGTTGAAGTTTGAATATGACAATGCAAGAGCTGCTAGGAAGGATTTGGATTCTGCTAAGTCTGATTAATTTGCCTTAATTTGATTTTTGGTAAGTCGAAATTGCTTTCATTGATTTGGATCTGATTATGTCTTTAGGATAAGCATGTGGGAATCAACTTTTGCTTTTGTTCTTTTTAGCTCAAGAATATAATGTAGTGAGCTCTTTCCACTGCAGTATTTAAAACTCTAAAGTTAGTAGAGAAATGTGGATCTGATTCTTCATTGATTTCTAAACTGTTTTTAGTTGTCTTAATGCAAATTAAGTAATGTTCTTTCGTATATATTGTATTTGTAGTTTTTTTTTTTTTTTTTTGTCATGGTATTGATTATTAACTTAATCTAGATTGATAAAAGGACATCTTGATACTGGTTTGTCTTGTTTGCTATAGGAGTAAGGTTGTCAGTAATCACAGTTATGTAGGTAGACCACTGTAGCATTAGAATATACATGAAGAAGACTGTGTTTGAGTCATTCTTCTTGGGAGTTCATTAGCTTTTCTGCTCATCCTTTTTTAACATTTAATCCATTTTTTTGCATTGTGTAACGACGCAAACAAATGCAGTTCTATTTTTTTAGTGTCTTGTCTTCAGTTTTACCGTAAGCACATCTCATTTGCTTCATTCCTTGCAGGTCGAGAACTTGGGAAAGCTTTGTTTAGCGGCCTTGTTATCCTTTTTTATAATTATATATTATCAGGAATCACAATGAGGTGGGAGGGAGATTACATTTATACCTACCACTGTCTAAGACTTTGATGACATTGGTTAGATTAGCAGCTCATCATCTGAACATCTCACATAAAAGAGGAACCTTCACACTTATTAAGTGATCTTTGTATCTTTTTTTTTTTTTTTTTCCATTTCTTTCTTTGCGCATTCAGTTGACTATTGAAAGAATCAGTTTCATAAAAGAAAAATACACGCGTTTCCAGCATTATTACTTTCCGCTCGCATCATCCGAACCTTCAAATTGACTCCAGCCGCTTACCTCATGTTCGATTCCAAAAATGTTAACAACGTTTGTCTCGGACACTTTTGGTGTGACAAGCATTGAGGTAACTTTTAAGTTTTGTAAATTCGTCCGTCACCCTCACCGCTACGAATCGATTTTGCTGCGCATGATAGAGCACCCGACCTAATCTTAAGATTTTATTTTAAGAACCTCTTAATTAAAAACACCATTGGAGGCAGGTGCTCTAATTTAATCCCTAAAACAGTCAAGGGTTGTCGCCTCTGGCTCGTCTCAACCTCTCCACACACATGGTGGAATCCGCCGACGAGGTAATCGTCTTATGGCTTTTCTTCTTATTCAGTCTTATAACCCTTGTTTCTCAATTTGTGGTTTCTTTCTTCACAAGTATATTCATGAAATATACTGTTAGTAGGGTTTCTGATTATATATTTTGTACTTTTAGGGAATGCATAAATTGTTGCCAAAAGTCAGGTAAATTGAATCGATATTTGTCTTCTTTTTTCTCTTCTTCTTGTATATGTAAAAGTAAGATGCATTCTGTGTATACTACGTTCTTGTCACGTTCGTTGATATACTATATTGGTATTATCGAATAATTTCAGTGACTATGGGAGGGTTACTGTTTCGGGATATGACATTAGGCTGACTCCTCGTGCTGATGTCGAGAGGGCGTTGAGAGAACATTTCACTTCATGTGGAGAGATCACGGATGTATGTGTTCTCAGGATGTATTTTTTTTGTGGCTTTTCTTCTTCTTCTTCCTCCAATTTTATTCCAGAGTTAAAATGATCTAACTAAACAAAACAAACTTGTTACATGAACATGATACAGAAAGGGTTATATATATTTTCTGGGAGAAGGCGCAGCCGATAAGGCCATGCAACTTAATGGAAGTGATGTGGGAGGATGGAATGTCTCTGTTGAGCCTTTACCGTTTCCCAAAAATGCAAACGAGTAATCCGATCCACTGCTATTTTTTAATTAAGATTTTTCTATCTTTAATATGCATTTGAATTGATTCATATATCTTGTGCAAAATCCTATTATTGCAGTCAGGTTGTGCTAAGAGTTGAAGGATATGACACTTCCCTGAGTAAGATTGATATCCAGAGCGCGTTGAGTAACCTTATCTCTTCATATGGACAAGATCCGTAACCTCTTTGTTCGCGAGGGGTTTGTTTGTGGCTTGGCTTCTTCCTCCCATTTTTCCTAACTCTCAAGTTATATCAGTCTCTCTCTCTCTCTCTCTCTCTAACTAAAGACTTATGTCTTTTGTTGATCTTTTTACAGGAGGTGCTATGCACAGGCTAATATTGAAGGAAAAGACATTGCTGATAAGGTGCTTGAACTTAATGGGAGCGTCATGGGAGGACGCAAATTATCTGTTCAGGTGCTTTGTAGACCGAGAATAAACACTACCCACATGCGCCGCCACTACCAGTGGCCACTACCTGGTCTCCCACCGTGTACTAGTACTACACAAAATTTATTACCGGTTCTCGGTTCTTTCTTGATAACAAAGTAATAAAACTTCTGTGGTTTATTTTAGATCCCGACAGCTCTACCAGTGATGCATCCATTCTAGAAATCAGGTTAATAGATTGATTAATATGGTTCTTCCAAAACCTTTTCCCGTCTTTTAAATTTCTGTGCTTTTTCTTTTGGTATTAATTCAGGAGTGAAAGCTCCAAGACTCCAGATAAACCTGTTGAGAAGAAAAGGAAGTTAAGTAAGGAAGAGGCTACAGCTACATTAAAGAGTAAGACAATTCCTACTTTAGTTGAGAAGCAAACACCTGATCTAGCTGGGCTCGTTGTTTACGATATATGCATGGGCCACGGCAAGAAAGCTGATCCTGGAAAATGGGTATGTGCGCATTTATTTAGGCCTTAAAATTTCAAGACAATGATATCATCACATGATTACTACAATGTCATATAGATTATTGAACAAGGTGGCAGTGTGGTAAATAATGTGGGGTAGTTATAGAATTGGTGGTGGATAAGAAGCAAAACAAAACTAATGCTTTATTGAGACCTAAGCGCACCAAAGAATCATTATGGATAGGAACTGAAGAAACAAGATATTTGAGAGCACCAAAACTATTTAAGTTTGTAACTTGCAAAATACTTGTTGAAGCTCATTCTGTCGTCTCTGAGTGCAGGTTACTGTCCACTATACTGCAAAGCTTCATGAAAATGGGAGGATTTACTATTCCACCTGTGGAGGGTATCCTCATAAGTTTCGTGTAGGTTGGTATTATAACGATATTCGAAAGTAAGAGGCTGTAATAGTAGTCTGTGACTGTTACTTGGATGCTCATATATGTGCTTTTCGTTGTTAATTACACGCAGGTCTTGGACATGTCTTTCCGGGATTGGATTATGGCATTCTTGGTAACCTTATTGATTTCTTACTGGTTTCTCTTCACTATGCTCAAAATGTGTTATCATCATGTTGTTTTGATCTATATTTTTTGTAAATTTTGAAGGCATGCGTGTTGGTGGCAAAAGAAAGCTTACAATCCCTCCAGCATTGGGGTAAGTAAAGCGGCGCCTTTGCAGATCATTTTGATTTATCTTTGTTGTGATGTTTTTATTCAACCTTTTTAATGAGATCATGATAATATTTTGTGTGGCTCACAGACATGGTGTGGAACGTTTTCGTGACACTATTACTCCTGAAGCCTGGCTGGTGTTTGAAGTTGAACTTCTTAGTTTAAAATAAATAAATAAATAAAACTTCCTTTGAATTAATACATGCATAATTAAGTTTTGTTTGGTGTGTTCTAGCTTTTATTGTTTTCGACCGGCCTTTTGTGTACCCTAGCAAATTGTTATCTTGACTTTTACTACTCATACTCACATTCCAAAGCAGCATCTTTAAGCGGCAATCCGTATTTTAAGAAATTAGTCTATAAATTACGTTAAGATAAATTAATTATGGGGCTCCCAACTTTTGCCGTTGCTGTTTCTGTTGTTCACAATTTGTCCCATGCTGTGCCGTTTGATCGAGAGCGCCTTTATCACGCTCAGATTATTTCACGGTTAGATTGAAATCAATCCACAAGTCAATTGATATGTCTACATTACATATATTCACAAAGGGCAACAATACTCCTTCGGTCATTGGAATGGTTACAGATTTAACACACACTAACACTCTAACAGTGACGCATTCTTATTTCTTATCCCAATTTAAATTTGAAGGCACATGCAGAGAATTTTTCTCTCTAAGTACAAACACGAAAAGAAAAGAAAAAAGACGCCTCACATGCTCAATGAGCATGGAAGTTATGATAAAATTAATACTTACAGCGGATTTGAAGTCAGGGTTTGACAAGTTTACTGTGAGGTTTCTCATCAACAATTAACTATCTGCCTTCTTCCATAAATAGAGACCATGGAATTTAATGTGGTTATCTCTGGTGAAAACCCTCTTTCGTTGAGCTCAGAGAATGCACGTTCAGCCTCTGGCAAAATATCACACTCGCTACAAACCAAGACAAAGGTTTTCAGAAGCACAGCTCGAGGCTCGATAGCTCCAGACTACACTTCTTATGCTAGAGAATGCATCAGACCTATCTCCATGAGAGCATGCTGTATATGACATGCTCGATCGATCAAAGTGCTATTTCCGGTTCTCCATCACCCACCACCCGATTGACTTCCACCATCTGGATGGTGATCCACGTATTGATCTGCGGAGATTGTAACAGTTCTTTTGAGTATCCAAACTTGAGGCAGAAAAGGAATATTGAACATGTTTTAACAATTCTTTTGATGAACAATATATCAAATAGAAAACAATCTACAGTGAGCAATGCTATATACGACAACTTCTATTATGAAATGCATCTTTCAGTAATATAGCTTAAGGACGA
The DNA here is from genome assembly GCF_030686135.1 of Camelina sativa. Lineage (NCBI taxonomy): Eukaryota > Viridiplantae > Streptophyta > Magnoliopsida > Brassicales > Brassicaceae > Camelina > Camelina sativa. The sequence continues at coordinate 28,946,019 of NC_141887.1, read as the reverse complement.
ATGGGTATGGTACACATTTCTAAACATAAAAGCCGATAAATGCTCATGCAAATAGTGTTGTCAAAGAATCATGCAAATAGTCGGTTCCGGTTAAAACCGGATTTGGTCAGCACCTACTCTACTCGAAAGGAGGACCATCAACTAATGTTAAAATTGATTTTTGATTAACAGTAGAATGCAGATCATGAGATCAAGCAAGCTGTTGCTGCATATAAGTGTAAGTAGATTAGTTGATTGCATCAAGTGGTTCTTACTTCGTATCCATCATACCAGTTGGTTTGGTCCGGTACACTCTACTGCCTTACTTCTTGAGATTTTGATTGTAACAATGGTTAGTTAATTAGACAGATGAGTATATTATAAAATGTTGTTGAATATTAAAGACTAAATAACAACGCACAATGATGCAAATATTTTTAGCAATTTCGTTTGAGCACAATGGAGACATTAATATATATAGAGGCTGAATTACAAGATCTTCAAGATCCAAGATCCTTGGAACTAGTATTGACGAAGTATGCACAACGGTTATAGAGGCTGAATTACAAGCCGTGATCATAGCCATGAAACAAGCTTGGGTAAAAGGATACCCCAAGACAATCTTTGAAGGAGACAACATTAAGGTCATGCAATTAGCACAAGGAACTACATAAAGCTTTCGGTGGCACACTTGGATAAGGGAAATCAACTGGAAACAAAAGTTTGATAATGTGGAGTTTCAATGGACAAGGAGAACAAACAACAAAGGAGCTGATAAGTTAGCGAAGATACATTTTCAAAATAATCTATCTTTTGTTTCTTTTGATTATGTCCCAAATTTCCTTGTAAATATCCTCCATGAGGATTACACTCCTAATTAATCAATGAAAGCAGCTGTTTAAAAAAAATTACTAGAGATATATTCTTGGATGAAAGGTATAGTTAAGATATGATCAATCAGAGTAAATATACATTTTATTTATATAAAAAAATCCATTACTGTTATATACAATAACACAAATATATAATATTATATATGTATATGCGGGTATATGTATGTATACTATATACACTATAACAATAAAGGGTGAGAGACGAGAGGTAAGCAAAGGAAGTTATTACTTCTTCTTCTCTCTGCTTATGCTTGTGTTGTTGTTACATCGAAGCAAATGAACGTATATATAGGAAAGTTAAGGATAAAAAGATAATAGTAAAATACTACTTGGAGACCAAGTTACTTAGAGGGGAAGTATGTGATGGATAATCACAAAAGTAATCCTCTATTTTATAACAGTCTCTTTTCATTATCCATTGTTATTAACATAGGACGTACTACTTAGTTAAAAATTTTACCAAGAAAAAATTGTACGATAAAAACCATGATAAAGCGAAAAGATTATAATAACATAATATTTCTCTTGAACAGACGAGTTTTATTTTCTTCGTAGACTTCGTAATTGACTTATATTAATAATTTTTTTTGTCTTAAACCAAAGAATATATTTTTTTTCATATCTTCCATAGATGATCTAACATTGAATATTTTCTTCACTCTTCTGATCTTCGCGATGTATGATAAAAGATTTTGGAAGAAAGATAACCTTCACCATTGTCATTCTTCTTTAAAATTTATATAGCGTGTTATTTGATGTCTCGTTAAAAACCTTATCATGAAAAAATCAAGTCGGATAAAAATCATGATAAAAGAAAAATAGTACAGCCATGTGAATCATTATATTTCTCCCCTTCGAAGTATCATCTTTACTTTGATCTCTTGAAGGAATATATTTTTTCTTGTCGCTCTTAATGTAACTTTCTTTGAATTGGGCGATATCTGCAACAATGTCTTCTAACATCTGGTTTAATACTTTTTCAGTTCCAAGATATAAAACAAAGTTTCATACTAATAAAGTTAAATAAATAAAAAAACAATCCACAACAGTGTGACATACATCCATTCATGGAAAATTAAATTATGGTATCTCTTTTGGTTAATTCTTTTCCATTCACATTTTTGTTGGAATTTTTTTTAGTCTTATAATTAAATAACATTTTGATTTGTTAAATTACTTAAACTATTTTAAAAATAAATTTTTGCCCCCACAAGCGTACATATAACTTTCCTAGTTTATTATAGGGAAAAATATTATTAAAATCCTGAAGTTTACATTTTTGTTGATTTAATACATGACCTCTTCATTTGGTGGAGAAAACCTTATTTTTTTGTTGACTTCTAAATAATTCACGAACTCTTGTTGATTTGGCTTTATGAAGCATAATGTTAAGTGGCCAAACGGAGAAATCACACGGAGTTAATTAACCGTTAACGAGATCCTGTTAATAACAAAATGATATCATTTAATCATACCTCAAATCCCCAAATTGAAATTTGATTCCCATTTTTCCCAAATCAGAAACTTTAGATTTGGGGAGTTTTAGGTTTGATAAACGATGATGTTTTATTATTGACAGGTTCTTGTTAACGACTAATTAACACTGTATGGTTTTTTTGTTTGACCACTTAACATTGTGCCTCATTAGGCCATGTAAATAAAAGTTCGTGAATTATTTAGAAGTCAACAAAAGAACGTGATTTTTTTCACCGGATGAAAAGTTCATGCATTAAATCAACACAAAAGTAAACTTTAGGATTTTAATGACATTTTTCTCTTTTATTATATATATAATACCAAATCATTCTTTCCTTCACTAATAAATGAAACAAATTAAGGGGATGTATTCAATCTAATATTCTAAGTGATTTGAATTTTCATAAGATTTTAAATGATTTTGATTATTTTAGGGAAGTTAGTATGATTTGTTGTAAAATTCTTTCAAATTCCACCTAAAACTATGAGATTTAGATTTCTATATTATTAACTAAAAAAATCTTCTCAAATATTCTAGAATCTCAAAAAAATCATTAAAATCTAAATCCACAAACTGTCCAAAACTGATTTGTAAATTTTATATAAATCATTTAAAATGTCAGATTGAATATAATTTCTTATATAGTTTTTTTTTGAACGAATTTCTCTTATATAGTCAAGTAGAGAAATTAAACCCTTTTCTTAATTTAATATTTTTTAGTCCTTTTTAATTTAATATTTTTAATCCTTTTCTTAATTAATCGAACCGGTGCTTTTTTTTTAAAATACTTTTTCAGTCCCAAGATATAAAACAAAGTTTCGTACTAACTTAAAAAAAAAAAAAAAAAACAATCCACGGCTGTGACAAACATCAATTCAGGAATTGAGAGAACCGCCGCCGATTTTTGTAGAAGATGATGATCTAGTTCCGATATCGCTAATCTCCCTTCTCAATTCCGAAAATTATCTTTTTTTCTTTTCTTTTCTTTTTTTTTGGTTTGGGATCGCTTCGCTGCTTGTGTGATTCCATTTTTACTCGAGAAACAAAAAAAAAGCCCGGAAACTGTATCGTCACAACAACCTAAAAAGTCCCTTCCTTTACCCGTTTCGTTCGCTTGTCTGGTGTCTTCTACATGTAAGATTCAATTCAATCTCCTTAGCTTCTGTATTTATTACTTCTGGATACTCCCAGCGATCCTTAGGTTACTACTGTGAAGTTAATAATAATACCCACTTGGGAGTTTTTAACATTCGATACTTATAATTTTGGGAAATCTGGTGAATTTCAATTATCCTTTTTTTTGTTTTTGAGCGATTTATAATAATTGCTTCAGAATTACGAGTCTTGTCCCTGGCTGATACACTTAGGTTTAGGATGTGTTTGTTTTAAGACATAACTGCTGAGTTCCTGTCATGCATATCCAGACTGAGGTTTTACATATCTGGCGATTTAATTATTAGGGTTTTTATTTGTATTTCAAATGGATTATGCAATGCAGCATATGTTTGTTAGTCAAAGATTAAATACGTCCAGGAACATGGTACTTCAAGTGCAACTTGGAAAGCCAATATCTAGCATGAGTGTTCAAATTATCAGCTTCCAGAGCAAGTTCAAAGTTCTCTTTAGCTCCCTGAATCATACAAAACATTACCTAAAAATATAACCAACAAAGTAACACACTACATTCAAACAAAACGACTTATCCTACAACACAAGATTGCATTTGGAACTTATAGGCACACATTAGAAAAAGAGTTAAGCATACCCTGAGGAGAGGTATAAGGCGTCGATCATTGAGTTCACAGTAATCGATAAATCTGTCTACTTCCTTAATCGCGCTCCATCCTTTGGCTACATACTCCATTGCCTTCTTGTTCCTGCTGTGTAATCCTCTCTGATTCAATACCATAAAACACCACAAACGTAAATCACACAGAACCGATACAAAGAGTTTCCAATGTAAAAAAAAAAAAATGTTATACTCGCTGATCGAATCCATGGAGTTGATGACGAGCAATCTTCGATTCCGCGGCTACGGCGGCTGCTTGGCGGAGAATTAGACGACGAAACATGATTTGAATTGGCCGGAGGAGAAACCTAACCCGCCGGGCCGGAGAATTTGGCGGAATTTAACAAGGCTTAGCTAAAGTAGTCCACTAAAATTATTTTAAGCCCATTTAGGCCCATCACTCGCTATCTGTCAATTTACAACTCTACCCTCGAGCGTCGATGCTATCGGATTTTCGTTTGAAGTTCATCGCCGTCAAACCAAACTCACGCCGAACCCCAAGTTTCCGACCAAACTGAGATTAAACTATTATCACTTCTCTTCTCTTGTGATGTATAAGAAGATAGCATTGTTTACCAGAACGAATCATGTTCTCTCCTTACCCAACGAGAAAAGGATCCATCAAGTTATGAGGAATCTCTCCACAGCTGTTGAAAGGTTAGATTTTGGAAACTCTAATGACTACCAGGTAGAGGATTCGTCACATATGATGAACCCTAGAGAAGGGTTTAATGGGAGCAGTGGAAATGGGCAAAGCCAGAACCCAACTTGGAGCTATGGGAAAGGTAGTGAAACTCAGAGTTTGGGTTCAAATCATGAGCAGCCGTGGAAGCAGAGTCCTGGTATGTCTAATAATTCGCAGGTCCAATCTCATTGTCAAGGCAATTGGTATGGGACAAACTCTGATTATCAGAGTACTAGTGTAGGATCGTCTTGGCATTCTGGTAAGACTGTTGATCGCGACGTATCTGATATGATTAGGGAATTTGAAGATTTTTGCGAACAAGAGAATCCAAGAATGGCCTTAACTACTATGGAAAAATTGGAGCTTAAGGGTTATGTTATGGATTTACGTGAACTTATATGGTTATCTCAGCTATTTGGGGAAGAAAACGCTTTTCAAGAAGATAGTATTTTGCAAGAAGCCAAGGTTTCTGTTCAGGGGAAGATCAGAGCTAAAGTTTACAATTCAGCTGCGGATGATTTGAAGCATTATACTGATTGGGCGATTAATGAACTTGATAAAATTTGCGACCAAGGTAAGGTGAAAAAGGCCTTGTGTACAATAGATACATTGGCAAGTCTGAATCATGTTGTGGATTTGACTAGACTTTTACGGTTAGCAAATGTGTGTGGGGAAGCAGAGGCTTTAGAAGAAGGCAAGGCTGTTCATGGGAAGATTATTGCTTTGGCTCGCCATTTAGATGTTAGTAGTTACCATGTACTGTTAGAAATGTACTCCAACTGTGGGTTGGTGAATGAAGCTGTGAGTGTTTTTGAGAATATGCCTGAGAGGAATTTGGAGACTTGGTACATTACAATAAGATGTTTTGCAAAGAATGGTCGAGGAGAAGAGGCTATTGATCTGTTTAGCCGCTTCAAAAAAGAAGGAAACAAACCCACTGCTCAACTATTTAGAGGAGTTTTCTATTCATGTGGTATGCTAGGTGATGTTGATGAGGGACTGTTGCACTTTGAGTCAATGTCCAAAGACTACGGCATCGTCCCCTCCATTGAAGACTATGTTAGCCTCGTTGAGATGTATGCGTTACCCGGATTTTTAGAGGAGGCTGTAGAATTTGTAGAGAAAATGCCGATGGAGCCAAACGTTGCTGTGTGGGAAACATTGATGAATCTTTCTCGAGTGCATGGGAATTTAGAACTTGGAGACCAGTGTGCTGAGTTTGTTGAATTGTTAGATCCTACACGGTTGAATAAACAGTCTCGGGAAGGATTTCTACCGGTCAAGGCATCAGATGTTGAGAAAGAGAGACTAAAGAAAAAGTCGGGAGTTCATGCCCTTCCCGGACTCACAAATAGGACGAATGAATTTAAGGCAGGGGATACCAATCTTCCTGAGAATGATGAACTGTTGGAGCTATTGAGAAATTTAAAGATGCATATGATAGAGGTGGGCTATGTCGCTGATACGAAACCTGCTTTGCATGATATTGACCAAGAGAGTAAAGAAACAGCACTTCTTGGTCATAGCGAGAGAATAGCTTTTGCTCGTGCTGTTCTCAGCACCGCACCCCGCAAACAAATTACTATTTTGAAAAACCTTCGTGTGTGTGTTGATTGTCATAACGCATTGAAGGTTATGGCAGATGTAGTTGGTAGAGAAGTGATCATGCGAGATGCAAAGAGATTCCACCATCTTAAAAACGGGGCTTGCAGCTGTAATGACTATTGGTGATTTAACGACAAAACTGAGGTGTGTTCTATAGAATATGCGTTGCAAAGTTTTTTGGCTCTTATTACTCGTAAATCATCATTTTAGTTTCATGAGCAGCAAATTTGTGTTTTCTGTCCGAGTCCGATACCTTAGAACACACAAGACTCATTATGTATGTTGGAAACTCAGACTCATTATGTATGTTGGAAACTCAGACTCATTATGTCTGTTGGAAACTTGGGCAGTGTTGGAAATTTTGGCAGGATGGAAAAACATAAAGCAACAGAATCACAGAGACAAACTGAAATCATAAGCAGCGACTTTGCTATCACGTCATTTTTTCAGGCAGTTGCATCGTGGAGCTGCCATATGTTGTCACAGATGATAGATCAATCTTATTCTCTTGTCCCTTTGATGCAGTTTTTCTGTGTCCAGGTTATGCTAAAATATATCATGATTCATGAATGCTATGTAATATGTATTGTTGATCTCCTGTTGTGGGTAACTTGATATTTGTAAACTTAGCACTAGGCGTGCGAATTTGAACCGAACCGAACCGAACCGAGATTTGGGCAAATCGGTTCGGTTTCTATTAATTAAGTATACCGATAGGAAAGATTTTAATTAGGCTCGGTTAACCGAGATTTTCGGTTTGGTTCGCTTGAACCGAACGATTAACCGAAAAAAGAAAACCTTAAAGGTAGTCGTCGTTGCCTCTTTTCATTCTTTGATTTTTCTTCATTTCTTCTTCTTCAATTCACCATCTTTATTATCTTCGATTCATTATCGTCGTCCTCTTCTTTTTCGATTCATCATCATCTTCCTCAGTTATGATTTTTCTTCCATATATTATCATCTTCATCATCTTTTCTTTTGTGTTGCCTATTCTTCTTCTCGATACATCACCTTCTTCCTTTTCACGATTCATCATCATCATCATCACCTTCTTCCTTATCTGGATTCATCATCATCATCATCTTCTTCTTTTCCTCGTCCTTATTCTTTGACTTCGATACTGCAATCTTCGGCTTCGAGATTTCGCCACCGTTGCCTCCACAGCTCTACTCGTGGTCGTAGGGTTTTCCTTCTCTCAAGACAAATCTCAGATTCTTTTATTATTTTTTTTGTGTGTTAATGGGCCATGTTTTTGCAAGCCCAACGATCAAAAACATCTTTAGCCCAAAACTAATAAACCGAAATAACCGAATAGCAAAAACCGAAATAACCATCACCGAATCGAACCGAACCGAAATTTTAGTCGGTTTAATTCGGAACAGTTTTCAATTTCTAAAATAACCGAAAAACCGACATAACCGAACCGAAATACGCGAATAAACCGAAGTCGCAGGCCTACTTAGCACCATCCATATCTTTATATAAAATTAGCACTATTAGTCCATCATATAAAATAATTAATTCTTTCAGTGTTAAATCTGATATATACAATATACTAAATAAAAGTTAATTTTATTTAAAAAACTAAGATTAAATATTGATAGATTCTCAAAAATAGCACCAAAATAATTTTTTTTTCCAAACTTAGTATAACATCACTAAAATTTTAAAAATAACACCGTTTAATCTTTCAAAATTAAATCATAAATTCAAAATACTAAACCCTATCCCTCAAAACTATACCCTAAATATGAAATTAAGAACCCGAACCTAAAAAAATTCTAAAAATTAATTTTAAATATTTTAATGTATAAAATAGTGCTATTTTTGAAAATTTATGGAATGTATGCTATAATTGTCCATAAAACTTGTTTTAGTACTATTTTAGAGTATTTCTCTTAAATATTTGCATTGCTTATAAAATATATTTTAAAATATAAAATATATCTAAACAATACATGTTATTTATTGGAACCTTATTAAAACCAAAAAAATTGCAAATGTTATCTTACATTTAATATATAGTATATATACAACTAAAAGAAAGTTAAAAAGTTAAATCTGAGATTTCTAAACAATAGGGGTTTTGTTTTATTTGATGGATTTTACCAAATTTATATGTTTTCATCCAAATAAAATACCGAAAACCAAAAATAATTTTGCCAGCCTCTATGACGCCAAGTTGAAGCCCTAATTCCCCAATTCCTCTTCCGTTAGTTCGTTCACAAAACCCCTAGAAATACAGAGGACATAATTCTCAAAATCTTAGCAGTGATCATCGAACTTGCTTACAAGGTATGTTCTAATCCAATTCTTCTTCTTCTTCTTCTTCTACACCCCTTGATCGATACTTTATAGTTGCTTTATTGGTTTTTTAATTTTTTTACACCGTACCCTTCTTCTTCTTCTTCTTCTCAGATTCTAAAGGATGTTTGGTTTTTTTTGTGTGCTGGAATAAAGATCATGAGATTCAGAAAAGGAAGTAGAATTGAGGTGTATAGCCACAAAGATGCACCGTATGGTGCGTGGCGATCAGCGGAGATTATATCGGGTAATGGTCATACTTATGGTATTAGATATTACTCTTTCGAACTTTCCAACAATGAGGCTGTTGAGGAGAGAGTTCCAAGGAAGATGATCAGGCCGTGTCCACCTCAAATAGATGTAGATAGATGGGAAGCTGGTGGTTTGGTTGAGGTTCTTGATAACAATATTTCCTGGAAAGCTGCTACGGTTCTGAAGGAGTTGTCTGGAAGATATTATGCGGTTCGGTTGCTTGATGCCGCGGTCGAACTCACAGTTCACAAAGTGAACCTCAGGGCTCGGCAATCTTGGCAAGATGAAAGATGGGTTGTGGTTGGAAAGGTAAGTCTTTAACTTAACTTATGTTATTTTGTATCCTTTGATGTTAATGGAGTTACACGATTACTAACTGTCTTATTAATAATCTTTTCAGGTATCTTGTTCTCTCAAGTCCTCTACGCTGACTGGATCAGATGTAGACCAGAATCTGAAGCCGCTTTTGAACAGTGTGGTGCCTCAGGAGACTAGTATTGCTTCTTTGAGAATGTTGAAGAGATCGTCACCCTGTGATTGGTCTGAGTCTGCTGAATCATGTACCAGAAGTCCTAAGAAGGTAAGAGCATTGGAGGAAGAGAGATATCAGCACTGGTTTGCTTCTTCTTCTTCTTCTTCAGCGGAGAAGGCTGCTTCTGAACGTATGGGTGGTAAATTGAATGTGCAAGCTTCGTTTAACAAGAAGATAACTGGTTTCCGACAAATGGTCAGGGTAAGATCAAAAAGATTTAGTGAATGTGTTGGTACTGGAAATGGTTGTTATGATACTGATGCATGCTCGGTTGGTAGTTGTAGCCCTATTAGTTATGATGAGAATGACATACCAACTTGTTTTCTAGATGGTCCTAGTCAAGGTGCCGACTCTTTTAGTAGTGATGCAGAATCTTCAGAAGAAGCATTTGGGCTCAGAGAGGAAGCTAGTTGGAAACATTCGTTAGCAAGTGGTGGAGCAGTGAGATCCTCTAGGCCTGAACTATACACTTACTGCAGAACACTGGGGAAACTATTTGCTTCCGGCCCCCTAAATTGGGATCAGGAAGCATCACTAACCGATCTCCGACTTTCTCTTAATATATCAGTTGATGAACATCTGATGGAGCTAAGACATCTAAAGTCGGCTGGTACTTATAGTTAATTTTGTTAGTATAAAATCTTCTCTTTTTGATCCTTGACAGTCTTATCTACAGGTGTTGGACATACTTCCCTGCAATGTGGAATCAACTGTTATATGTTGTTCTTTTTTCAGAGGATTCTTATAATGATTGTATAGACAGCAGAAGGGAAAGTATGTACGGAAACTCTGACCTTAATGAAAATTTCCAATCCTCAATTGTGTTTTTTTTTCTTCTTATAGTCAGGCTAATTCCTTTGTTGTAATTTCTGGATAATTATATTTAAAGAAAAGTTATAGTATCCAAGCTTTAAGTTGAGTTATATTTTGGAGGATTCCGTTGTTCTGAAGCTGTCTTTTATTCATATATATGTAGTTATCTTTTACTGATATGTAGATACCTCAGTTTCTTGTGCTTAAGCTTCTTGATGAGATGAGTTACTTGTATATTCAGTGGTGGATTATTGAACTTCCCCTACATTTTTCAGGAACAGCTTAGCAATATCAGGTGCCTGCAGATATGATTGCTTCTAGAGATCTCTTACTCTGATGCTTGGGGTTTGAATGGTGTAAAACACAATGCCCCTTCTTTCTCAAATACATAACTGGAATTTTGCTAGGTGTTTTTTGGCTAGACATAATTGATTTGTTTCAGGTTTTCTTGGGCTAGCTACGTGCACAGGCTTTGGACTGGTCCTAGCCTAATGAGAATCATCTACAGTTTGGTTGAATAAGTTTGTGAAAGATTGGTAGGTAGGTATTAAGTGCACTAAATAGAGAGTTCATCTTCATGATAACATATGCCCTGTCTATACCTGAGAGAGTATTGAGTTGTGCCAAATATTTTGATAGTAGTTGCTCTTTCAGGTTGTGACATTTCAACCTGACTTACAGAGGTGCGGGGGTTCATATGTTAACATAAATCAAATTTATCCAGCTACTAATTCCTCTAATTGGGCTGTGGCATACTCACTTGCTTGTCAAGTATAACTTCACTCTTCAGCTTAAAGAAATTGAGAAGAGGAAGAGGAAGAGGAAGAAGACAGAAGAAGAATCCTTGTGAAGATGTATCATTCACTTTTTAGTTTTTATACCTGTCATAGACTCATATGTAATGATGTTCGTATGCCTTGACTACTTTTTATATAATATCTGTTTTGTACTAGCTTACTCTAATACCCCATTTTTAATACTAACAATAAATAGTATTTGTGATTCTCTAATAACTCAATTTTATGGTTGCTACAAAACTTATAAACAACATTATCGAAGTCACAACTAAATAATGTCTGACTTATTTTCAACGGCAGACCACTCAAATTAATAGGGTACAAATAGTGCACTCGATAAACCAAAATTACAAGTACTATCTTTGTGACTATATATAATTATATAGGTCCGCAACTATATAAATAGAATACGTATGCAAAGAAGGTTTGGGTTTTCTCTCTCTTCTCACTCTGCAATTTTTCAGAGAGGGAGAAATTCTCCGATCTTCTTTTTGTTCGCCGGTTGGTATGTCCCAGCTTTGTTTCCCGGCTATCGGGCCCGCTTCTAGCATCTCCGGTTTCTTCAACGGAGTTGGCCGGCTATTTCTCCGGCAACGATGGCTACTTTAGCGTCGGTTTGGCTGACGCTTTCTCCAGCAGCGGTGGCTACTTTAGCATCGCTTGGCCGGCTTTTCTTTAGTAGATCCGCTGCCTTCTCTCAGTGGTGTTTGGTTTTAATTTTATTGTTGACTCAATTGATTCGGTTAATCTTCAGATCCGGTTTTGATTGCTTCTATCATTCATTTGGTTTGATTTGAAGTAATTGATGATGATGCATGTGTCTATGCCGAAGTTTGATGGGTAGATGGAGTTTGTTTGGTTTGCAGGCTTATGATGTAGATCTTCCTTTTTGAAGATTGGAAAGCTCTTTACTGAAGACGAAGATGATTAATCTCTGCTTTGGAGTTATTTTCTCAGCAAAATTGGAATTCGCTGTAACTTTCTGGGTGTAAATCGAGATTCCGGTATAACTTTCCGGCAATTTTGACCGGAATCAAAGTTTTCCGGTGTTACTTCCATCTCCCAGTTACTGGAGACTCCATTTCTTCGACTTCCCACGTGTCAACCATCATGTCTCTCTTTTCCCATGTGGTATGTGTTCCATCTAATCTCTTCAGTCTCAAGAAAGAAATTACGATTGGGCCGTGGGATTTTGTTTTAGTTAGTTTGTTTTGTACATTTGGTTCTTTTGGCTTGTAATATTGGCATGTTTACTATGTTTAATCAATAAAGACACTCTAATGAAAATATATATATATATATATAGGTCCGCAAAATATGTTTCTTAGGTAAAAGGTTCGAATCCCACAGCGTGATAAACAGTGAATTTTTGTGGAAATTGGGCTTATGGGCCTTTTTTTTGCTTGGAAGAATTAGGTTGTTAAAGAATTAGGTTGCTAAAGATATATGCTACGTTTATTATAGATATAAGCTAGGTTGTTAAAGAATTAGAGATCTGATAGGATCGATGATAGCGAAAGTGATGAGATGAGATGAGATGAGATGAGATGAGATGTGAGAGGTGTAGCCTGTGAATATGGGGTTAGGTATATTGATCCATATAATCACAAGACATACACAAAGATCACATAGACATATAATAGTCAAGTAATTTGCTTTCAATTAATCTATTAAAGCATTTAGCATCAAACAACAATCAAAGCATGACTGAAAAGTGAATAAACACATGATAAGCATATGTCTCCATCTATGGCTCATCAGCCGTTACCAAGCCGTAGCCTGGTCAAAACACAATATGCATGACGATGGGGTGCCTTAGGAAGATTTTAATGTTTCGTTTAAGACTCTCTGTCCTTAAGTTTATGATTTCAATTGGACTTCAGTAATTTCAGCTAAGAGTTTTAAAACGCATGTATTGTTGTTGACATCGTTGCTTTCAAATACCTTATAAGTATCCATTGAATAAAACTCTGAGATTTTTCTATGTGGTATTTTGGACACGGAATTGGGTGGGGTGTCACATCAGCACTCAAATAGCAATAACATTAGCAGATACAGCAAATCACGATGAGACAAATATTGCACTTTGTGAATGGGGACATTGTATGCTATAAATATCAACTTCACTTTAAAACAAGGCAATCCGGTAATGGATCTTAGATGTGTAATGTGTTAAATTTGGGTTTATCCGTGGCTTTCAAAGAAAAACAATTGACAATTAAATTAAGGACCATATGTGGGATATTAACACGCAACCGATCTTATTTGGATCGATAAAAAACCCTTTCTTGGGTCCTATTACTTAGGTTAATAAGAGGCATGTTTGTATCCAATTTTCTAGGTCCATCAGAACTTAAACATTAGGTTCTATACCATGCTAAAATTTGGGTTTATCTTGAGTTTCCAAATAAAAACCAATTGGCAATAGTATATTGGCATTTGGCTCTAACCTTTTATATATTAATGATAATTTTTTCAAATTTCAGATGTGAGACTTGGATTGTATCCCAACATAATGTGTACACAATGGTTGTTGAAAATTCTGATGCTTTCCATTTACACATATAAACTATGGAGGTTGATGGATTTTCTACACAAAAGGAACCAGTGAACACTATATATGCAAATCACTGGCGAAATCATGTAAGCTCAATATTTGGGGGTAAAGCATTGTCTTCGTTCAGGTGATATAGAAAGAAAAAAAATTGATGACGGATTTCAACTCAACACATTTTAGCTGAAACGTGTCATAATGGCCGTAAAGAGAGGTTATGTTGTGCCACCTTCCATGTAACAATTTAGTGAGACTTTACATAAATGGTGGTAAAGAGAGGTAATATATATGGATTATGGAGTGAACATTACAAAACTTAATTATTTTTATTTTAGTTTAAGATAGTTTAAAACCTAAGTGAATATAACTTTAAGTTTGCAATTTTTAAAACTTTCTTCTTTTTTTTTATAAAAAAAATAAAAATTTCACAACTTTATACAAATAATTTAGTTTTTTTTTACAGAGAAAAAACCGAATATAACATTTAACATTTCTTCTGTGTCAATCTTAGATTACCAAAACCTATAGATAATAAGTAACAATATTCTGTTGCCTAGAACAAAATGGTAATAAATATGTTAATTTTGAATTTTTCTACCATCATTTTTAGACCAGTTAACCTAAATTTACTTGCTATTTTTATGGCTAAAGAAGAGAAAAAAGGGGGAAAAAAAAAAAACAGTTCCGTGTTGAGAGCCCACAAGAAAACAAAAAGATAGAAGCAACAAACCAAAAAATAATAAATAAGATATAAGAAGAAAATAAGAAACCGGCGATTTCGGAGGAGGAGATCGCAAACCTTGCGTGTGTCTCCGCAAGGGATTTTGGAAGAAGAAGAAGATGGAGGAGGAAGAGCCAAGGACGCAGAGGATGAAGTAGCTGACCATTTGTCTCGAGATGGAACCATGAGTCAGTATAGCCTTAGCAAAGGCCTTCTTCCTCCTCTGGGAGCCAGCGCTCGTTCCTCTCGTGATGTCATCCTCCGTCGCTTCATCGTCTCTCCCTTCGATCCTCGTTACAGGTCCGCTTTTTACAAAAAAAAAAAACTAGGGTTTCTAATTCTATCTGATGCATATTGCTAAAGATTTTGCACTTATATAATAATGTTGGAAAATTCTGAATATTATGCATTGCTAAATCTGTAAACTATGTTTTTTTTTTTAGAGCGTGGGAGACGTTTTTGGTGTTTTTGGTGCTCTACACAGCTTGGGCGTCGCCTTTTGAATTTGGGTTTCTGCAAAAGCCAAGAGCACCTCTCAGTATTCTCGATAACATTGTCAACGGGTTTTTCGCTGTTGATATTATCTTGACGTTCTTTGTTGCCTTTTTAGACAAGGTAACTTATCTCCTTATCGATGATCCAAAGAAGATAGCTTGGAGATATACGTCGACTTGGCTTGCTTTTGATGTGGTTTCCACATTTCCTTACGAAAGTTTCGGGAGTTTGCTTCATGAGAGTATTCAGGGATATGGGATTTTTAGTATGCTTCGTCTATGGCGTCTTCGGAGGGTCAGTAATTGTTTTGCCAGGTGAGTTTGTACTAGTGTTATAAGTATATATCATCTATGGCTTTCGCCGGTTTAAGCTCGATCGCTCTTATTCCAGCTAAAACGTTTGAGTTGCAGCTGATATACGTAGATGAATTATTGTGTACTTCAGTTTCTTGAATGTATTATTCTCTATATATGGTGAGTGTGACATTGAACTCTTCTTTTTTTCAGGTTAGAGAAAGATAGGAAATACAGCTACTTTTGGGTTCGCTGCACGAAGCTTCTCCTTGTTAGTAGCGGCTATATATGTCTACTTGTTTTCACACTGACCATTTTTTTAGTTGTCAATTTACAGTATTGATTGGGTGGTAATGCATGCAGGTTACTCTATTTGTGATTCATTGTGGTGCTTGCTTCCTTTATTCCATTGCTTCACATTATCCAGACCCTTCCAAGACATTTATAGCATTAACAGATGAAAACTGGAAACAGTCTCCTATTGCGGTGCGGTATAACACGGCAATGTATTGGTCTATAACTACTTTCTACACAACAGGTTATGGTGATATACATGGTGTTAACTCAAGAGAGATGACTTTCATTATTTGCTACATGGTTTTTAATCTTGGATTATCAGCATATATAATTGGTAATATGACCAACTTGGTGGTTCACGTAACTGGCCGCACCAGAAAATTTGTAAGTTCAAGTTACTGGTACAATTATTTCCTGTAATGTCACATCTCATAAGGAATAATCAGATACTTTTGTCAAAGAAACAAAAGAGATGTTAAATGCATTTTTCATAAGGGTCTTATGCATCATTTTGGATTATTGCAGAGAGATACCATCCAAGCGGCCTCGGGGTTTGGTCAGAGGAACAATCTGCCAGTGCGCTTGCAAGATCAGATGGTAGCTCATTTGTGTTTGAGGTACAGAACTGATTCAGAAGGATTACAGCAGCAAGAAATAATCGAATCCCTTCCCAAAGCTATTCGCTCCAGCATATCGCATTACCTGTTCTATGAAGTTGTTGACAAGATCTATTTGTTCCATGGAATCTCCAATGATGTTCTTTTCCAGTTGGTATGTTTCCCACATCCCGTGTGCTAAAATGTGGTCATTTTATTCACATCAAGTCGTAACTTATGGTAATTTTTTAGGTCACTGAAATGAAAGCAGAGTATTTTCCTCCCAAAGAAGATGTGATTTTGCAGAATGAAGCACCAACAGACTTCTACATATTGGTCACCGGAGCTGTTGTAAGTGTTTTGCGTAAATCAGTTGAACAGCTTTAATAGTCTTTCTAATTTTACGAAATATATATATATATATGCGTCACATCTTGTATTATTTCTGACACATTCCTTTATCCTTCAGGACATAATTGCACGTGTGAATGGAGTGGAGCAGGCAAGTCTAGTTTTTAAAGTCTTTTAGAGATACGATTACGTTCTTATTTGGTGGTAATGTTTGTGTGTATGTGTTTTTTACAGGTAGTTAGTGAAGCACAGAGAGGAAGTGTATTTGGTGAAGTTGGGGTACTATGTTACAGACCGCAGCTGTTTACTGTTCGTACCAAGCGATTGAGTCAGTTGCTTCGTCTGAACCGTACAGTACTCTTAAATCTTGTTCAGGCAAATGTAGGAGATGGAGCAATAATCATGAATAATCTTCTTCAGGTATGTATGATCAATCCTCTTTTCCTTTCTGTTTGTAAAACTATTGTTGTTTCAAGATGTTGACACTCAAGACCAGCTCCATAACAGATATATTCTGGTTGATGCAGCATTTAAAAGACTCAGAAGATCCAGTGATGAAAGGAATTTTGGCTGATACAGAACACATGTTGGCTCAAGGGAAAATGGATTTACCTCTCAGCTTGTGTTTTGCTGCAGCCAGAGGAGATGATTTATTGCTGCATCAGTTACTAAGACGAGGCTCAAGCCCTAATGAAATGGATAAGGACGGGCGAACTGCGCTGGTATAAGCCCCAACCTTCCTCTGTATATACTATATACCATCATTTTCATTTAAATGCCAAAACAAAAATTGCTTTACTCTCTATGTTTCTTATCTGTATATCTCAGCATATAGCAGCATCAAAAGGAAGCCATTATTGCGCCGTTTTACTTCTTGAAAATGGAGCAGATCCTAACATTAGAGGTAAGTAGTAAAAAATGTCTCACTTGGTAAATTAGCTAGGATCATGTAGTTGGATTGAAAGACAACTAATTTATCGGTTGCTCGTATATATACATTTGTTTACAGATTCAGAAGGTAATGTACCCTTGTGGGAAGCAATCATAGGGAGACATAGCGGAATTGCTAAACTCCTTGCAGAGAACGGAGCAAAGTTAAGCTTAGACTCAGTGAGCTATTTCGCGTGCTTAGCCGTGGAAAGAAACAGCTTAGACATACTCAAAGACATCATCAAATACGGCGGCGATGTCACACTCCCTGACGGAAACGGAACCACAGCCTTACACAGAGCAGTCTCAGAAGAACACTTGGAGATTGTTAAGTTCTTACTAGACCAAGGTGCTGATTTGGACAGGCCGGATTCTTACGGGTGGACACCTCGTGGTCTTGCCGAGCATCAAGGGCATGAAGATATCAAAACCTTGTTTCATGATCATAGGCCCGTGGAGAAGAAACCGAAACCTGTCCCTGGAATACCTCAGGTTCCTGTGACAGGAAAGCCATTGATGAAGTATAGTAGTGAGCCTACAATGCATTCAGGAGAAATGCCTCTTGTCAGAGAAGGAGGTCAGGTTGTGGTTTCTCAGAGACGCAAACTTAATAACTTCAGAAACTCGCTCTTCGGATTCATTTCAGCTGCAAATACCGGTAAAACCCGCCTCACCTCTCCATTTGATCTCCTAATACTCGTTGCTTTCTCGTCAAGTAACCATAATTTTCAGAACTTTTCACACAACTAGAGCCATCTCTTGTTCTATTTCGACATGGTATCAAGGCATTTAGAAGAACTCAAAACTTGGTCTTGAGTGCGTTTATTTATTTTTAACAGCTGATGATGGAGGGGATCCTTCAAGAAGCCCAGCAGTTCCTATAGGAGGAGGAGGAGGAGGAAGTATGTTTTATCCGGCTAGAGTGACCATTAGTTCGCCGGAAAATAACGGTGGAAAAGTGATATTGTTGCCGAATTCAATGGAAGAGCTATTGGAAATTGGTGAGGAAAAAAAAAAAAAAAAAAAAAAAAAGAAATTGGTGAGAAAGAGATGGGTTTCGTGCCAACTAAAGTACTTACAAGAGAAGGAGCTGAAATTGACGACATCACTCTTATTAGAGATGGTGATTTTCTCATTCTTTCAAGAGATCCTTGATTCACACGCAACTCTCTTTCGTTTTAGTTCTATTTAAAACAAACAAGCAAAATGGCAATCTTAACGCAAACCATGGTCAAGCTGAATTTATAGTGGTGATATGATAGCATTATTCTAGCGTAAAATCGTACGTAATTAAGCCCCAATCAACTCCGCATTGAAACATCTTTTAGATTTTTTTTTTCTTTTGTAGAAATATTCTCTAACAACCTCACAATAATAAAGGTAAAAAGAAAAGAAAAAAAATGATTGGTGTTAAAAGAGTGCGACCGGTTGTGGTTCAACTTCTAGCGAGTGTGACTAGTGGTGCAGAACTGCAGATAATATCTAAACCGGAATCAAATTCAAATCTAGCTCCGGTTAGCTTTTATTTTTTTAAACCTGTTTGCTGGTTTGATTCCGTGTCTATCTCTCGGCGTCGTTGTATCGGACGGGCGAAATTAAAATTGAAAGGCCAAGTCCGGCGAGAGCAAGATCACCAGAACCCGAGTCGAACGATGTCGTTTGGGTCTCTCGTCCTTCCATCTCCACCTTCATCCTTTTCTGCTAAGCTCAAGCCTTTCAATGGCTACGGAAGGCTCCATCGTCATCTCGTCCGAGCTTCTTCTTCTGATGTTCCCGATTTCCTCTCTGCTGATTGGTACACCTACCTTTAGTCTCCTTCTTAACTAAAATTTCGTCAATTTCAAGCTTACTTGGTTTTAGTTAGGAAAGAAACGATCAGATCCGAAGAAATTTGATTTCGCAAAGGCTATATAGCATCAGAGATCAATTCTATGTTTCTTCACTATATTTATGTTTATTGTGCGAGGATCTTGTGAGAAATCGTTTCAACCATCTGAAGCATCTCTTCAAAACCATTGTGCATGGATAAAGTAACTACCTCCCAACCATACAACCATCCTCTCTAGTGTCTTTGCGTTTCTCAGCACCAATTCCATGAACGAAGCCAAGAGTTTCATGGTTGCATCATTACAACCCAACATGTTATAGATCTCCTTTGAGGTAGGAAACACCTCACATTTTGATCTCCAACTTTGATCCAGAAATAAACCTTTGAAGCGATGCATATCCTGTAGAGCATAAAGTGATTTTTAAAAAAAATATACAATCATAGCCTGCTGCTTAATGTTGGTAGTCAATTATTAGTTTTTGCAAGGAAATAAAAGAGGCTTGTGGTATAGATACCATTATGCCGTGGGGGTCCATTGTGTGTAATGTTAGCTTCTTTAATCCAGGTGAATTTTGCAGTAACCTTGATATACCAGGGATAATAGATCGAACAAACTCTGTTTTAACAATCAAAGTTTGGACCTTGAGCGTTGGGAAAGGAACACCACGGAGCTCGGCGAGAGATAAAATCTAATTACAAAACCAGATGAAACGATAAGGTCAAGCACTAATGAAACATTTGTTAAAAACCCACTTAGTAATTAAGTTCATGTTTTAGGGAATTGCAACTTATATGTACGTGAAAATACCCGAAAATCCGAAATACCCGATCGAATTTGATCGGGTCACCCGGATGCCCAAGGCTATTTTGAAGGCAAAAAATAGGACGTTTTGGAGGCCATAAATGAAGTTGCTTTAGAGACCAAAAATAAAGACGCTTTGTAGGCAAAAAATGGAGACGTTTTGAAGGCAAAAAATGGAGACGTTTTGGAGGCAAAAAATGAAGACTTTTGGAGGCCAAAAATAGAGACGCTTTGGAGGCAACAAATGGAAATGTTTTGGAGGCCAAAAATGGAGATGCTTTGGAGGCAAAAAATGAAGACACTTTGGAGGCTAAAAATCGAGACGCTTTGGAAGCCAAAAATGAAGATTTTTGGAAGCCGAAAATGGAGACTCTTGGAGGCCAAAAATAGAGACGTTTTGGAGACCAAAAATGAAGACGCTTTAGAGACCAAAAATGAAGACGCTTTGGAGGCCAAAAATAGATACGCTTTGGAGGCCAAAAATGAAAACGCTTTGGAAGCCGAAAATAGAGACGCTTTGGAGGCCAAAAATAAAGACTTTTGGAAGCCGAAAATTGAGCCTCTTGGAGGCCAAAAAATAGAGACTCTTTGGAGACTTTAGAGGCCAAAAAAATAAAGACTTTTGGAGGCTAAAAATGGAGACGCTTTGGAGGCCAAAAATAGAGACGCTTTGGAGGCAAAAAATGGAGATGCTTTGGAGGCAAAAAATGGAGACGCTTTAGAGGTAAAAAATAGAGACGCTTTGGAGGCGAAAAATGGAGATGCTTTGGAGACCAAAAATGAAGATGCTTTGGAGGCCAAAAATGGAGATGCTTTGGAGGCCAAAATGAAGACTTTTGGAGGCTAAAAATGGAGACACTTTGGAAGCCAAAAATGGAGACGCTTTAAAAGCTAAAAATGGAGATGTTTTGGAGGCCAAAAATAGAGACGCTTTAGAGGCAAAAATGAAGACATTGGGAGGCCAAAAATAAAGACGCTTTGAAGGCCAAAAATGGAAATGCTTAGGAGGCCAAAAATGGAGATGCTTTGGAGGCCAAAATGAAGACTTTTGGAGGCCAAAAATAGAGACGCTTTGGAGGCTAAAAATAGAGATGCTTTGGAGGCCAAAAATGGAGATGCTTTGGACGTTGAAAATGAGGACTTTTGGAAGCCGAAAACGGAGACTCTTGGAGGCCAAAAATACAAACGCTTTGGAGGCTAAAAATGAAGACGCTTTGGCCAAAAATAGAGACGCTTTGGAGGCCAAAAATTAAGACGTTTTGGAGGCCAAAAATAGAGCCGCTTTGGAGGCCAAAAATGGAGACGCTTTGGAGGCCAAAAATGGAGAGGCTTTGGAGGCCAAAAATAGAGACGCTTTGGAGGCCAAAAATGGAGATAATTTGGAGGCCAAAAATGGAGATGCTTTAGAGGCAAAAAATGGAGATGCTTTGGAGGCCAAAAATGGAGATGCTTTAGAGGCCAAAAATAGAGACGCTTTGGAGGTCAAAAATGGAGATGCTTTAGAGGCCAAAAATGGAGACGCTTTGGAGGCCAAAAATGGAGACGCTTTGGAGGCCAAAATGGAGATGCTTTGGAGGCAAAAAAAGGAGACGTTTTGGAAGCCAATAATATAGACGCATTGGAGGCCAAAAATGGAGACGCTTTGGAGGCCAAAAATGGAGACACTTTGGAGGCCAAAAATGGAGATGCTTTAGAGGCCAAAAATGGAGATGCTTTGGAGGCCAAAAATAGACACGCTTTGGAGGCAAAAAAATAGACACGCTTTGGAGGCCAAAAATACAGACGCTTTAGAGGTCAAAAATGGAGACGCTTTGGACGCCGAAAATAGAGACGCTTTGGACGCCAAAAATAGAGACGCTTTGGAGGCCAAAAATGGAGACGCTTTGGAGGCCAAAAATGGAGACGCTTTGGAGGCCAATAATAGAGACGCTTTGAAGGCCAATAATAGAGACGTTTTGAAGGCCAAAAATGGAGACGCTTTGGAGGCAAAAAGTAGAGACTCTTTGGAGACAAAAAATAGAGACGCTTTGGAGACCAAAAATGTAGACGCTTTGGAGGCTAAAAATGGAGACGCTTTGGAGACTAAAAATGGAAACGCTTTGGAGGCAAAAAAATGGAGACGCTTTTGAGGCAAAAAGTAGAGACGCTTTGGAGGCAAAAAATAGAGAAGCTTTGGAGGCCAAAAATGGAGACCAAAAATGGAGACGCTTTGGAGGCAAAAAATGGAGACGCTTTGGAGGCCAATAATAGAGACGCTTTGGAGGCCAAAAATGGAGACGCTTTGGAGGCAAAAAGTAGAGACGCTTTGGACACCGAAAATGAAGACTTTTGGAAGCTGAAAATGGAGACTCTTGGAGGCCAAAAATAGAAACGCTTTGGAGGCCAAAAATGAAGACGCTTTGGAGGCCAAAAATAGAGACGTTTTGGAGGCAAAAAATGAAGACGTTTTGGAGGCCAAAAATGGAGACGCTTTGGAGGCCAAAATGGAGACGCTTTGGAAGCAAAAAATGGAGACGCTTTGGAGGCCAATAATAGAGACGCTTTGAATGCCAAAAATGGAGACGCTTTGGAGGCAAAAAGTAGAGACGTTTTGGAGGCAAAAAATAGAGACGCTTTGGAGGCCAAAAATGGAGACTCTTTGGAGGCCAATAATAGGAGGTCAAAAATGGAGACGCTTTGGAGGCTAAAAATGGAGACGCTTTGGAGGCCAAAATGGAGACGCTTTGGAGGCGAAAAATGGAGATGCTTTGGAGGCCAAAAATAGAGACGCTTTGGAGACAAAAAATGGAGACGCTTTGGAGGCCAAAAATGGAGATAATTTGGAGGCCAAAAATGGAGATGCTTTAGAGGCCAAAAATGGAGATGCTTTGGAGGCCAAAAATGGAGATGCTTTGGAGGCCAAAAATAGACACGCTTTGGAGGCAAAAAATAGACACGCTTTGGAGGCCAAAAATAGAGACGCTTTGGAGGTCAAAAATGGAGACGCTTTGGAGGCTAAAAATGGAGACGCTTTGGAGGCCAAAAATAGAAATGCTTTGGAGGCCAAAAATGGAGACTCTTTGGAGGCCAAAAATGGAGACGTTTTGAAGGCCAAAAATGGAGACGCTTTGGAGGCCAAAAATGGAGAGGCTTTGGAGGCCAAAAATGGAGACGCTTTGGAGGCCAAAAATGGAGACACTTTGGAGGCCAAAAATAGACACGCTTTGGAGGCCAAAAATGGAGATGCTTTGGAGGTGAAAAATGGAGGCGCTTTGGAGACCAAAAATGTAGACGCTTTGGAGACCAAAAATGTAGACGCTTTGGAGGCTAAAAATGGAGACGCTTAGGAGACTAAAAATGGAGACGCTTTGGAGGCAAAAAAATGGAGACGCTTTTGAGGCAAAAAGTAGAGACGCTTTGGAGGCAAAAAATAGAGAAGCTTTGGAGGCCAAAAATGGAGACGCTTTGGAGGCCAAAAATGGAGACGCTTTGGAGGCCAATAATAGAGACGCTTTGGAGGCAAAAAGTAGAGACGCTTTGGACACCGAAAATGAAGACTTTTGGAAGCTGAAAATGGAGACTCTTGGAGGCCAAAAATAGAAACGCTTTGGAGGCCAAAAATGAAGACGCTTTGGAGGCCAAAAATATAGACGTTTTGGAGGCCAAAAATGGAGACGCTTTGGAGGCCAAAATGGAGACGCTTTGGAGGCCAAAAATGGAGATGCTTTGGAGGCCAATAATAGAGACGCTTTGAAGGCCAAAAATGGAGACGCTTTGGAGGCAAAAAGTAGAGACGTTTTGGAGGCAAAAAATAGAGACGCTTTGGAGGCCAAAAATGGAGACTCTTTGGAGGCCAATAATAGGAGGTCAAAAATGGAGACGCTTTGGAGGCCAAAAATGGAGACGCTTTGGAGGCCAAAATGGAGACGCTTTGGAGGCGAAAAATGGAGATGCTTTGGAGGCCAAAAATAGAGACGCTTTGGAGACAAAAAATGGAGACGCTTTGGAGGCCAAAAATGGAGACAATTTGGAGGCCAAAAATGGAGATGCTTTAGAGGCCAAAAATGGAGATGCTTTGGAGGCCAAAAATGGAGATGCTTTGGAGGCCAAAAATAGACACACTTTGGAGGCAAAAAATAGACACGCTTTGGAGGCCAAAAATAGAGACGCTTTGGAGGTCAAAAATGGAGACGCTTTGGAGGCTAAAAATGGAGACGCTTTGGAGGCCAAAAATAGAAACGCTTTGGAGGCCAAAAATGGAGACTCTTTGGAGGCCAAAAATGGAGACGTTTTGAAGGCCAAAAATGGAGACGCTTTGGAGGCCAAAAATGGAGAGGCTTTGGAAGCCAAAAATGGAGACGCTTTGGAGGCCAAAAATGGAGACACTTTGGAGGCCAAAAATAGACACGCTTTGGAGGCCAAAAATGGAGATGCTTTGGAGGCGAAAAATGGAGACGCTTTGGAGACCAAAAATGTAGACGCTTTGGAGACCAAAAATGTAGACGCTTTGGAGGCTAAAAATGGAGACGCTTTGGAGACTAAAGATGGAGACGCTTTGGAGGCAAAAAAATGGAGACGCTTTGGAGGTCAAAAATGGAGACGCTTAGCGTCATAGGTCTGGATGGGAAGACTTATTTGGTGGACTTGAAAATGAAAAGTTGTTCTTGTAGATGTTTTGATATCGACAAGTACCCATGTGTCCATGCCATGGTCGCGCTCAGAAATCTCATGAGGAGAGAAGTAAGAAGAATGCATATCGAAATGCTTGATCTCTGTTCAATATATTACTTGATTGAGACGTGGGTATTGGCATATTACAAAACAATTTATGTTGTGCTCTATGAGTCTGACTGGAATGTTCCTGCTGCAATTCGACAATTAATGGCTAAACCGCCAGAGTACACTAAAACTGGTGGTGGAAAAACACAAAAAAGAAGTTCTGTTCTATTGCGAAACGTCATCGTAAGAGGAGGAGACAAATGAAGTTTAAACCTGGCATAAACTTGGAAAAGTTTTTGCAGCCTCTAAATCTGCTGAACAAACTAAGGACACCTAAGCAATTTGTTTTATGTATCTGTGTTTTGTGGAATGCTCTGTTTTGTGTTGTTTGGCTCTTCCCGGTTTATTGTTACATCATCCTTCCAGTGCAATAGTTTTAATATGATTTATATTCCTTGCCTCTCGAGCCCATTGTTTCTAGCGTATTGCACTAGTCTATGTGTGAATGTGAAGGTTCGGTGACTATTATTCCTAAATTATTGTTAAAACAGTATTTTACTATATTATACAATGTGTGTAAATTAGTTTAACAATGTCAATGGTTGATAACTGATTAACACTAAAATACAGATCAAGCTCTGTTATTGCGTCATCTGATTCTTACTTCATATCCAAAGACCACCTTTTCGTACAAGGTAGTTCAATGGTCCGGTAAACTTCTTCTGAGTGCTTCCTTACTGCAAGAATGAACCCATATAAGACTCAGATTCG
Organism: Camelina sativa; assembly: GCF_030686135.1. NCBI lineage: Eukaryota > Viridiplantae > Streptophyta > Magnoliopsida > Brassicales > Brassicaceae > Camelina > Camelina sativa. Next base: position 28,920,557 of record NC_141887.1, on the reverse strand, counting down.
ATATAGACCATTAAATGCGGAAGTATTTAACAAGTCATTTGGCCATAGTAATAGCTAAACCGACTCTGTTTCATTCTTGAAACCGAAAACTAACCAGCAAACATTCACACCTAGACAACCAGATAATCATTATCACAATCTTGAAACTATCAAGACACCGTACGTACCTTTATTTTGTGGTGCGAGTCTAACTTAAGACCATGAACAAGATACTTGAAGAGTAACATATATATTTCCGAGGATCTACACAATTCCAAATTTATTAAGCTTACCTGCAACAGATCTAAGCAAAACAAGGAGCATGACATGTGAAAATCTCTCTACCAATTTTATAAGGCTTATCTGCAATAGAGCTATAAGCAAGTTAAAGTTTAGTAGTAGTAACAAGTAAACTAACTTTTTAACTCCTTTTCAATCAGCTGTCTAAAACCTGAAATCACAGAACACGAAAAAGATCATAATAAAGAACCAACGAAAAGCTAACTCAAAAGAAAGAAGAGACAAAGTCTTTACAAAATTAGACCCAAAATTAAACGGTGACCAAGCCAAGACTGCAGCAAAAAATAAAACCAATAAACTATAACTAAGAATGAACAAAAAAAAAGAGATCAGATCCTGTGTAACAAGGTTTAGTATAAACAAGCAAACCCTAACTAAGCAAAAAAGGTTAAGTAGTAGTAAGTAAGAAGTAAACCCACCTTTTATTTCCGATGTCTCAGACTCATTAACTCCTTTTGAAGCAGCTGTTGAAAAACTGAAATTAGAGAACAGGAAATCAGAATAAAGCAAATGAACCAACGAAAAACTAAATCAAAAGAAAGAATAGACAATTAACGTCCTAATAAAATACAACCAATAACATAATATACCTGGAACATATCTGAAACAGAGCCATAAATCATATCTCTTCCTTATCTGCAAGAGAGCTAAGCCAAAAAAAAGGAGCAAGAGGTGTGAAAGTCTCTACCAATTTGTTAAGACTTATCTGCAACAGTGCTAAGCGAAACAAGTTTTAACAAGTAACCCTAACTAAGAAAGACAAGGTTTAGTTAGTAAGTAACAAGTAAACTAACCTTTAATTCTGATTCCTCAAGACCCATTATCTCCATTTGAATCAGCTGTTGAAAACCTGAAATCACAGAACAAGAAGAAGTCATAATAAAGCAAAAGAACCAATGAAAAGCTAACTCAAAAGAAAGATTAAGAGATAATTAACGTCCTTACAGAATCAGACCCGAGATTAAACAGTGACCAATCCAAGCCTGCAAAATAAAATTCAACGTCATTCACTTTTCACCCTAACTAAAGAGTGAAGAAAAAGTAACAAGTACATCGTCCGTAGCTCTTTAATTGAAGATGTAAAAGAAAATCTCTTACCGTAGCTCTTTGGTTATAGTCTTATAGAATAACATAAAGAATCCGTTAAAATCAGGAGACTCTCCTCCCTTGCTTGAACTGGGGACCCGACCTGAGATGATTACCAGAGACATAAGTGTTGTTCTTAGGGTGTTGATGAGATCCACCAATGTTCAAGTAGCTAACCTCAAACCCTTGATGCCGGATTTCATCAACTTATTCCACCGTAAGAATCGCAACATCTGTGAATATATACACCTGTAATAAACAAAACATACGCACATTATGTAGAGCTCAAAAGTCATGATTTAAGATACAATGCAAAGGCAAACATGGGACACATATTTAAGACACAATAACCGGAGTTTACCTTTGTAATGGGAGAACCTAGATGGCAATGAGCTCTATGGGATGTGCATTCACCTAATCCGGAAACCATTGAAGCTTCTCGTCCCTGATACCAAACTATGAGTTCGTGTGTCAAGTAGCTACATTAAGATGGATGCACCTGAAAAAATTGAACTAAACAGAAAAAGTTAACTCATAACCAAGCTGTGTTGAACAATTCTGACATAAAAAACTAGAACACGGTTTTAAAATATTGAGAAAATATATAACCATACCTGAGGATAGACAAATGACATGCTTACCCACAATATAAACATATACGCCTTGTTGTTTTTTTGTTGTTTAATAGAGCAAAAACAGATTTCATCCTAATCTCATCCCTTCAAGCTAGCTTTTCTGTAAGAGAAACGAGATTAAAAAAAAAAGGTATAAGATCCAATCATAAACACAATAATACAAATGCTTGTCAAAAAAAAAAACACAATAATACAAATTATAATAATAATAATTAATAAGATCTGCAAACTTTTCCAACATATCTCACTTCTCACGACATAACACAATTATTAAATTATTTCATCAGATGGAACAATTACTAATACGCAAACCCAAAACTGATGATTTGGTTACTATCATTAACAGTTGAAAACGAAGGGATCAAACCGAAAGTCTAAATTAAAGACATAATAGAAATGATAGGAAAAAAATAATAAAATGCCAACAAATTCCAAAAAAGAAATACTTACATTGCTATAGTAGACCATGTACAAGATTCAGCAAAATCGGCAACCTCAAACACTAACTGACCTGCATCCATAATTCAAGAGACCAAACAGTGAGTGATATGCATCAATTTTGGCAAATTAGTGAGCAGTAACATTTGCTTCAGGACAGACAGGTAAACAAATAGTAAGAAGAACACTAGATTTGAAGAGCTGAAGAGGATTAAATACCACAGAAGAGAAGAAACTACTACGTCTTTACCCGTTGTGCTATCAAGTCCCTTCACAAACAATCCTGCATAAACAGAGCAGAAGAGGGAACGCAAACTAACTATTGAACAAGATATGATCATAACAAATTGTAAAAAAGTGAAGCTTAATATCAGAAGCCTAAGAAACTAGAGTCAAAATAACCTCAATCAAGATCTGGCGAATGAGAAAAACCTTGAACCATTCTCCATCTTACGTAGATACACCTGCAGACAGAAACATACCAAATAAAAAGGACGAATTTGAATATTTTGCTAATTGAAGGAGACCAAATTGTAAAGTGACAGTTTTGGTATCAGAAACTCCTCCTACCACAAAGCATTGCTCTTGGGAGTTGATCAATGTATTCCATCGCAAGAACTACATCAAATCTGAATATATCCACCTGTAAAAAACAAAACATACGCAAAATATACACAGTTTATGAGTATATCTGTATATTCATCTGGATACATCTAAACAAAACTTAGAGGAAACAATAATCGGAGTTACATTTGTAATGGCAGAAGAGCTTAGATGGCAATGAGCGCCAACAAGCTCTGGCACTCATGGGACAGGCTGTATAATGGACACGGTATGGATGCACCTAAAAAATGTAAAAGCTCACTCATAACCAAGCTGTGTTGAACAATTATGTTATAAACTAAAACATGATGCTAAATCAATTTGGTCATTATAGACATGGAAGACCTACAATAGTATGGTGCTTTAGAACAAAGAAAGATGACAAAAAAAAAAGTAAAGTGGTAAGAGTAAAAGTAAAAAGAAATCAAAAGGCACTTACATTGTTATAGTAGCCCATGCGGAGACCGGAAAGCTCAAACGGGGGGATTTACAATCCAGTGGGATGAATTATAAGAAAGACCTGCATCAAGAATTTAAAAGACCAAACACAGTGAGTGATCATGATCGGAGCATTCTTGTGCTAATCAAACAGTCAAAACTCAGAAGAAACATAAAAGAAGAAGAAAAGAAGATAAAATACCACAGAAGGTGTGCGTCTTCGTGCGATGAGTCCCCTTGCCTGCACACAACCTGCATAATACAGAGCCGAAGAGAGAATTTAATTGAAGAGGATACAAATTCCCAACGAATCAGAGTCAAATCTCAAAATCAATTTAAATTGAAGGATGTGACGAATCATACCAGTGCGGCGTGAAAATTCAAGGAAAAAAACGGAGTCACACCAACGATGACAAGATAACCGATGGAACCCTAGAAGAAAGCAACATATATGAGAATCATCAACGACGGAGTGAGAGAAAGAGGGAGTGAAGGATGATAACATAACCTGATAGGAGGACATACATGGTTCTCTCTTCTCTCGGACTCCAGTTAGTTTTCACACGTTTTGCAAATCTATTACTCAAGTTTTCATTATATAAAATTTTAAAAACTTAAAAAGGTTATAAAATCCAACTTTAATACAAAAAACTTGCATGAAAACCCGTGAGAAATCTTCTTTTTTCCAAAGCTTTTTCAAATAAATAAGGAGTTACCTTGGTAATAGTAGAGTCTAGTTGGCGATGAGCTCTGACAAGCTTCGGCTCTTTTGCGATGTGCCTTCATTTCATCCAGAAACCATTGAAGCTTCTCGTTACTTAGAGTTCTTGTTCCCTGTGGATGCACCAAAAAAACGTAACCAAACAGAAAAAGCTCACTCATAATCAAGATGTACTTTTGAAAAATTATGTTACAAAAACTAGAACATGATTGCTTAAACATTAAAAATTTAACCATACCTATTAATTGATACCCAGCAGTACATCGACCCGCCACTAGCCAGAAATTCTTGAAGCTTCCACCATAAAAGTATATAAAACATTTACGAAAACACCTTCTTGAGAAACTTAAACTAAATCTTCTAACAGATACTCATTTCCATTGAAATTGCACCTACACGTTTTATACATCAAAGATAGAGTCAACACCATTATACCAAATCTAACCATTCATATCAATCAATCTCTTCATATTCTGATTCCGTCAACTAATCAAACAATATTCTTACGTTCATATTTGAAGCACAAAAGAATATAAAATACCATGGAAGAGACAAACCACTTCTGACGTGCTATCAAGTCCTTTTGCAAAAAAAATCCTGCATAAACAAAGCAGAAAGGGGAACGTGAACTGATTGAACAGGTTATGATATTTGTAACTGGTAAGAAAGTGACGATCAATATTATGAGACTGTGAAATTAGAGTCATACTAACCTCAATCAAAATCTGACGAATGGGAAAACCTTGAACCATCCCGCATGTTAGGTAGATACACCTGGATATACCAAAGTAAAAGGAATTTGAAATATTTGCTAATTAAAGAGGGCCAAGTTGTAAAGTGACTGTTTTGGCCAAGTTGTAAAGTGACTGTTTTGGTATAAGAAACTCCTCTTACCACTGTAACCCTCAAAGCCTTGACACCGAAGTTGATCAAATGAATTCCACCATAAGACTGCATCCACCTGGAGTTAAAAAAGACAGAGCAATAGCAAACATGAACAGAGAGCAATCCGTATTCATCTGGGTAAATCAAAACACAACTTAAAGCAACTATAATCGGAGTTACCTTTGTAATGGTAAAGCCTAGATGGCAATGAGCTTCAACAACCTTCAGCTCTATGGGATTGTGCCTTCACCTTATCCAAAAACTTATGAAGCTTTTCATTACTTTGAGCTCTTGTTCCCAGTAGCACCTAAAAAATATAACCAATAACCAAACAAAAAACACTCACTCATAACCAAGCTGTATTTGCTAGTAAAAAAGATAGGGGATAAACTTTAAATATTTGCTAGTTGAAGGGGACCAAGTTGTAATCATGAAAAGAAACAACACTTAATCGTACCATTAGTGATTGTAGTTATGAGCATACCAATATTAGTTTGGTCATTGCAGTCATAAAACACGTGCAACAATATCGTGCATTAGAGCAAAGAAATATGACAACCAACTCGAAAATAAAGAGGTAGAGCAAATAAAAAAGGCACTTACATTGCTAAAGTAGCACATGTCGAGACAAAGTTCAGAAACACAACTTAAAGCAACTATAATAGGAGTTACCTTTGTAACGGCAGAGCTTAGATGACAATGAGCTCCAACAAGCTCCAATGAGCTCCAAAAAGCTCCGGCACTCATGGGCCTGAGTGTTATGGACACCATATGAATGCACCTAAAATATGTAACCAAACAGAAAAAGCCAACTCAAAACAAAACTGTATTGAAAAATTATGTTATAAAAACTAAAACATGACTAAAACACTAAAAGTACATTGTCTTGTTTACCAACAGTTCATGAAACCTCCACAACATTATTCAAGGCAGACTCACTATCAGCATCTAGAACTGATAAATGCACCTATAACAGCAAAGACAATTAAAAAAAAAAAAAATCGGATTAGATCAGTCATAAGTACATTTGAAATATCAGCTAAAGGAAACCAAGAGTCAGACTAACCTAATCATGTTCGTGGCTGATGAGAAATCCCTCAACCATTCAGCATCACCATTACGGCGTCTATACACCTGCAAATAGGAACATACCAAAGTAAAAATAAACGGGATGAATTGGAAATTTTACTTAATTGAAGGGACCAAGTTGTAATCACCAAAAAAACAAGGGTTTCATCGTATGAAATAATCATTAGTGATTGCAATTATAAACATACCAATATCAGTTTGGTCATTACAATCATTAGTGCTTTAGGACAAAGAAAGATGACAACAAAATCCAAAATAAAGTAAGTGGTAAAGCAAAAAAGGCACTTACATTGTTATAGTAGTTCCCATGGGGAGACCGGAAAGCTCAAACGGGAATTTACAATCCAGTGGGATGAATGTTAACAATAACCTGCATAGAGAATTTGAAAAAGCAAACAAAAAGAGAATTCGCTTCAGGACATACATGAATTTTGAGATAACATATAAAATAACCAAGAGAATTCGCTTCAGGACATACAGGTTAAAGAAACAGTAGAGAAAAACAGGACAGTGTGTGATCAATATATGCTTCAGGACAGAGAGTGAGATATCAAACACAGTCAAAACTGAGAAGAAATATAAAAGAAGAAGATAAAATACCAGAGAAGAGAGGAAACTAAGTGTGTGCGTCTTCGTGCGATGTGCTATTAAAAAGTCCCGTTGCAAACAACCTGCACAAATAGAGTCGAAGAGAAAATTTAATTGAAGAGGACCCCAAAGAATCAGAATCAAATCTCAAAATCAATTTAAATTGAAGGATAACAGTAATCTATGACGTTACCATCATTAGCATTCCATGTTCATCAACCTTAGCATCACAAAGCATCATCCAAAACCTGCAATTACAAAAACGACAAGTAAATATTAACATGCAATTAGATGGGGAAAAACCACAGAACCAAAGCGAAAACTCAGAAACAAATAAAAGAGATGTGTTTAGAGCAATGAACCCATGAGGAAGATCAGTCAAAGCCATCACTGATAGATGAAAAGCATCATCTAAAACCTGAAATAACAAAAAAAAAAAAAAAGACAAGTAAATATCAACATGTAATTAGAAGAAGAAGAAGAAAAAGATGCGTGTAGGGCAATGAACCCATGAGAACGCCTGAGGACAATCAGTCAAAGCCATCACTGATAGTTAGCAACATCATCCATGACCTGAAATAACAAAAAAGGACAAGTAAATAACATGTCAATAGAAGAAGTGAACATGTAACTTTGTTCCAACAATTTCAGTAGCTAAACCTTCTAGAGTCGTAGACAATAATAATACTACCCTACAGTTATAAATAACATTGGAAAAAAAAAGACTTACAGTAATCTCTCGGTCATCTTTACATTAGCATCACCAAGCAAGCAGCAAGAGACACTACTGATCCCATTCCTTCAATTCCTCCTGAAAAACACACAAAACACACACAGAAGTTACCCAATTAATTAATATAAGAGATATGTTTAGAGCATGAACCCATGAGAACGCCTGAGGACAATCACTCAAAGCCATCACTGATAGTTAAAAGCATCATCCATGATCTGAAATAACAAAAAAGGACAAGTAAATAACATGTCAATAGAAGAAGTGAACATGTAACTTTGTTCCAACAATTTCAGTAGCTAAACAAACCTTCTAGAGTCGTAGACAATAATAATACTACCCTACAGTAATATATAACATTGGAAAAAAAAAAACTTACAGTAATCTTTACATTAGCATCACCAAGCAAGGAGCAAGAGACACTACTGATCCCATTCCTTCAATTCCTCCTGAAAAACACACACACAGAAGTTACCCAATTAATTAATAAACCCTCATTCATCAAAGCTTGACGACAAGGATCAATCAAAAAGCCACATTACCGATCAATCAATTCATAGCATCTACTAATACAAATTTAAATCAACAAACTAAAAAAAGGAAACAGAAGGAATTAGAAACCCCAAAGTGAAAATAACATGAAATTCAAATTAGAAACCCTAAAGTGAAAAATCAGAAGCTATTATTTACGAAACCGAGGAAACGAGTGACAAAATTTTACAGAAAAAAAAAAAAAAAAAAAAAAGAGAGAGAGAGAGCAAGCAAAACCCTAGACAGCGGCGGATCAAGACGAAGCGGTGGGGAGGGGGGGGGGGGAGCGTCGAGCGATGATTGGGATCATAAATTCTCTTCCGAAACAAACACCTGCAAAGACGAAGAAGAAGAAGAAGAAGAAACTTAGTAAACCCTAGAAGAAGAAGAAGAAGAAGAACAACAACAGAGCAATGACGAAAATAAAAAGCAATTGGGAGAGAGAGAGAGAGATACCAAACCCTAGAAGAAGATGAAGAAGAAGAATTCATGAAGATGCGCAAGATCACACCACCAACGAAGAAGACCCGAGAAGGAAAAAAGAGAAGATGATGAAAGTATCAGAGAGTGGAGCGTGTGTTAAATACAATTTATAGATATAGGACTCTATTATGACCGACGGTCAGGATTTAATCTTAACTATTTCCTTTTTTCTATTTGTTGTTTTGAACCGTTAGATGAAGATTCTGATATTACTGTAGAAGTATTAGACAGAGAGTGCAGCGTGACAGCACCTAAATTCTTCCGGTATTAAATTGCTTGTTTTTATTAAATTGAGTATTAATCTTCCAAAAAAAATCAGGTATTAAATGTCCAAATAAATAATAGATGAAGTATTTTTTAGTTTTTTCCGTTAATAATTGGTGGGGTCTTTTTTTTTATAGTCCACCTAAATTATATTGGGCTTTATGAGAAGCCCATTGACGATAGATGACATAATATTTTAGGACTTCTTTTTCGGTTTACATCTGATTTGGTTCAATTTATTTTTCTTTTTCGGTTTAGATCTGATTTGGTTCAATCCTTTAATTTCATTTTTTTTGACACAAATTGATAAGTAACCCCAACCACACCGCTCTGATTCTCCCGGCTATATGAAACTAGCCGACGATTCAACCGACCGACGGTCTTTTTAATGGTGGAGCAGCCATCTTCATTATTGGATGGTATTGGTGAGGGTGCAAAGTCAAAAAATGTGGCTTGTTTGGTAAAACTTGTGTTGGGAAACACAAAGACATTATAGAAGATGGTTTTACAGATTGGAGATTACCTTGATGCAACAGGGATTTGAAGAGCTGTGTCAAATGGTTTCAACATTTTCTGACAACAATGTTGATAGTGTGATCAAGCAAAGACGATCTTAGCTTATTGTTTCTATGGACCGTAGATGGCTTACTACCTTTGATTGAATAATGCGTCTGCAAACTGCTTATCCACTTGCTTGCGACTCTGTATGCTTTGTTTTGTTTCTGTGATAATTCCGAGTTCTTGAAAGCTCCTTATGAAGATTTAGCAGTTGGTTCATTATTTATGAGAATATTGTCGAGTTTTAGGTTTCTGCGTTCACATTGAAAGAGAACAATAGTTATATATAGCCTTTGTAGGTTGGTCTCCGTGTGATTGTCGTTTTTGATGTGTCTTCACTGATCAGTACACGCAAAAGGGAAATCTTTTCTCCTTTGTTGTGGGAAGCAATTGTGGTTCAATTTTCTCGGGTTGGCTAAACCGGTTGGTTGAAATTGTTATTGATTCCCGGTTTGCTTTGGTTTTCACATTGGTAAAGGGAAGGAAGCGAAGACTCTCGTCGTGAAGGAGGCTTTGCTGTTACATATTGGTATATGATATATATACCCAGAATCTATCTCCTTTCTCTTTAACGATTCATCTTCTTCTTGTAATCGAGAGAGAGAGAGAGAGAGAGAGCATCGAGCGATTCACCATTGTTGTAAAGCTCGATAGAGCAGAGATCTTCTTCTTTGATTAGTGGATTGCCGGATCGAATCTGGCCCCAGACGTAGGCTTAGTCACATCGACTTAGCTGAACTGGGTAAACAATTCTCGTGTGTCTTCTTCTCTTTTCTTGTTTCAAAGCTTTATCGTAATCTTGCTAATACAAACGCATAACAAACTTGCGATCGTGATTGAGATTCATAGAGGGAATTGTAGTCTGTTTCTATCAAATTGGTATCAGAGCTTGGTGGAATTGAAGATCCATCCATGGCTACAACTACGCGAGTTGAGATTAAAGCATTTGATGGCGATAACGACTTCTCATTATGGAAGATTCGTATCATGGCGCAGCTCGGTGTTCTTGGGTTAAAGAATGTTCTAACTGACACCTCGTTGACGAAGTTGGTACCGTTGACGAAAGAAGAAAGCAAACAAGCTGTGGTGGACGAGTCTTCTGGCGCGGAACAATCGGAAACAAAAGAAGTTCCAGATCTAATCAAGATTGAGAAGTCTGAACAAGCGATGAACATAATCATCAACCATATCAGTGATACAGTTCTTCGAAAGGTAAATCACTACACTTCAGCTGCTGAGCTATGGTCGTTGTTGAATCAATTGTATATGGAAACCTCTTTACCGAATCGGATCTATGTGCAATTGAAGTTTTATTCATTCAAGATGAATGAAACGAAGTCTATTGATCAGAATGTTGATGACTTCTTGAGGATTGTTGCTGCGTTGGGAAGTCTTGAGATAAAGGTTACAGAGGAAGTGCAAGCAATCTTGATTCTGAACTCATAGCCTATTACTTACGATCAGCTCAAGCATACACTCAAGTATGGAAACAAGACGTTGTCAGTTTAGGACGTGGTGTCTTCTGCAAAGTCACTTGAACGGGAAATGGCTGAGTTGAAAGATAACATAAATAAGGTGTCTACAGCTCTCTACACCACCGAGAGAGGGAGACCTCAGACAAAAACAGTCAGAAGGTTGCACAAGGAAACGGTACGAGCAGATCAAACTCCAAGACTCGAGTTACTTGTTGGTTTTGCAAGAAAGAGGGACATGTGAAGAAAGATTGCTTTGCGAGGAAAAGAAAGTTAGAAAATGAGGGGCAAGCTGAAGCTGGATGGATCACAGAGAAGTTAGTATTCTCCGAGGCTCTAAGTATCTATGATCAAGATGCTAAGAACAAGTGGGTTATAGATTCAGGATGTACATATCATATGACATCTCGGATGGATTGGTTCACAGAGTTTCAAGGAAAGGATCCTACTACAATCTTGTTGGGTGATCATCATACTGTAGAGTCGAGTGGGACAGGTACCATCAAGATCAACACACACGGTGGATCGATAAGGCTACTGAAGAACGTCAGATATGTGCCTAATCTGAGAAGGAATTTGATCTTTACTGGAACATTAGATAATCTTGGTTATAAGCATGAAGGTGGAGATGGTAAGGTCAGATTCCATAAAAATGGTAAGACAGCTCTTCAGGGTAAGCTTCAGAATGGTTTGTACATCTTAGATGGTCACATTGTGGTGAATGAAAACTATAATGCTGAGAGTGATAGGAACTCGACAACCCTCTGGCACAACAGGCTTGCTCATATGAGCTTTAATAACATGAAAATTCTATGTGAGAAAGGGTTAATCGAAAAGAAGGAAATCAGAGATTTGGGATTCTGCGAGCATTGTGTGATGGGTAAATCAAAGAAGCTGAGCTTCAACGTTGCAAAACATGTCACAAGTGATGTTCTTGGATATGTTCACGCAGACTTATGGGGATCACCGAATGTCACTCAGTCTATCTCAGGGAAGCATTACTTTCTCTCAATCATTGATGACAAGACTCGCAAGGTCTGGTTATCTTTTCTTAAATCTAAAGATGAAACGTTTGATAATTTCTGTGAGTGGAAGGACTTAGTGGAGAATCAGATGAACAAGAAGGTGAAGGTCCTGAGGACAAATAACAGACTAGAGTTCTGTAATCTCAAGTTCAATGACTATTGTGCTAAGAATGGTATTGAGAGGCATAAAACTTGTACCTATACTCCACAACAAAATGGAGTAGCAGAGAGGATGAACAGGACAGTCATGGAGAAGGTCAGATGTATGTTGGATGAGTCTGGTCTTGAAGAACAATTCTGGGCTGAAGCAGCGGCAACGGCTGCATATTTGATCAACAGCTCTCCTGCCTCAGCTGTCGATCACAATGTTCCTGAGCAGTTATGGCTTGACAGAAAGCCTGGATACAAACATTTGAGAAGGTTTGGATCAGTTGCCGATGTCCATCAAGATCAAGGCAAGCTAAAACCAAGAGCTTTAAAAGGGATCTTCTTAGGATACCCTCAAGGGACTAAAGGTTACAAGGTTTGGTTGCTAGAAGAACAGAAGTGTGTTATCATTTGGAATGTTGTGTTCAATGAAGAACAAGTCTTCAAGGATCTAAAGAAAGATGTAGTTTCTGATCAAGCAGGTGATGAACCGTGCGTTGTAGAGGTAGTGACTGAAACTGGTAGTAGTGATCAGAAGAAAGAAGACGTCATCAGTGAAGGTGGAGCTATTCAAGTAGATGAAAGTGATACTGAGGAGGTCTATTATGAGCCTGAAGGTGTGTCATCAGACAGTGTGGACTTGAAGAATTATCAGTTGGCGCGTGATAGAGTCCAAAGAGCTCCAAACCCACCTGCAAAGCTAGCTGACTATAGTCAATTTGCATTTGCATTAGTCACCGCAGAAGACATTGATACGGAGGAACCAGAGTGTTTTCATGATGCGATGAGGGATAAAGATTGGGAAAAGTGGAACGAAGGCATGACTGAGGAAATGAATTCACAGTTAAAAAATCACACATGGGATATAGTAGACAGACCCAAAGATCAAAAGGTGATTGGTTGAAGATGGCTCTACAGAAAGAAACCTGGAATTCTTGGTGTTGAACCAGAGAGGTATAAGACAAGACTGGTAGCTAGAGGTTTCTCACAAAGAGAAGGTATCGATTATCAGGAGGTGTTTGCACCAGTGGTGAAACACATTTCTATCAGGATTCTTATGTCATTGGTAGTTAAGGAGGATATGGAGTTGGAACAGATGGATGTTAAAACAGCATTCCTGCATGGAGACTCGATCAACCCATATATATGGAACAACCTGAAGGTTTTGAGGTTGACCCAGGAAAGGATCAGGTGTGTTTACTAAACAAGTCTCTTTACGACTTAAAGCAGGCTCCTAAGCAATGGAACAAGAAGTTTAACTCATTCTTGCTGAGCCAAAAGTTTGAACGGAGTGCTCATGACTCATGTGTGTACGTCGAAGAGGTTAGTCATGATGAATGTGTTTACCTGCTGCTCTACGTTAATGACATACTGTTAGCAGCTAGAGATATGGCAGAGATTAACAAGGTTAAGAAAGTCTTAAGTTCAGAGTTTGAGATGAAGGATATGGGAGCTGCCATTGGATATTGGGAATTGATATTATAAGGAATAGAAAGGAGGGTACTTTGTGTTTGTCTCAAGCTGGATACTTAGAGAAGGTGTTACTACGATTTAGGATGAGTGAAGCACATACGGTTGATATACCTATTGGTGCTCATTTCAAATTGTTTGCAGTACAGGATAAGGAAGATTGTCTAGATATTGATGTTGTCCCTTATGCAAGCACAGTCGGCAAAATTGTGTATGCAATGATCGGCACAAGGCCTGATGTAGCTCATGCAATCGAGTTGGTAAGCAGATATATGAGTAAGCCAGGTCATATACATTGGAAAGCTGTCAAGTGGTTGTTGAGGTATTTGGGAGGATCATCAGACTTAAATTTGGTTTACACCAAATGAGAAGATTTTAAGGTTCAAGATTACTGTGATTCAGATCATGGAGGAGACCGTGACAGAAGTAGATCCACAAGTGGATATGTTTTTACTGTTGGAGGTAATACAGTTAGTTGGAAGTCAAGTCTACAACGTATAGTAGCATTGTCCTCTACTGAAGCAGAGTTCATAGCATTGGATTAGAGGACTATTGGAAGATATGAGACTTAGTCCTGGAAGAGCAACAGTGTGGTGTGATTCTCAGTCGGCCATTTGTTTGTCTCAAAACAATGCATTCCATGAGAGAACTAAACACGTAAGCATCAAGTACTACTTCATCAGGGATGTTATTGAGGATGGTGAAGTTGAAGTCAAGAAGATTCATACTTCCTGCAATCCAGCGGATATGCTTACAAAAGTTATTCCGGTACAAAAGTTTGAAGAAGCCTTAGGGTTTCTCAAACTGATCAGGTAGTTGATTAGATTATCTTTGCCAGTGGTTACGTCCAAGTAGTGCAGTCCATTAGAAGGAGAAAAAAACTTGAATCAAGGTGGAGTGTTGTGGGAAGCAATTGTGATTCAATTTTCTCGGGTTGGCTAAACCGGTTGGTTGAAGTTGTTATTGATTCCCGGTTTGCTTTGGTTTGCACATTGGTAAAGGGAAGGAAGCGAAGACTCTCGTCGCGAAGGAGGCTTTGCTGTTACATATTGGTATATGATATATATACCCAGAATGTATCTCTTTTCTCTTTAACGATTCATCTTCTTCTTGTAATCGAGAGAGAGAGAGAGAACACAGAGCGATTCACCATTGTTGTAAAGCTCGATAGAGCAAAGATCTTCTTCTTTGATTAGTGGATTGCCGGATCGAATCTGGCCCCAGACGTAGGCTTAGTCACATCGACTTAGCTGAACTGGGTAAACAATTCTCGTGTGTCTTCTTCTCTTTTCTTGTTTCAAAGCTTTATCGTAATCTTGCTAATACAAACGCATAACAAACTTGCGATCGTGATCGAGATTCGTAGAGGGAATTGTAGACTGTTTCTAACATCTGTCTTAAGCGGATCTCTAAACTTACTTTTCTGATAGAAACATAATCACACATGTGGTGAAAAGTGATGTTTGAAGCGCAATGCTTAAAAAATTAATAATATCTAAAAGTTTCTAGTTGGACAAATATAAAGTGTCAAAAAGGGAAAGAAAAAAAAGGTGTTTTTTAAAGGTTGAATTTTTGGTTCTATATCATGCTTTTGCTTTAGTTTGATTTATTTGACTTATTAGTATGGTTTTCAGTTCATTCAAATGACGGATATTAATTTGAAGAGAGATAAGAGGTTCAATCTGGTTCTCCTCAATTCGAAGAACCGACCTGAAATTCGATTTGGTTTAGAGTAGTATATCAAATCAAATTAGTTGGATTGGACTGAACAACAACCACACAAAAATTATGTTCATGTGTATTCCTAGGCTTGGGCATAAAAACCGTATCCGAATACCCAACTCGGAACCCGATCCGAAAAACCGGATTCGGGTTGGGTACGGGTTTGCCTATAAAACCCTATTGGGTTCTATTTTCTAATATCCGAGGGTTCGGGTTAGGGTCGGATAATATCCGGTACCCGTTTGGGTACCCATTAAAGCCGAACATATAAACATATTTATAATATTTATCATTAATATAATGCAATTACTCCAAAATTATGATTATAATTTTGAATATTTTATTTAGTTTTATACCTAAAAATCAAAAATAATCAAAATATCTAAAATATTTTGTCACATAAGTCAAAATTTAACTAAATTTATTTAAATTTAATGAATTTTAATTATATTTTTTTGGGTACCCGGTAATTCGGGTACTAATCGGGTTCTAAAATTTGTAACCCAAACCGACCCGAATCCGATAGTACCCAAACCAAACCGAATCCATATATCTAAAAATATTCAATTGGTTCTATTTTTCTAAACCCGTTTACCCGAACCCGAACGGGTTACCTGAATGCCCAGCCCTATGTATTCCATTTTCCCGTTCATTATTTTTGTTTTGGTTATAAGCCCTCTGTTTTAAAAATTCCCGTCTAGCACCGATTACGCCCCGTAAAATCGCTAGGCCCACCCTCTCTGCCTCGATTAATGACTAATCCTCGCCTAACATCAATTGTCCGATTATGTTTATCTAATCCGATTATTTTCCGCTTAATTTTGTGTATACCGATTATTTTTGGAACTAAATTTAAATAAGACATATATATTTTTGTTATTTCGACATTTAAATTAAGAGTTTATGAGGTTTTACAATGACTAATGTATAAACATTTAATAAAAATCATAATTTTAAAGACAATACTATAGTTTATATTTTTTTTAACATAAACAGAATTATACATATAGTTAGTATAATATATTTTAATTTTATTACTAATTTAATAAAATAACCCTAAAACTAGTCCCCGATTAATCCTCATTTAATCTCTGATTTTTTCGCTAGACGCTAGGCCACTCCGACTGCCCTATTACCGCCTAGCGATTTCTAAAACAGGAGTTATAAGTGGAAAATACATACTTGTTCGCATGTAATTTTTTTTTTCTTTCTTGAAAACAATCATGTCAATGTATTTTGGGTTTATATTTTTGATGGGTTTAGTGAGGATATAGGTAGTGACCTAGTGGGAGACAAGAATTGATATGGTAGAGTTGATTGTTGCTTTACCTTTTTTCCCCCAAAAAGATTTCCACTCTATGTTTTAGTCATTTCCAAATCATAACATCAAAAGCCAGGTCAAATTCATACTTCATATGTCGTAAAAAAATTATCAAGGATTCTGCTTTAAGACAATCAACTTCTAGTGATCTCTTGTTATTATTGCCCAATATATTGCACTCTTTTTGGAATTGGGTCCATTTTTTTTATCCATATATAATAACTCCATTCAAAAATTTAGAGTATATTTCTCTTTTAAATATCGGATTAAAGTGTGGACATGAAAATTTGAAAATGTACACTTTTTAGGTCTTTGGATTGAAGTCTCCCCTTATTGTCTTTGTTTAGTAGGATGTTAAATTTACGAATGATGGAGTAGTAATATATATATATATATATATATATATGAAAATTATAATTGTGATTCCATACAAGTGACAACTAGCAAAGACTTATTTTTCACGTCGATAATGATAAGTGACATCTTAAGAAGCAAAAAGGTGTTTCGTTTCACACTGAACAAAACGACACCAATGATTAAACTAAGAAACTTAGATTTAATTTTTTCTAATAAGATTCGTTTCAAAGCAGTCAAAGTCGTACACAAAGAAGATTAATAAAAAGAAGAACTAAAGTAGATATATTGAGTAAGTTTTTTTTCTGTTGGTCCTTGGAATCTTAAGTAGTTGCATATATGCACTTATTAATCTACATATACGATAGGGAACCACAAAAATGTAAAAAAAAAAAACAAAAGTAGATTAAGAAGTGTGTTTTTTTGGTAAGAAGGTAGATTAAGAAGTTAATCTCCACAATAAAGGATATTAAAGTAAAAAAAGAATTTTAAAATTATAGTATAAAATAAAGTGCTACATATCATAATTCATAAAGACCCTATAATCTATTCGTCCGTTGCGAATAGTAAAAGGAATAAAAGAAATGTTATATTTAAAAACCATTAATAAAATATTATAAAAAAACGTACAAAAAAAAACCAAGTGAAGACAAAACGAAAACAGAACACAGTGAAGAGAAGAGGAAAGAGAGAGAGAGAGAGAGAGAGAGAGAGAGCGAGCGAGAAGAAGTAGAAGATGATGATTTCTCGGAGACCCGTTTCGAGTCCGGGTCGGGTCGAGAAATATCCACCGCCTTTTATGGGGTTTCTGAGGAGTAAGAGTAACGGCGGAAGTACAAGTAGAAGCCGAAGCAGAGGAAGGTCACGCGCGAGTCCTCTCTTCGTTCGCCGGAATAAATCAGCTGCGGCGGTTGCTCAAGAACCGTCGTCTCCTAAAGTTACTTGCATGGGTCAAGTCCGAGTCAACCGATCGAAGCCCAAAACTAAACCCGAATCTCGAGATAACCCGACCCGACGACGATGCAAGTGGATCCGAAACGCGTCGTTTAACAAATTCGCCGGGAAAATCAAAACGCTGTCGTTTTGGCCTAAATGGAGATTGTTTTCGTTTCCGTGTTCTCGTCGGGAATTGAAGGAGAAAGATTCTCCGATAAGCCAATTAGATCGTCCGGCGACGGAACCAGTCCAAGAAATTAAATTTGAAATCGAAGAAGAAGAAGAAGAAGAAAATTTCGAAAACCCTAAATTATGTGTGTCTCCGACTACAACGCCGCCGATTGACGCGCTTTTGTTAACGAGAAGCCGATCTGCACCGTATAGATCGTCGTCGTTGGCTTTTAGATTCTGGGAAGAAAACAACCAACGAGCAGCTGAATCACAGAGATCGGAGAAAACTGTATCGGAAGTTCCCACCGAGAAGATCAATGGTGTTTACGAGTCGGAGAATGTTGACAAGAAGCAAATCGGAGCCGGCGAGGATCGGGCGAGAAGATGATGAAGAAGAAGGTTAGGGGGGTAGGGTTTAGTTCTCTCTCTCTCACGTGATTGACTTTAGTCAAATTCACTAATTTTAATTAATCGTCTTTAATTGTAATTGTTAGGATTAAACTGACCGTGTTTAGAAGATATAGAGGAAACCCAATTTGTAATTGTATAGTAAGATTTGTAATCCATCCATCCACACATATAATATAACGTAAGGTGTATGTATGTCTTATTTGGCATTAAAAACAAAAATGTTTGACAATACATTATATACAAATCGTTCCCAATTTGTAAATTACACTATCTGTTTTATTTTCGTTTAATTTGTGTGCTATCTAAATTCCAAAGCAAAAATAACAAAACAAAAATTTACACATTCGAGAGTTAAACCGTATTTTAAAATCTTGATTGTGTTTTACATTATTTTAAAGTACAATAATGTATCAGAGTTTGAATTACTTTGAACTTTAGAACAAACCACAAAAATATTCGGGTACTGTTTACCAAAAACAAAACTAAAAGGCTTATTCTCGCCCAACTTATAGATGGGCTTATATAGTCATATTTGTTCGAAACAATAATGACCAATTGAAGACCCAAAATGTAAAAACAAATAATTCATAAATATGTTAATTACTAATTCGATATATGCTATATGCGTAAATTCATGGTATGATTATATGGAAAATATAATTTATTTTTTTTCAAAGATGGTTGGGTGTGAAAATGAAAGGAGACGTGCCTTAAGGGGAAAAAGAAAAATAACCACAGCCATGAAATAGCTGTAGAGAAGGATATATGGACCCATTACAATTTATGATTTATGAATAAGAACCAAGAAGATGTTAGACAAAATCATTTATGGAGTTCTCACACTCACTCATATGATATAACTATATAAGTATATGATACAAAATATTTCAATTGAGTTCCAAGATTAAGACATCTCTCACCGATATTCTTGAATATTCAAACTTTTTTTTTTTTTTTTTTGCGATTTTAGTATCTCATCAGTTGATGAAACCAAAATGACTTGAAAACGGGTGTGATTGGCTTTTTCAGATTTGACTGTGTTGGGTTTGGATGGTTTTAGATTATTTCCGTCCATCAAAATCTAGTTCATTTCGCATATTTCAGTACGGTACGTGAGGAAGAAACATAGTATATATGAAAAGAAAAAACATTTTGGATTTCCACTTATGAAGTCAAAGGGTTTTCTTAAACTATGAGACTCTCCAAAGGTCAAGCATATAAATATATTGGAACGTACGGATGTACCTGTGTTATGTAAATTATACTACTATAATATTCAGTAATGATACAAAGTTTACAAAAGCTAGTTACGTTGTTGGTCCAATTTGTACGCATCCATTGTTTACATGATCGGATAGTCTCTGACTCTCTGTATATGTTTTTGCGTGATATGTTTGTTGAATGAGATATTTCATTGTGTATACACTTACTAACCAAACAGTGTTAAATACACTAATTATTGCATGTGCTTGTTATAATCAAAAATAAAAGAGAAGAAATAGAAACGAACAAAGGAAATATATATATATATATATATATATATATATATATATATTTCTTTCATATTATCATTCATTCTCTAGACATATATATAGTACTTGTAAGTTGTGTAACTTATAAATGAAAAATGGGAATATAATAGACTGATAATATATAAATTGGGGGTGCACGATCCATCCATCGACCGACTTGAAATAAATGGAAAGGTAGAGAGAGTACAGAGTTATACAGTTGTAAGACATTTAGTGGGGGATAGAGGAAGCATATAACATTAACATCTCCTCATCCAATTTTTTTCATTTAACTCAATAATATTTCAACTTCATACCAGCGATATAGTATATATTTTCTCCAATCAATAATGTTTATGCAGGCGATTTTGAATATGTATATGTATATTTGTATATCACCGCTACAATAACTACGAATGGAATGTACGTACCGGTATTTCTAGCGACATTTTCTAAAACGAAATTGAATCTATTATAAATTTAATATTCTATGCTGGTTTTTTGTACTGTTAAGTAATGATCGATACTACTCCGATCCATTTAACTTTTATGAATAAATGAACAGTACTATGTATTGTTCAATAAATACGTCTGGTATGCTAAACAAGTGAGTAGATTGGAACACGAATTCAGCTTCGAAGCCATGAGTCTGAAAGCTAATATTGTCCCTCACACATGAACTTGTCTTTTATTTTTCCCATTTTATGTGAACTTAATTATGATTTGAAAAACAATTAATAATGGTCCAGTTTATTTTTTACCGTCCATAATAATAATCCCTTGCCCACAAAGAGCACACACACTGTTCAAGGCTTCAGATGATTAGCATATAAATTCAATAACATTAATAACATTAAAACATGATTCTAGATGAGTATGTATAAAATAGATTTTGGTATTTTTTTTATAAAAAAACGGACACAATAATGTTCGTAACTTTTTGCGTGGAAATCTAATATATATTGTTGCTTTTTTCAGTTGATCGATGATCACCTGGTATAATTTTAATTTTCTATTAATATGTCGAACAGATCTATTCACAATAGACAGTATAGCTAGCTAATTAAGTTTTTGGCGAAAAATAGTTAGACATTTTTACTTATCTATTTGAATTAATTTTAATGAATTTAAAGAAAAACATGACACGTTTTTGAGTCCACGTTTATATATAAATAAGACCATCATGTACCCGAAATATTACCATTCAAAACAAAAACACTCATTGGGTTTGTCTTAAAGAAAAAAAAGAACGAAGCGAAATGAAATCGTCCGTCATGAGTTTCCTCATCATCTACCTCCTCCTTGCCGTGCCTTGCTTCGCTAAAGGTACTTTTTGTTCTTTGTTTTTTATTTATTTTTAAACCCTTACTTAATTATGATATATTTATTGTTTGTAGTATTAAGTCGTTGTACGTACTTCAAAACCTTATTCAGGATCAGAACAAACGGATTCAGAGGTGTACGAGATCGATTACAGGGGGCCGGAGACTCATAACTCTAGACCTCCGCCAGAGACTATACACGGCAAACCACCGTACATCCACCATAAAACCCTCACCGCTGGATCGGCTGGTGCTCATGTAGAAGGAAAGAGTAAGTTGTGATATCCACCTTCATATCTATCTATATCTAACTCATATACTGTATTTTTATTTATTTGTGGCGGTTACGTAAATATCAGTCTTTGAGATTTTTATTTATTTATATATAAAGGTAAACAACGATCATTTAATGATATCATGTGTATTATTAAATGATACCATTTCTTCTTCTTTTAACAATATTTTGATCCAAGGAAGTGATTAATTTTCTGTTCTTGCACATAGTGGATGATTATGGTGACTAAAAATATGAAGGATTAATCAACTGATTAGGGTTTGTGTACATTGAGACTAAGGGAAAATAATCAGTAATATATAGTGTATGATAATACGAGTTGATTACATATGGTTTGAGCTCATGCTAATATATAATAAACATTTCATGAATTTGTCTCCCTTGTATTTTGATTTAGGTCCTTTGATTTAAGTTATTTTATCTTTATTATTTATCAGACTAGAGAGAGAGAGAACGTTCCCAAGGAGAAGAGAGATGATGCAGAAGCTTCAAGTTAAAAGAGGAATTAAGTATATTTACGAGAGTTGTGATATATATGAGTAATGGGTACAGCTAGAGTTATTTATATACCTTATTACA
This sequence comes from Camelina sativa, assembly GCF_030686135.1. Taxonomy (NCBI): domain Eukaryota; kingdom Viridiplantae; phylum Streptophyta; class Magnoliopsida; order Brassicales; family Brassicaceae; genus Camelina; species Camelina sativa. The sequence goes on along the minus strand of NC_141887.1, from coordinate 28,898,493 downwards.
TATTTATCATATGATCATCGATGTGAGATCAGCACTGTTAGTGTGAATAACACACACTACTCTCCTGATGTTATGTCCGGTCTTTTCTTTTCTTTTCTTCATGCACCGTTGATCTGTATCATTTTTTCGGTCTGAATCTTGTAAAACCATATTCAGATTAATTCATCAGGATAATGTGTCACAACACATAAATACCAGTATAATTATTTAGCTTTTTTTTTGTTTTGACATAAAATGGAAATCTGATTTGAAAAAAAATATACATTGACATGGAAATATGTTTTAATCCTTTGTATTTCACACTAGGGCTGTTCATGGGCAAGAATTACGAATGACTATGAGAAAAACATAGTTATATATATATATATATATATTTTAAAACTCTTCATGATATAGATGATGTTTTGTATGTTGGTACTACCAATAAGTTTATTATATATCATCTATGTTATATCTATGTTGGTATTACAAATAAGTTTATTATGTATTCTATATTGTATCTATCTCCTCCTCTATGTTAGTCATACTGCCGTTATTACAATAGTATATTGGACTTTTTTCTTTTTAACTCTTTAAGAAAATAGACCTTTCAAGTATGCAAGATGTGCAAGGTCTGAGACAATTCAAACAGTTCATGTATTCCTTTATTAGATGCATGAAAACTAAAATTTTAAAATTCACAAGATTGTTTATATTATTATACTTATGCATGTATTCAAATTAAAATTCATGATAAATCATGATCATATATCAAGTAATCTAAGACACTGGATACATGGGACACACTTTATCAGAAGTTGACCCCACCTTTTAATCACTTCCTCAATCATTTCATTTAAAAATTGGACCATGTGTATTATTTATCACAATATTCAGATGATCAGATCATTACCGCGCGTCCATGCCTCACATGAGATTTGAGAAGAACGTTTCGGATTATGAATTATGAGTTTATAATACAAAGTTAAGTTTTGATTGGATCTATTAATGTTGGAGTACTTTCAAAAACAAGAGTTTTAAATGACACACAACAAATGTTCTATAAGGCATATCAAACATATTCACACAAGAAGAAATTAAAGAGAATATGTCCTCTTCGATTGTTAAGGAGAAACAGAGTATATACATATATAGCGCTTGGCATCGAAATTAATAAATGGAGTTTCTTTTAAAACGTTGCGTTGATTATTACAGATTAACTGAACAACACCTTACACCTCTAAGCAAAAATAGTCCTATAGCGAATATGATCGTTGCTCCAAAAAATATATTTTAATGATTTTCTTTTAACATTGTTATATATTTAAATAATAAATTTAAAAATAGAAAATTAACTAATTAGATGTTGCCACCTGTCTTGAGAAATGCTATTTCGTTTCTAGGAAAGCAATGTTCCTCAGTTTTTTTCTTTTTTTATTATTACTTTTAAGTTTTTAATTAAAAGAATCTCTAAGAGAACCACCACTAATCATGCTATGAACCACGGAGGTGAAATAGCCTAATAGGCTCGTAAAGTTATATCAATTTTACTCGTCTTTCTCTATAAAACTGAAATCAGCTTCTTTTGTAGCAGCTTGTATGTGTATAATCGTATTATAATTTGGCATATTCAAGTATTCAGTTTCATGCAAAGTTCAAGTGTTAAATGATACAACTTGCATTCTATAACCAGATCCCTTTTTTCCTTTTTAAATGTGAATATTGTATGATGAGAATTGAGAAGATTTGAGTAATGAATTTATTACTAATCCATAATTGTCCTCTTACTGGGCTGCCACAATAATACCTTAAAATGCCCAAGAATTAGACATTAAATACTACACAATTGGATCGAGCCGTAAACCCAAAAAGTATCCAAGTCCGGTTAATTTTCAACTTTTATAAACCTTTAGATTTTTTTTTATATATATATTTTTTTTTCTTTCAGTTTCTTATGCCTGTAATGTAAATACTCTTCTTCTGACTTCATTTATATTAACTAATTAGATCCCCAACTATGCAACTGCTTAAGTAGTGTAAGGGCCAATGCTTCACCACTCAAAAAAGGTTAGTTAAAAGTTTTGATTTGATTTATGATATGTATTTGTATATTGATTGATGTAAGAAATTAATTAGTAAGATTCCCATTCTTTAGTGTATGCCATTCTTTTATGATTATGACCAACCTCCATTTTCTAACATACTTTATTTACTAATCTGTTTGTTTTTTCTAAAGTTTGCGATACTTCTACTCAATCTCTTGTTTCCCCCTATTGTATGAATCTATCGATTATTTTCTTTTCTATTTCACGAGATATTAGTTACTCTCGTGCTGGCAAACATAGCGAGCTAAAATTTATGATTTTGTTAATATAAATGTTTTACTAATATCTAGCCGTTAATTAACTTGGACTTGAATTACAAGAACTTCATTATTAACGCCAAAGTTTATACAATTCAACCAAAGATAATTTATTTTTAGTCACACAACGCTCTGCAAGCTAGGTCTATTATTATTCAAAAGCATACTTTTTGTGGACGCAAAAGAACGACATTTTTGTGCGTTAAGTGTGGTCTATGTGATATACTGATATGATGACCCAAATAGGTTATACAGTTTTTTCTATGCTCCCACTTGTAGTTAACTAGTTATAGACATGGGGACCAATCGCTAAAACCTTTTCTTATACAGTAGAAACTCTTATCAAATTCAAAGTAAAGAAAGCGACACTCACCAGTCACCAAACTTACCATCCAAAGTTTAACTAGTAAAAGTGTAAGAAACTATTAACATTTCTCTACTGAAATCGAAACATTTTTTTATACATTGTTACAAACTGTAGTCATGAGGTTCCAAATCAAAAGTTATAAAATAGAACAGAAAATTTACATGTAAATTCCAATATTTTTTTTTTAAAATTAGTATAAAGTTTTTGAGGTTGGTTTATTTTCATATTACGTACAAATTTTTTGCTTCGAATTTAATAATTAACTGTAATTTGATAAAATATTACTTAAACCGATCGGTCCTTGCCGACAATGAAGATGTCATGTTCGGACGAGGAACAAGAAGTCGTAGAGATGGGAGCCAAAACTTCATTACAGTCCGATACACTATCTTGTAACGTAAGCAATAACTCCGACGTACTAAAGCTCATCGACGACGACGGCTTCGCAATCGGAACTTCCGGTACATCAGCTTCCCCAACTAGAATCTGAACCACACTTCTCATAGTGGGCCGGGTGACTGGGTCGGGTTTTGAACAAGCAAGGCCCACCATCAAAACCCGATTAATCTCCTCCGGGTTAAATTCTCCTCCGTTCCTCAACCGCTCGTCCACCGCCGTCAATAGCTTCCCTTCTCTATACAAACCCCAAACCCAATCTACCAAACTCGATCTCAAACCGGGTCTTAAACTAGGTTCCAGTTCGGGTCGGGTAATAGGTCTTCGACCAGTGCATACTTCAAGAACAACGGCTCCGTAGCTAAAAACGTCGGTTTTCTCCGTCGCTCGACCGGTAAGCAAATACTCCGGCGCTAAATACCCCATAGTCCCGGCGGCGGCGGTTGCGTCCGGCGACTTATCGTGCTCCGTTTGTCTAGCGAGTCCGAAATCTCCTAACTTCGGATTAAAACTCGCGTCGAGCATAATGTTGCTTGTCTTCACATCACGGTGAATGATCTGGTTCTCACACTCTTGATGCAAATACGCTAAAGCAGAAGCTACCCCAAGAAGGATTTTTCTCCGGTGAGGCCACGGTAGCGTCGTCGGAGACTCGTAGAGTGCTTTATCAAGTGATCCATTAGGCATCAGATCGTAAATTAACAAAATTTCTCCTTTCTCTCGGCAATAGCCTTGAAGACGGAGAAGATTCCGGTGACGAAGTGTTCCGATTAGAGACAACTCCGATAAGAATTCAGTGTTTCCTTGAGAGATGTGACTGCATCTTTTGATCGCGATGGTTTCGCCGGAATCTGGTAAGATTCCTCTGTAGACTGTACCGAACGCTCCGTTTCCGATGACTCTCGACGAGCTGAAAGAATCGGTGGCTAACTTAAGCTCCTTGTAAGTGAATTCTCTCGGCGATTTGATGATCTCTGATGGGAAAGATTCAGACTTTCGATTGTATTTGATCTTGTTGGAGTAAACCCAGATTATTACTCCGGCGAATAATGCTAAGAAGAATGCTCCGGCGGTTACTACTCCGGCGACGGCGGCTGGTGATTTTTTACAGAGTTTGTTACGGCAAGAAGATGACGGATCAGCCGTTTTTCTCCGGACGGTGGATACGGATGGTACGATCGACGCCGACGATGACGACGGAGGAGGAGAGTTAGACATCGGCGGTGGAGATTCAGATGATTCGAAAGATGAAGTAAAGCTCCACCAATCTATACTGTGAATCTCAGTGCTTCCTTGTGTTGATCCTGAGAACCCAACGAACATTGAATCGCTAACGTAACGGTCGAGATCGAGAGGAACCGACAAAATCGGAGATTCGGGTTTCACGTTTGAGTAAGAGACGTAAACGGTTAAAACCCGACCCGACCCGTCGTAAGTGATCCATGAGTTCACGGCGTTTCCGCTCTTGAGATCGATGTCGACGTTTCCCAAATCTGATACCGCGGCTGAAACGACGGCGTTTAGATCCAACCCCACGTGGTTCCCGTTCACGTCTTTGAATTCCACATCCATCAACGTGTCGAATTCAACCGCCACGAAACCCGACCCGGATCCGGTTTCTTCTGTTAGGCCTAGGAACCCACCGGAGGATCCGATGTATTCTCCATCAGGGCAGATAACGAAAGCTAACCCGCCGCCAATCGAAGAAGGATTGAGATTGGTTACCGAGAAGGAGAAGTACGTAGTGAAGCTCGCCGGGGAACGAGTCTCCGGGTGCCGGAATTTAACCGGTTTGCCGTAAAGAGCTTTACCGGCGGTGGAAGTCGGAACAGAGAGCTCACGAGTGAGCTTTATAGTTCCGTTGTTGAGATGAGCATCGCCGAGAAGCTTGAGGCTTGAGAGAGTCAACGTACCTAAATCGAATCTCGTCGCCGGGAAATCGCCTCTGACGTCGGAGGAACAGAGGAAGGAAGCGATAATGTGGATGAGAGTTGAGTAAACAGAGAGGAATCTGTGTGGAAGTTTCAACATTTGTAGATTTTTTTCATTGGATTCCTTTTGGAACAAAAAGCTGAGGGGGAAGTTTCGGTTTCGGTGGTTGTTGGGTTCGCCACCGAGACAATCATACAAAGAAGACGAAGACAAATCTCACTGAATCAGACAAGAGGAAGACGAATGACGACAGAAGAGAGTGGGAAAGAAAAAAAAAAAAAAAGCATAAGTGAAGATGACAGGTGGATCTGCTGATTGACACGTGGAATTATAAAATATGGAAAATTTCCAGTGATGAAGACGGTCCTCACGTGCGCGCGCGTGCTTGTTTCTGTTCTGTTTTTGAGATCTCGTTCCCAGAAAAAAAGTCTTTGGGAGTCTTAAGTAGAGTTTGTTAATGACTTTTTGAACTTGTGAGTTATGATGATCCAAGTACTTCTGCACTTATATCTTCTTTGCTTTAAATCTAATTTTTCAAAATTTCATTAATAGTCAGTTAGTCACAGTTTTCGCAAGTCCTTTTATCAGTTTGTAGAAAACTTTTATTTTTGGTTAATTATTTGTAAGAAATAAGCATATAACAACATACAAGGACAAACGATGTGAAAGTTTCATGGCACATGATTTTTTTGTTTGACTTTAACGTTACATACTGTACCCGTTTTCTTCAGTGATACTCTCTTTTTATAATTTTATCAAAGGAAACTTCGTTTTGATATGATTAATAATAGAGTTAACTGGGTATTTTTAATACATTTTTGAAACATAAGGATCAATGATATATTCACTATCTACAATTACAATTAGAGAAATCCACATTTGACATTGTTGATCTGTTTTCCTTTCTCTTTTTTGTTCATCTGTTTTCCTTTCTCTTTTTTGTCATTCAACAGTCTTATTAATTACATTTGCTGTCATTGTACCTTCTTTTCTCCCTATTCTTTTATTTCTCAAATAATTATTAATATAATTTTTTTTAGAAAACTTCTTAAATACATAAAATCTATATTTTTTTCTTTACAATTTAATATGAATTTTGTTTAATAATTTTTAAATACATTATATACATCTTTGTATCCATACACATTTTTAAGTGTACAGATACATACACACCTTATTAATTGTACAAATATTTGTACATATAATTAAGTGTACAGATGTATGTACACCTTTTAAGTGTACAGATGTTTAGACACAAGTGTACAGATGTAATTTTTACAAAACCATTGTAGTACACACATTTGAAACTCTAATTATCAAATAAATTACATATGTACACTTAATAATGTGTACAAGCATTTGTACCTATTATAAGGTGTATAAATATCTGTACACTTAAAAAAACGTACGGATACAAAATTGTAAAAAATATTTAATATTGTTAAATAAAATCATCAAACAAAATGCATATCAAATTATTTAAAAAAAAACATAGATTTTTTTATGTGGAAAAAATTTGGAAACAAAAAGTATATTAATAAATATTTGAATAATTAGTAAAAGAGTAATGTAATGAAAAAAAAATCCAAAAACAAGAAGACCCTTACTTATAATTTTACACATTTAAACTCAACTCCACATTTTTTTTATCTCACACCATCTGTATTACACAAACAGTTTATATGTGAGATTTTTCTAATTTTAAATATTAATTGTACTATAAAATCTATTATGTTTCAAAAATGTATTGTTTTAGTAAGAAACTCTTAATAATATACATAACCAGCATTAACAAAAGAATATGTCAATATCTTAATCATTCATCTTTAACTAATCCACAAGTCCAAAACGCAGCCACTCGTTTTCATACCAGCTCGTGTTACTATTTTTGTATTCTTATTTTTTATTTTTTTATTTTGTCTCTATTGCTTATTTCTTTTATCTTACTAGGTTGTTGGTAGCCAAAAAAAAAAATCAAAAAAAAATCGACAGTCTACGAGACATCGTGTCACAGGATGAAGTATTCATGTCTATCTGAATGTATATTTAATTATTTATTGTAGTTAATGATAGATTTAAAGACCATCTCTTTTATTCAGTTCCTTGTTCTTTTGAATTTATATTTTATAGTCTAAATTTTGGTTGGTGATCAAATTCCCTCAAACTGGAATCCACTTTTTCTTTTTTATATAAAGGAAAATCCTTAATTGCATGTAAAAAAACCTCTAAATGTATCTTATAGATCTGGGTCTGATAAAAAAAAATCTTTTTGTATGGGCTTGGGCTCCAGCCTATATTGGCCCAAAATAAGATTGTAACAAAAGTGTTATCCCAAGTTGGATTATTAGATTCTGATCTGCTTCTACATTCTATAATGGAAAAAAAAAAAAAAAAAAAAAAAGAAACAGAAGCATGAGACCATGAGTCTATTTTGGTATAATCTTGGTCTTGGATTGAAGGTTTCTGATAAATCCAAATTTTCGTCTATTGAGTCAGAGTCGCGAGTTCCCGTTATGGCAGAGGACTTTCGATTGAGGTTATACGGTTCTTGATTTCGTGGTCTAAAAAAAAATTTGTAGTTCAAGAGCAAGTGAATGGTGGAAAAAAAATATAGTGTACGGAAAAAAGCCTCTACTTTGGTAAACTTGGTTTAGAAAAAAAAATGTTAGTCATGTAAATGAGTTTAATACGTATCAATCAGTAAGTCACCTTTAGTCATGTGTTTGTTCTTTGCTAATTATCAGGATCAAGGTCTAGTGATCCCTCAGGGTTGGATACTTTGAAAACACGGTGGTACGCTTGCGTGTAGCGTCACATGAGGTTGGGTAATTGAAATGTGAAACTTTCTCGACGACTTAGAAGTTACAAGGTTCCTCTGTTTCCAACTTATATCATTCTCTAGAACCATTGAAACCACATGTTTACGTGGGCTACTGGGCTTTAATTGGGAAGGAACAAATAGATTGGAAGTATTGTGGGCTTAAAAACTCACGTCGGTCCCTTTTGTGTTACAGTTGCAACATTGAACCCACAACGTATTTGTCTTTAAAAGGTCAAACTAAAATAAACTAGAAAACAATGCTGCAAAAGTTAAATATCTGCTTAATAGAAACCAAGTACGAACCGCATCGTTATAGCTTCATAGAATAAAATAGAGACATACTGTATCCTAATGGGGCCTCATATCCGGAAAAAAAACATACCTTCAAAAAAAAAAAATGTGATTCATGCATGTCTTTCATTTATCAGAAATTTATATAGTGCATCATGTTAACGAAAGATAGTTGATTGACTGATTAACATGAAACAAGTGATCTTAATCACTTTTGTTCTGACTTCTAACCAAAAACCACGAGTGCTATATCTCGATCAAATTGTTTTATTTTAATCGTTGCGATGGTAATTCTTTATATAATGACGTCGAGCTTTTTGAATATTGACCGATTGAATTTAAGTAAGTCCGGCGTCCATATTCAATTATTTGAATTGTTACAAAGTTCTAATTAATAAAATACAAGTGGAGCCATATATAAAATGAAGTTTGTAACAATACATATATTGTTGCTTATTTTATAGTTTTGCGTTTATACAAATCTAACTATACATATTATAACTGTATCTTGTATATACTCTTCTATTGAATTTTATTTACCTCTAGGTCTTCAATTGATTTTGGTTAGACAAGTTCTCCAACGATTTTTTGTTTCATAATCGATGTCAGATAAATCGTTAGTTCAAGATTGGATAATACAAATTAAAATTAATTATTTGCTCATTATTTTACGGTTGAACCCAAAATAATTAGTATATTTGTATATGCATTCATAATTATGTGTGACAGTGTGAGTATATATGATAAATTATAATAATACGTTTCTTAATCGTAGACACAAACTTTGGATACCAAGAGGGGAATATGAAAGCATCCAATGGACCAAAAGATGGCAAACACAAAAGGCCAAAAGAGAGGTTGAGTTGCATTATTTTATGGAATTTTTAATGTAATCTAATCTACTATAATATATATGTATAATTATTGTACTACTAGTTCATTTTATTTATCATTTAGAGAATTATTTTTTTTATAAGAAGAAAACTATATTTAAACCACAGTCGGTCTTCATATATCTGTTTGTCTGCGTTAATTTACTTTTTGACAAACATCTTTTTCTTTGCTAATTACAAAGTTAAGACCCGCAGGTGGAATTTGAACTCGGGTATATATGTGTTGATGCGAAAGAATTTTAAACTGATATAATGAGTCATCGTTATTTTATGTTATCAGTTACCACATATAGCTATTATCTTTTATGTATTTGGTATAATTAAGGTGTATTTTCAAATAGTAGGACAGACTATATTTGCGTTTACAAAATATTTAAAAAAGGTAATGTTAACATTTAAGAATTTTAAACGAAAAAAAAATGCAACCAAAAACACCAAACTTTTAAGTATGTACTAGAAAATTAATTAGAGACCCATTTGTATTAGAATTAAACCCCAAAACCATATATTCATAGCGACTCACAGAGTCACAGTCATTATCAACATGATGTTCATGAGCTTCTCTATGTGACTAAAGATTGATGAAAGAAAAAGAAAAACTATGATCAGATGGATGATAATAGAAGACCAATGTGCATGAGAATCATAGCTTCAAAAAGAGGGTCCTACAGACAGAGAGACAGGCGTCACGGACTGTCCTATCGTCTTCATCGGGAAATGCCAAAGATCCTCTCTCTCTCTCTCTCACATTACACAAAGAACATGCAACATGCTATGTTTGGTCCAACTTGTAATTATGCCTTAATCATTTCTTTCGATCTATTTCCTTAAAGGCAATTCCCTTTTCTTCTCACTTCCTCGATTGCACAAACCAAAAGAAGAAAAAGCAAAATAAGATCACACTTGAATGAGTAAGAAAATACGTAAATTTGTAAGTCCACTCAAGAAATCCAATAATTTTATTTTGTCCATAGCAAACGATCAATCGCATGCATTTCATATTTTTCAGATCTGTTTGCACTTTTTATTATTTCACGAATTAATAGATAAGAACAAATCAAATGTTTCATGAACCATGATCGACTTCTAACAATAAGATTGTTATGATAATTTTTTTTTTTGGTAAAAGGTTAAGTTGATTGTTATGATAATTTTCGCTAACATAAGTGATAAGTACATGTTTTACTACGTGGCGTATCACTAGAGTATCATTTCTTCGCTTCTGGATCTATTAGCGACAGTGGATCATAGATTTAGTGTCACAATATATATATTGATCGATGCCACATTTTGACTTCACATTTAACCTAAATTACTTTTCTTCGCTTTTATCTAGCTAGGAGTAATTTGCATATTCAATTAATATGAAAATATTTAAATAGTAAAAAATATAAAAATACAAATTACAAAAAGGCGTTTTTGAGTTCCTAAAACTTTTTGGGAGTCAAAGATGGTGCTCCCTTTAAACAACGGGAACTTTTTGCATCTACCTATATGCTTTGTTCTTGGGACACCGAACATTTTCCTTTGCCAAATACAATTTCTTGGGTGAATAAAACTTTCATTTTATAAATAAAATAGGAGTTGAAACTATGTCCAATTAAATTTATATAGATCCAAACCATAGCATATACATATCTCAATAAACGTAGAATTTCATATACTAACTAATAAAAACTGTTATATATTGCATTGGCAAACTAACTCTATTAGCGAAGTGTTAAACCTTTTTCAAGTCGCAACCTTATAAAAATGATATTATTAAGAAAAAAAGACTTAACATAGAGCAAGATTTTATATATAAGAGAAATGATTTAGACTATATATAGATTAGTTTGAATTTGCATATATGTGTACGAGTCCATAGAGATGTTAATCATTTACTGTTTACAAAAGATATACTAGTACTGTGTATGTTCTGAAAATGAAAATTTAATTTAATTTGTAGAAAAAACTTATTACAAATAACATAAAACAATAAAGTGCCAAAACTAAGTAACCCTTTATGATTATGACCGTAACAAATAATTTTTCTTTACGGTCGGTTTAATTTATATGAATTAAGATTTTAGTTAAATAAATAATACCAAAATATCCATCTAATTATACTGTATGTCAACATAAATTAATATTTTTCAAATAACAATAGCATAAAAAGTATAATTAAGGATACTTTTCCTTATCTTATATCTTCCCCCAAGTTTTAAACACACCATAGATGTACACATGCACGTGTGTCTATGTAACTGCGAGAAAGGAAGAGACTGGCCTTTTCGAAGAAAATATTATTTATTTTAAAACATCACTTTCCCTTTGAAAATAATTCACATATCAACTAAGGGTAGATCTCTATAAGAACATCTCCCAGATCTCTCAACCTTTTTTAATACAAAGAAAAAACTTTATTCCTGTAATAGTTTTTTCTTTTCTTTTGTTTATAATAACAAATCCTCTTTCAATATAATCTTTCTATATGCTTACACTTTCGTGCCTTGAAATTTTCTTCCTCATCTTCTTTGGTCTTTTCTTGTCATTTGGCATAACCAAAGAGTCAAGCACATTCAAACATTCTCAAGCCCTAAAACCCAAAAAAAACTTATATGCTCTTGTTCTTGTTCTTCTTCTCCTCTCTACAAATTAAACCCTAATTAACTATCTCTTTTGTTTGTATACTGTTCTAAAGCTCCTGATCATCTTCTTGTTTTCTTGCGAGATTTTTACAAAAAAACAAAACCCAGCTGTTCTTGTTCTTGTTCTCTAGCTCTCTTTTAAATCAAAATAGATATGCAGATGATTCCAGGAGATCCATTTTCTATTTCATCTTCCATGGGAGGGTTTGTTCATCAAGAAACACACCTTCATCATCTTCAGCAACAGATCCCTGACCTTAACCCTAATTCTAACCCTAACCCTAATGCTAAACCAAACTCTTCATCCGCCAAGAAGAAGAGAAATCAACCTGGCACTCCAGGTAACTCCTTCCACACCATGATATACCCACATGTATATACATATATAGAAATATATTGGTTTGTATTAATTTCTACATATCTAACACAGATACTTAAAAATTATTAAGCATAAAATAAAGCTCCATATTTTTGTATAATCTGCTTTCTAATGAAAATAACATTTAGCCACAAAAAATGCATATATATTATTTGCTGAAACAATCACAAACTCAATATTCATATAGGCACATACATCTGTCTATATATTGCTTGTATGCATATGTTCTCTTATTGTATCCGTGTTGTCATGTTACATATTTTTTTTTTAATAATCCGTTCAACATCTTTGGAGTCATTAGAACAAAATGTGCGTTGATATATGATAATACCTCATATTTATACATATCTATGGACAGATCCAGATGCTGATGTCATCGCTCTATCGCCAACAACACTCATGGCAACAAACAGATTCGTATGCGAGATCTGCAACAAAGGGTTTCAAAGGGACCAGAACTTACAACTCCATCGCCGTGGCCACAACCTTCCATGGAAGCTGAAGCAACGGTCCAAACAAGAGGTGATAAAGAAGAAAGTATACATATGTCCTATCAAGACTTGTGTACACCATGATGCTTCCAGGGCCCTTGGAGACCTCACAGGGATCAAGAAACACTATAGCCGCAAACACGGCGAAAAGAAGTGGAAGTGTGAAAAGTGTTCTAAGAAATACGCTGTTCAGTCTGATTGGAAGGCACATGCAAAAACTTGTGGCACTCGCGAGTATAAATGTGACTGTGGCACGTTGTTCTCCAGGTAATAATTACTTACGTACGAGATTAATATTTCGTATTGGTTAATGTATAAGTTGGGTTTGTGCTATCTGAAGTACTAGAACTTGGTAATATATATCTCTAATAGCAATATCCGATGAAAAGAAGGCAAATAATTCATGTGAGTGTTAGAGCTCAAAAAAATTGTGTAACAAAGTCTAATAGATATAGGTGTCTGTATATATATATATATATATATCTTAGTGTCGGCATGAGTATGTGTGCAATGTCTTGTGATTAGATATATCTGTTGAGAACTTGGATTAGAGCAGAACATTAATTGAAGACTTTCTGAATTTTGGGGAGCATTTATTTTTATTTATATGTTGAAGATTTCGAAAGAAAAGCTGCAACTTTATGAGTATGATAATCGATGAGATTCATGAGCATCTATGAATTATTTTGTGTGTTTGTATGTGTACATGTCTATTTGGCTTCATTCTTTTCTTCTATTCACACGATATGGCAAGAAACTTGCTATATATATATATATATATATATATATCTATGCCAACAACCACATGCATATATACATTTATAGATGATATATACATATATGTGATATATAGTATAAGTTTTATGTTTGTTTCTGTCTTCATGTCGTGAGTTTGCATAGGAGAAATAAATGCTTACCCTGGCCAAGAATGTTTCTTTTGCTAATGATTTCAAATTCAATGCTCTTTTTAATAATCAATGCCCTTGTCTCACTACTTAAATTATATAGACTTTTTTTTATTATTCATCTCGTTAACTTCAATTTTTGAGCAAAATCTGAAACATTTTTTTTAATAATTAATCGATCTATTATTATAGGAAAGATAGTTTCATCACACATAGAGCGTTCTGCGACGCATTGACTGAAGAAGGTGCAAGGATGAGCTCACTAAGTAATAACAATACGGTGATCTCTGCAACTAATCTGAATTTTGGAAGCGATTCAAATGTTATGAATAATCCAAATCTTCCACATGGATTTGTTCATCGAGGAGTTCATCATTCCGACATTAATGCTGCCATCTCTCAATTCGGTTTAGGGTTTGGCCATGACCTAAGTGCAATGCATGCGCAAGGTATATATATCACATCAAACATATCTTTCTAAATAGTTATTTCATATATATGATACTATGATAGATCAGTTTTTCAATTTGATGAATATGTTATAATACTATTATCATTTATATAATTATATTCCGTTAGGTCTATCAGAGATGGTTCAAATGGCCTCCACAGGCAACCACCACCTCTTCCCGTCATCATCATCATCCCTCCCCGATTTCTCCGGCCACCACCTCAACCAACAATTCCAGATTCCAACGACCTCCACAAACCCTAATCTCACCTTATCATCATCCTCAACTTCACAACAAACCTCAGCTTCATTACCATCACTACAACAACAACACCAAACCGTAAAAGACTCATCTTTCTCACCACTCTTCTCCTCTTCCTCGGAAAACAAACAAAACAAGCCTCTCTCTCCAATGTCTGCCACAGCCCTCCTACAAAAGGCTGCACAAATGGGCTCTACTAGAAGCAATTCCTCCACCGCTCCGTCCTTTTTCGCCGGCCCAACAATGACTTCATCCTCAGCCACCGCTTCTCCTCCTCCTCCTAGATCGTCTTCTCCAATGATGATCCAACAACAACTCAACAACAACTTCAACACCATCGTCTCAAGAGAGAGTCACAATCTTGCTCCTCCTCCGCTTAGTGGTGTAACCACTAATAGTGGGGATAATAATCCTTTACAATCGAACCGGTCGGGTCTAAATCCGGTTCAACAGATGGGTCTAACCCGGGATTTTCTAGGAGTGAGCAACGAACATCACCCTCACCAAACAGGCCGTCGTCCGTTTTTGCCTCAAGAACTCGCAAGGTTTGCTCCATTGGGTTGATTGTGAGTTGCAATAAATTACGTTGTATTATATTTGGATCGGATCAATCGAAATATGGGGGAGCAAGATTTTGGGTTTAATTAGGATTGGAAGTTCCTTTGAGGAGACAAGTCTAATAAGAATCGTACCCCCCCTTGTGAAGCGGTCGGAATGTGGGGACAAAGGTTGACAAGACATCATCATATCAATTTTTACATTGAATCTTATGTACTTTTACTATGTTTATGGTTATCGCCATCATATATACCATGACATGCATGATGCATGGATATATGTATTTCCAATGTTGTCGTTTTGTAAATGTTATTTTCTTTTCATTATGTAATGAGATATTAAAAAATATGATCGGTATAATCCTCACGAGGCTTTTCCAAGTTTGTTCATCTAGAAACTGTTTACGTCGTTCATGTGATATTTTGATATGTTCTATCCCAATCGCAAGAATGTTGGGTCGGAACTCGCTTGGAAATCATTGGATTAATCATTTATGATATTTTTGTGTAGAAATAATATAATGGCATATATACATACTGGTCACTACTCTTGATTCGAAATTTAGATTTTTTTTTTTTTGGCAAACGATTCGAAATTTAGATAAGTTGACAATATCCTACAAAATGTTCTCCAAGACAACCCAAAGTCGTTTCAAAAGTTTTCAGTCAAAAAGCAAACACAATATTTTACGTCAACAGAAATTTTCTTTAGTAAAAAACAAAACTCTTATATGTACTATAATTTTATTTTTAAAACCAGTTGAAACTGAACGACCTTGTTGAACTTTCCTTTTCAATAGGTACTTGATCCAAACTCGAGTTCTAGAGATGTGTGTCATGTCAATGTACCTTTGGGTTCTGCATAAAATGAAAATAATTTAATTTTCACTTTTCAGTAGATTAATAGGCCTTGTCTTTATTTTGACTTATTCTATAAACTCCATACATTAGTTATTTACTACTACTATAATTTAATAGCTAGTATTATTGTACATAGGAAATATGAATTATGTCGTCTTGTGGATCCATGCATTATTCCTTTTTCATTGTCAAACACTATAACTCTAAGATTATCTATTATACATGCCTCTAACTATATGGACAATAAGTTCCTTTTTCATAATATGGTGTTAGTACTAGTAGGTTTCATTTTTTTCCTTCTAATAAATATTCTGTATTTTAGTTTGATACTCGGCATAACTAAAATCACAAAATAGAAAATCTAATTTACAAAATAAAATAAAAAATAAAAAAAATCTTACGTGGCCTTTATCGGTTTAAGTTTGTGCTACTGATCCGTTTAATTACACTTTTAACATTATGGGCCTATATTGATCTCTTCCAGTTATAGAGGCCACAAATCTAATAGGCCCAAAAGAATCTCAATAATCTTACGTGGCAGTGTAAGAACTTACGTGTAAACAGTTAGTCATACGTGTTTGATTCTCATTGGTAATAAGATGCAAAACTAAAAAAGTGCGTAAAACAAATTCCACGTGGATCATAGTGATTGGATAGAACAACGTGTTGTTACTAGTTTACACTTTGAAGAAACATGCAAAATCAAAAAATCGAAAAAAGGTTTCGAATTCGATCCGAACGAAACACACAAATTCGCGTGGAGCTTTTTGCTTAGAATCGAAGTCTTTCGTTCGTTCGTTCGTCTCTCTTTGATTTCTGAATATTTTTCAAATTCGTGGGGGTGGGTGTAGTGACCTTGGGCCGTTTACAATACAAGACAAGACAAGACAGTGTGTATGTATATGTATTGAAATCGGGAGAATGGATCTGTTCAGAGTTTGGTCAGGGATGGATATCTTAGGTTGGAGAGGAATGGCATACACTGTTCTTCTTCTCAACTTTGTATTTGCTTGCCAACTTCTTTTTCTTCAGCCTCTCGTTTCCACTTTAGGTACCCCTTTTTTTTTTTTTTTTTTTTTTTTCCATGTGGCGTGAAAATTCATGTTTGTTGTTTTTAAGTTTAGCTGATTTGGGTAATCTTAGGGTTTAGAAATTTGTACCAAATTGTGAATCGTTTCTTTTATTTTCGGAAATTTGGTTTCTTTGGTGTTGGGTTTGTTGCAATCCCTGTACTGGAATCGAATTTAGGGCTCTGTTTTTGCTAGCTCCCCACATTATGAATTGATCAAATTTGGTTTTACTTATGAATTTAGGGCTTTTTTTGTTTGTACAGATGGTCAATCAGTGGAAGCTGCTGAGTTATATGAGAGGGCTTCACAAAGTATCAAGGTTAAGCGTTACAGTGATGCCCTCGATGATCTGAATGCAGCCATCGAAGCAGACCCTGCTCTTTCTGAAGCTTATTTTAAGCGTGCCTCTGTGCTTCGTCATTTTTGCAGGTATGTAAATTGGCCTAAAAGGTTCTATTGGTTTGGTTTTCACTTGAAAAGATTAGAAGATGTGGCTCTGACTATGATGCTTTTTTTTTTTCTTGTGTTATATAGATACGAAGACTCTGAAAATAACTACCAGAAATATCTAGAATTTAAATCAGGAGATTCAAATGCTGAGAAAGAGCTCTCGCAGCTTCATCAAGCTAAGAGTGCTTTGGAGACTGCCTCAACTTTGTATGAATCAAAGGACATTGCGAAAGCTCTTGAATTTGTTGATAAAGTTGTTCTTGTCTTCTCCCCAGCTTGCTCTAAGGTTCTCTTCTTGATGGCTATTTAACATATATATATATATATATATATATATATATTTTAGTAGTACCTCCTCTGATCATGCAGTTTCTTATTGTTTACCTCGTTTTTTTTTTCATTTCAGGCAAAGCTTCTCAAAGTCAAGCTCCTTATGGTGTCTAAAGACTACTCTGCTGTAATTTCTGAGACTGGTTATATTCTCAAGGAAGATGAAAATAATCTTGAGGCTTTGCTCCTTCGTGGCCGTGCCTACTACTATTTAGCAGATCATGACATTGCCCAAAGGTTTGTTCTAACTTCATTCAAACCACTTTTTCATTTTGGAGAGAGAGTTTGGCTCCAAAACTGATTTGCGCTTGATTAAACTCTTTGTTTCAGGCATTACCAAAAAGGGCTTCGTCTTGATCCGGAACACAGTGAACTGAAGAAAGCATACTTCGGACTGAAAAAACTGCTCAAGAAAACAAAAAGCGTGAGTCCTGCAAACCTCTTCGTCTTCCCCTAACATTGAGCTTTAGCTGCCAATTTAGTGTGTTGAAAACTTGTGTTCTATTATTGCAGGCAGAAGATAATGCAAACAAAGGAAAGTTGCGAGTTTCAGCAGAGGAGTATAAAGAAGCTATTGCTCTGGACCCTGAACACACGTCAAATAACGTGCATCTCTATCTTGGATTATGCAAGGTCTCAGTCAGGCTCGGCCGTGGAAAAGACGGCTTAAATAGCTGTAATGAAGCACTTAACATCGATGGAGAATTGATTGAAGCTTTACATCAGGTTCAAATCATTAAGTATCATATCAGTACACATTCGCAACTTTGCTATCAAACAAACAGGTTTCTGATTACTTACTTCATCAGAGGGGAGAAGCTAAACTGTTGCTTGAAGATTGGGAAGGAGCTGTGGAGGATTTGAAGCAAGCCGCTCAAAACTCTCAGGTTGGTTTAAAGATTAGTTTGTTTATCGTCAGTGTGTTTCTGATACCCTTTTAACGTAACTAAATACGCATCTAACTATATCAGGACATGGAAATTCATGAAGCACTTGGTAGAGCAGAGAAGGCACTAAAGATGAGCAAACGAAAAGATTGGTATAAGATTCTTGGAATTTCCAAAACTGCTTCCATCTCTGAAATCAAACGAGCCTACAAGAAGCTTGCTTTACAGTGGCATCCTGATAAAAACGTAGACAATAGAGAAGAAGCTGAGAACAAGTTCCGAGAAATCGCTGCAGCTTATGAGGTTCAACAAAATGCACAATCCCCTTTCATATTCACTCACACACACAAGCGTTCCTGTGGCTCACTCATTTTTATTGTATATCTAACGTGTGAATTGACCAGATTCTTGGAGATGACGATAAGCGGGCGAGATTTGACAGAGGAGAGGATCTTGAAGATATGGGTGGAGGCGGCGGTGGAGGATTCAATCCGTTTCATGGTGGTGGTGGTGGTGGACAACAGTATACTTTCCATTTTGAGGGCGGTTTTCCCGGCGGTGGTGGTGGTTTTGGCGGTTTCGGTTTCTAACTTGGACATGAAAGTATCATGTAACTTGAGACTGAACTTTCCGAATTATACTCAAAAAACACATTTTCCTTTCTTTCATCAGAAAAGTTTTGTGCAATATTAATCGTAATGCTGTCTCATTTTGAATCAAAACAGTAACACATAGTAACACAACCTATATCACAAATTCACAATCCTAAAGTACAACAAATTTGAAGCTCTCTTTGTTCTTATTCTTAAAATTTTCAACGTGGAGCCTCGAGAAAAACTCTCTCTCCCTCTCTCTCTCTCTCAGAGTTGTATCCACAGAGAAGCAGTTAATCAAATAACGCTAATCGAAATTGAGCAAGACAAAATTGGCTATTAAGCCTTAACACTAAACAAAACGGGTGTGTGTGGTAAGAAACCACTATAAGTATGTGCAAGTGTTGCAATGTAATTAGAAGTTGAGGATCTTCTGCCAAACCAGAACGATCTAAAGGAGACGAGGTTCTACGAGGAAGAAGATAGAGAAGAGGATGATGAAGATCAAAAGGTATAGGAGACATAAGCTCCAAGAGCAGCCACTCCCACTCCTCGTGAGGATCTTATGTCATCCCTCGCTTATAAGCTTTTGGTCCCTTTCTTCCTTAGTTTCTCATTAAAATATTCCAAATTCTTGGATGTAGCAAAGATTTGAAAACCAACACCCTTGGTCTGATTCTGATGTTATGTTGCCGAATGTCGAGAGGTAGTGGACAGACGTTAAAAAAGATATCAAGGTGGTCATATCTTCAATATTGATGATGGAGCAGCTTGAGATAGGAAAAACAATATCTAGATTCGATCAGTTCTAAAGATAATTTTCTCCATCGCAGGCATATTATATTAGCACAAAATTTAATGTTGCTCCAAAATTGTGAAATGCCTTGTGCTAATTGAACAAGTAATTTACACAAATACTTTTTCAAGTAGAATTTCACATGTATTAAGACTATAATGAACGTGTAATTAAGATTTCTTTTTTCTTTGTTTGAAACTTTTAATTGTGAATTTTAATTTGTTTGCATTTAAATGTGTATAGACGTATATGTTTTCCAAAAAAAAATTGGTTTAACTAGGTTTGCATTTAAATGTGTATATACGTAAATGTGTATAAACCACAAAATAAACAAACAGGTTTCTAAATTTCATTAAGATCATTTATTTTCTTTTTTATTTGAATGCTCCATCTACCGTCGGATCTAAAATACAATTGCATCTAATGGTTGTAATGGGAAGTGGCCAAATATTATATGATGATTTGTTTTATTGGTTTAACCGTTGGGTACTGCCACGTGGATTAGGAAAAAGGATTTCTTTTGTTTGCTTTAGATATTTCCTTTTTTGTTTTAATGATCTATCCACCGTCGGATCAAAAATATCAATTGCATCTAATGGCTGTGATAAGATATGATTTTTACCATGTTCTTCTACAGATATTTCCTTTGTTGTTTAATGATGTATCCACCGTCGGATCTAAGATATAATTGCATCTAATGACTGTGATCAGATATGAGTTTTTTCCTTTTTATTTATTTATTTATTTAATATTTATATAAACCCGTTGCGGTTGGTTGTCTTCGCTAATAAGCACAGAGAGGTCTTGTTGTCTTCTCATCTTCACTTTGCTGCTGACACAAAAGATTAGAGAGAGAGAGAGAGAGACTCTTCTTCTCTTCTTCACTACCTGAAAGAGAGACAAATAATAATAAAAAGAAGAGTAAGAGAGGGTTCGTTCTTATGTCGACAAGGAGCAAACATGTCTGAAGCGATCTGAAGATATGGCGAGAGAGCGTTGGTTGTTACGGCGACTAAATAGGGTATTGAACAAATCTGAGGTATTTTGTTTTCGCCTTCTTCTGAATTTTATCTATGAATTCGATTTTTTTGATTTGATTGAGTTAGGGTTTTGATTCGAAACGAGTTTGATTTTTAAAAAGTTTGTATTTTTTTTTGATTGATTTGTTTCTTTCTTATATAGGCAACCTGATTCTACTGATGGATACTTGATGGTCTTTTTGACAGACCCCCGACTCATTCAACACGGTCTTCCCCGAGCTTCAAGTTACGCTCCACTGACAACAGAGTGAGTTAACAAATCCGCTTAAAGTTTGTTTTTTTTTTTTCTTTCCATTGTTACGATTTAGATCGGAATGAGTGACTGATATTTTGGTTTTTTTTTGCTTTCTTCACAGTATGAGAGGTGAACGATGGAATCGAAAATTAATATCCTTTTTTCTTAATATTCTCCCTGTAAGTAACTGATCTCAATTTCCTGTTTTTTTTTCTTCTTTTTCTTAACTTGTTTGAAGTTAAATCCTTTATTCAGATGTGGATGTTATTGAATTATGATGTAGCTTGTGTGGCAAAGTTATCGCAGCACCGTGGACAACACACTTATTATGCCCTGTGTAAGTATAATTCCCGATACTTGAATTTGCTTCTTCTTTCCTTACTTACTCGTTTGATTTTTTGACGTCTTGTTACATATGTTTGTTTCTGGCCCTGTGGATCATCCTAAAACAAGTTGGTGATGTTACTTGTCCTCCTAAAGGTGAAACCTTTTTTGTCTCTAATCTCCATCTAAAACTGATGAAACATGTTCACTATTCCAATGAAAGTTTCATACTTTGATATACTTGATAGGATATTTTCGATTAACCAACCATGTGTTTTTTTTTTTTCTTTTACAGGTTCACTATATGACGCAGCAACAACAACGATGGAATGTAAAATTTATATCCTTTTTTTCTTCTTAATCTCTGTTAAGTAACTGTTCTCAAATTCCTTTTTCTTAACCTGTTTGAAGTTGAATCGTTTATTCACATGTGGAGGTTATTGAATATGATGCAGCTTGTGTGTGTGTGGTTAAAGTAGTCTCAGAACCGTGGACAACACACTTATTATGCCCTGTGTAAGTATAATTCCCGATACTTTAATTTTGCTTCTTCTTTCCTTACTTACTCGTTTGATTTTTTGACGTCTTTGTCTTGTTACATATGCTTTTACTTTTCAGGCCCTGTGGGATCATCCCTAAACCAGTTGGAGATGTTACATGTCCTCCTAAAGGTTTTTTTTTTGTCTCGAATCTCCATCCGAAACTAATGAATCATGTTTACTATTCCAATGAAAGTAATGACTCATGTTCACCTTCTTGCTTCCTCAACCAGCAATCCAGCTTCTCTCTTTCTCCCACCTCCACGGTTTGCCTTCCAACTTTGCTTCTTCTTCTCTCTTTTTTTTTTTTTTTTTTTTTTTTTTTCGTTTTGATCTCTGTTTATTGATTGATTTGTATTTGTCTTCTTTGTGATGTTCTGTGTTGTGTAGCTAAGACGAGACCAATGGAGTTCAGTGAAACCGAAGGCTGTTGTTGGCCATGGAAGGAAGATACAAATATCAGTAGGAACCAATGGTGGATTCGAGGAAAGAGGCTGCTTGCATATCAAACTCAATGAGCTATTTATTGAACATGATGCAGCTTCTGAAAAGTTTATCATAAAACAGTGAACAACAATTATTCCTTGTAAGTAATTCCCGATACTTGAATGGCATCTTTTTACACCACTCAGTTTGATTTTCTAATGTCTTGTTACATGTAATTTTACCATTTTTCTTTCAGGCCCCCCTGTGGATCATCCCAAAACCAGTTGGAGATGTAACATGTCCTCCAAAAGGTAAAACTTTCCGTGTCCAATCCACACACAGATTGAGTTAAACTTTGCTTAAAAGTCTTTTCTTTTTGGGTCTTTGTTACGATTTAGATCAGAAGGAGACTGATATTTTTGTTTTTTTTTCCCTTTGTTGCTTCTCTAGATGGGTTCACTTTCTTCATAGAATCCGGGATGATGCACACTATATGACGCAGCAACAACAACGATCGAATGGAAATTTAGTATCCTTTCTCTTGATCTCTGTAAGTGATTTCAAAATCCTTTTCTTTACTCTTTTTTTTTTTACATGTTTAAAGTTAATCCTTATTCAGATGTGAAGTTATTGAATGTGCAGCTTCTGGAAATTTATCATAGAACAGTGGATTCGAGGAGGCTGCTTGCAAATCAAACTTAGTGGCCAAGGTTCCATTTTTTTCTCTGTCTCTTTTTGGTAGTTGGCTTGGATACAATTATCTTGACTGAAGTGTGGTTTATCATGTCTATGTTGCAGGCTGTACATGATGAGATAGTGAAGTTGTAATGGCTGCTGTGATTTACCTCCATCATATGATAGTTGCTACACTAAAAATAATAAGGTCTGTTTCTCTGACTCTGAATCTTCATATGTTTTCTTCTTCTTATGGATCCGACAATGTTCCATATGTTTTGATATGTCTCTTTCTGGTAGATGCGTGTTGTGTTGACCATGGAAGATACATAACACAAGGAGCCAAGTGGAGGGCCCCCAGCTGATGTTTGTTCTGTTGACTGGTGGACTCAGGAAAGAGAGCTGCTTGCAGAGCCAAACTCAAAGGCTAAGGTTTGATGTTTTTTCTCTGCTTTCTATTTTACATGTCTTTAATTTTCCCTCTCTCACGCAATTTCTCAGCAATTTCAGGTCCGTGATTAGAGTTCCTTGTACTTAGAGCTGAAGTCAACGGTGCTCTTCTCCATCGAGACATGTATGTACGAAGCCAGAACTTAGGAGAGATTGTGTCTGCTACATGTCGTTTTTCACACCTTGCTTCCTCTACCCGCAATCCAGCTTCTCTCTTTCTCCTCCACGGTTTGCCTTCCAACTTTGCTTCTTATTTTTTTTTCCAATGACCAAGTCTTTCTTATTATAGTAGGGGTGTCAAACTAATTTACCAACATGCCATCGTTCGTTACTCACGGTTCGGTCCAACAGGTATGTTTCTTTTTAAGTTTTTACTGCAAAAGAAAAACCGGAATCGGTTAGTTTGTGACAATAACCGTAGGAACCCTAGAATTAATAATGGTGTAGTGACAATAACCGTATAAAAGAAAAAAAGAAAAACGCAGAACGCACACGGAATGTAAAATTTCCATCTACGATCCTAAAAACCCTCTTGTAAACCGCGTATATCTAAAAAAAATCTTTGGAACCCTAAAGGTAATCGCAAAGTCAGCATATCACCATGGAAGAATCCGCCAACAAAGTAATCTTCTTCTAACTCAATCGCTCTTTTTGATTAACCTCTGCTTCTCTCTATTAATTAATTAATAAATAATGGTTTTATGATTATGAAGTATATATGTAAGAAAAGTATTATATTATGAGGTGAGTAGAATTTTCTGATTAGATCTTTTGTGCCTTTTAGGATTCGAATGACAGTGTTGCAGACGCTCCAAAACCCCGGTAAATTTTTATTTTATATATATATATATACATTTTGCAAAGTACATTTAGCAAATAAATCCTAAACTTGCCACCTATTTACAAGACTGCTATTGTATTAATTTTTTTGATTTAACTAATTACAAAATAAATCATATCAAATTTGGAATCTTTATTTCAATATTATCTTTCCATAAAACTGCACTAAACAGATTAACTCTCCTTCGATCTGATGGACGCCGAGATTTCCGATTTATCTTCTTGATTCGAAAATATTTTAACCGTCCAACATATCTTCAAAATCAAAACAAAGAAACAGCATTTACAAGCAAAATATCTCATATTCCACTAATATTCTATCAAACTAAAATTGTACTCATTATCTCCCTTATTATTCGCTAACTCTAATATTTTTTCTCCTTAAACAGATCTCATTTACTCCACCTAATCATAATCCTATAAATATGTAACATTGCCAACCCAACTTAACATAAGCAACCACACTCATATAATACTCACAAGAAACCGTAAACATTTTTCCATCACCAATGGCTGCTACTTTTGCCTTCCTAAAAGATGTTAGATCCTACAAGACCGCATGGAGGGTACAAGTGAAGGTACTCCATGCATGGCGTCAAAGTACTGGTGAATCTCTTGAGTTGATTGTCTCAGATTCTCTGGTAAGAACAATTTCTCTAATTCTTTTGCTAATGAAACAAATCCACATATTCTCCCGCGGTTCAACTAATGTATCATTTATATCTACACATCGTAGGGCAAAAAAATTCATGCATTAGTTAAGAAGGAATTGGTTACCAAGTACGTGAATAGGCTCCTTGTTGGAAACTGGGTTTTCATTGAGACTTTCGGACTTAGCTACAGTTCAGACCAACTACCCATCTGTACAAGATGGCCTTCATCATCGGAACTTTGGTGTTGCAGAGTGATCTTGTATCTGAAGATATGTTCCTGTCATTGTCAAAGTTTCAGAATATCCAAAGTGGGGAAGCTAATCCCCATATTTTGGTTGGTAAGTATATATAGATTTATATTTCATTAAAACTCTCCAGTAAAAATGATTTACTAACCATATAATCATTTTTCAGATGCTATTGGCCAAATTGTAAGCGTTGGTGACTTGGAGAACCTGGAAGCCAACAATAAGCCAAACACAAAGCTTGATTTCGAGCTTAGAGATGAAACATAATTATGTCTTGAATAATTGGTTTTAGATATTGATACATGTAGTATCTAGAGATAAATATCTTATCTAATCGATATACTTCTTCTATTGTATAAAGATGAGAGAATGACATGTACCTTATGGGGTTCCTTTGCGGAGAGGGTTTTCAGATCATGTCAACATTCTGATGGAAGCATCATCATTTGTGTTCTCCCCTTTGTGAAGATAAAATCCTACAAGGGTAAAGACTTCATCATCATTTACACTCATCTAAGTCAAATATCAATGTTTATTTTACTAAATATTTTACAAAACAGGTGTTAGATATTTGTCTATTTCCTTTGATGCTTCTCAAGTCCATCTTAACCCCATTGATACATGAAGTTGACATTCTCAAACAAGCGTACGTCAATTCGTTTCCAACAATAGTGTAACTTAGTTTGCTAAATCATTACCTAAATATATGAATAACGGTTTATTTTGATAGTCTGCCAAGTGATGGCCTGACTCTCATGTACCGTGCGAGACAACCAAATTTGGAGATTGTACCTGTTCAAAATGAAGATTATTATGCTTTCCCAAGGAAAAACATTGAAGAGTTGAAGAACTCTTTCGAGGTATCTATTTATTTAAGTCTGTTAAGTTGTAATGAATTTTATAGAAACTAATCACTGAATATCTTGATTTTTAGATTGGAAAGGCTAGACTTCGGCTTGGTATTACATAAGTTGTCGTTCTTGCAACAAGAAAGTTGCTCATATCAATGATGGAGAGAATGGTGAGAAAAACAAAGGCAAAAAACCGAGGTTTTGGTGTGACACTTGCAACAAACGAGTCACAAATGTGGTTGCAAGGTAATTACAACGTCTATTTATAATTTAATTATGATTTTTTGGTTCATACATACTTTCAACAAACCATATGAATCTTATTGACTTCTATATGTCCGACATTTAACAGGTTTATGCTTTATACTAATGTCATGGACAATACTGGTGAGTCAAAATTTCTGTTGTTTGATTCTATTTGCTCGGAGATTATTGGTGTGAGTGCTCCCACCGTTCTTGATGGCTCAGTTGATGAGGTATTTTCTATAAAATTTCACTGTCTGTAGTTTGAATTAAATTATAGAAATTTGAAACCTAATAACACTAAATATATTATCTGAATACAGATTGTGGACCCACACAATTTGCCTGCTCCAGTGAAAAATCTTATTGGAAAAACTTATATGTTTCTGGTGAATCTTGAGAAAGAGAACATATAGGATGGTAAAGAAACCTACAAGGTGTCCAAAGTTCTTGTGAAAGATGGTCTACTCGAAGAATCACTGCTGGAGAATTCTTCTGGTATGGTCAATCCAGAGTCTATCGTCTCTGGTGATCAGGTAATATAACTACACAATAATCCTATCGTCATATCTTTTGGTGATCAGATTTCACTACGTTTAATGGTGGATAATTAACCGGCTTTTTCTTTTCACTTATAGGGACCTCTCATGTTAGAATATGGTTCAGATTGAAGCATTTCTCTAAATATAAAATCTAAATTAATCTATTTTGTCTGTATAAAATGTTGATGTACCAAACTGACAATATAAATAATATGAATCTTAATGGGAATAAATCGGAGCTAGTCCTTTTATTAACGAAGAATTGAAGTGAGAGTTTACAGAAAATGACAATCAAGGATTTAAGCGTAGTTAATACGAAAATAATTGTTTTTCTCTCTCTAATTGCCTAAAAAGTGGATCCCTTTCTCTGATAACGACCTCTGGTATTTATAGTGGGTCATTTACCTAGGGTTTCTTCTGTCTCTCTGTAAAATGATAATTTTACCCCTGCGACCAGATGGGCCAAATCCAAGACCTCAGACCCAAAACTTCATAAGATCTTCTGTTTGGGCTTCTGTAAATGTTGGGGGCAAAGCCCATATCCAACAATAGTCCTCCCCCCTAGACCGATGTGTGATGGCTTGCTTGAGCCCGTCGGTACAGTTCTGCGTCTCTAGGTCCGTCTTGGAGAAGGAACAGAAGATTTTTAAGAGCTTGAAGGCCTTCCAGAAGGTTCCTGGATGAATAGTGCATTGCGCATGTTTTTCGGGGAGGTTCCGAAATGAATAGTGCATTGCGCACGTTTTTTGAGGCATCCGGGAGATTCCGAGATGAATAGTGCATTGCACACTTTTTTCGAGGTCTCTCGGGTTTTAAACGAGAGTTTTGTGTGTTCTGCATGTTTCCCGAGGCGCGGGAAGTAGAGACAACTTCAAAATTAGGGTTTTCCTTTTTACTTCGGTCAACGCGCTGGTCCCCTCCATATAAATATGTCTCTTTGACCTAATTTTACTTCTAATTTTTGCTTCCTCCCACAAGGTAATTTCTTCTTTCTCTCTTCTCCCTTATCTTCTTCTCTTATTTGCAGATTTTGGTTTGTGAGAGACATGGTCTCGCCGCCGAAAACGTCTCGCCGTATTGCGGTATCACCGCCGCTTGGTCCGGCAAGTTTATCTCGCCGGTGATTGCTCCTTGCGGCTGGATCCGGTCCTAGCGCGTTCAGCTCTTCTGCCGCCGAACTCCTTCCTGGTCGCCAAGCTTCCACCAGGTCGCCGGCCTTGCCGAATCGTTCCAATTCGTCACTGCTGCTGACTCGCCGTTTCGTTGCTGCTGCCTCACCGTTTTGCCGCTGCCGCCTCGCCTTCTCGCCGCCGCCGGGCTTGGTTATCACCGGGAAGCTTTTTTGTCTCTCCGCCTCCAGATCCGGCCAAGACCGTTAGGTGTCTTCGTCGCCCCACACCAGTTTGCCGCCGCAAGATCCGACCAAGACCGTTAGGCGTCTTGGTCGCCCCACACCCGCTTGTTCCTGCCTTGATTGGGACCGTTAGGCGTCCTGGTCAGGTCTCCACGCGAGATGAGATGATGGTGAGCAGATTTCGATAGAGAGGAGGGGCGGAGCGAGGATCTTTGTTTGCAAAGTGGGGATTCTTGACGGCGAGGTGGCGAGCTGGAGTGAGCTGGATGTTGGCGAGATGGGCTCCGTACGATGATGACGAGGTCAAGGTTGGTTGCGACTTTCGGAGACGAAGTGGTGATGCTACGGGGCGGAGGCGTTGGTGTAGCGAGATGCCGTCTTGGTACGTTGTTGGGAACAAGCTGACCGTTGGCGAGCTCAAGAAAATAGAGGACTCAGGTTGGTGAGGTAGAGATTGGCGAACTCGCGCATGGAGATGTGGTCTGGCGAGATGGCGCGTTGGCAATATGGATTGACGGGGGTTTGTCTGTACAGTGGTGTGTTCATGGATCTATCCTCGTTGGGAGTTTTAAGGCGTAGACATAGAATGGCGAGGTCGTGCTCGTTACAAGGGGGCCATACGCTTGACAAAAGAGATTGCGAGATGGGATGGCGAGCTCGCACACGTGTTCGTCGTGCGTGTTCACGTGATATGTGCCAAGTTCGATGTTTGTCCGATTGGTGAGATGGTGTTCTCGCAGGTGTCTCCGCGAGATAAGATAGGACGGAGTACGCAGTATGCGGTACGCAGTATGCGGTACGCAGTATGCGGTACGCAGTACGTGGTGCACAGTACGCAGTACGTGGTGCACAGTACATAGAACGCAGGACAGTGCGCGGTTTGCAGTACACGGTACAAAGGACGCAGTGCGCGGTACGCAGGACGCAGTGCGCGGTACGCAGGACGCAGGACAGTGCGCGGGATGCAATACGCGGTACGCAATACGCGGTACGCAGTACGCAGTACACAGTACGCAGCACGCAGTACGTTTGAGTGTGTTCGTTCTATCCGGAATCTGTCGCGCTTTTGATATGTCTTTGCTCCCGTACTGATCGGTTGCTTGGTTGGTTTTGCAAGGTCTTGCGCTATGGTTTCTGGAGATGATGTCTTCGGTGACGTTCCAGAGGATTTTGGAGATGGTCAGTACCGTGCGCTAGAGACAGGCTTTGACGAAACCGGAATGAGTTATCCTGCCTGGTGGGACCCATCGGAAGGAAGAGGTGTCGTGACAGATCTGGCGGACTTGACGGATGAAGATGTTTGGGAGCTCGAAGAGATGTTCCCTACGGATAGCCAAGCACTTAGTTTGATTCCCCTTACCCAAGGTCAGCACTGTGGGAAGGTTCTCGCGTACGATGAGCGTAATTGCTCAGAGCGCGCCACTAGATCGCTGGTCGCCGGCCTTGCTGCAAGAGACGGGGCTTCAAGATGTCGCAAAGATCGTGCTAGAATCACCGGACCGGACTATCAAGCAGGTGATGATGAGCGTATCTCCCGTGATCCAAGACGAACTCTATGCGATGACAAGTCCATAGCCCGTGTGTTTGACCTCTTCGGGATGCCGAATAATCTGCAGCTTGTATTACCAAGTTCGACAAACGTCTGTGGGACTGCCCAGCGGGTCACCTCTGCGTCTACGTGGATTTTTTTGCGGAGTGCGGCTTATGGTTCCCCATTCCCGAATTTTTGATGAGTTATTGTGCGCGTCGGAAGATTGCATTCTCGCAGCTGTCGATCTCCACCATCCGTAACGCGGTAGGGCTTACGATTGTTGGCAACTATATGGATATCAGGATGAGCGCCGACGTTTTCGAGCGGGTCACTCGATTTACGCATGACAGTTCGGGGCTATGATGTGCTTGATGTACGCCAGGTCTCACGATCTTGCGTGGCCAGAAGAGCCATGTTCATGACTGGCGGAGGAAGTTTTTCTTCGTAGAAATAAACGAAATTTCTGTCGAAGATCCCGACACGACCTGCCCTCATGCTTGGAACTTTACTCCCGGTAGCCACTACTGGGTTGGGTTCGTCTTCTTTGGATCTTTCTAACTCTGTTTTCCGATTCGTTTGTTTTATTTTTGCAGGCGATCTTCCACCTTCTGGTGCTTGCGATTCCGAAACTGTTGAACAAGCTTTTGCTTTTCTTTTTAGCGGGACTTTACGATGGTCGGACGTTCTTTCACACCTCAAGACTTGTAAGTTTTTTGTTAGCTTTCCTTCGTCTCGGGGGTTGTGTGCTTTCTTATCTAAGACTCTTATTTATTCTATAGGTTCACGGACCGGATTGCAAATGGGAGACTGCCCGATGCCATGCTACGCTGACTTGTTCGATGCCGAGGATGTTCCTGCTGTCGCAACCGAGGTTGTTGCACCAAATGCCGAGATCGGAGCGGAGATTGTCAGGTGGAGCATGAGGATGGCGAGGTGGCTGTCCCCGGGGGTGATCCTAGTCGTAGAACTCGTGTAGCCGAAGTTGTTGCGACTCGTGTTGCGAAGAAGCCTTCTTCAAGACCCCGTGGGAGGGCTCCTGCAGCTGGAGGTGGCGATCATTCTCGAAAGAGGGCGTCGCGCTCGAGTCCTCGGAGTGATGCTGGAGGAAACCCTAGACGTAGCCACTATGCAGAGGATGGTCGTGCGGGCATCGATCACTCGTTGTCCTTTCGCTATGATGTGAAAGACCTGGTGTTTTGCGGTTACTCGCGTGCTTGCGCGGATCTTGCCAGCAAGATTCCTGGGGACTTCGTTCCTCTCCTGTCTCCCAGCGTTTTGGCTTGTTCGTCTGAGTACGATGACCTTGTTCGTCGGCAGATTCAGGTTCAACTTGACATTGACTCATGTTTTGCTTGATTGTAACTTGACTGTCTTTTCTCGATGTTTCAGGCAATAAGCTGGACTAACTGTCTTACGGGCGAATACGAGGATAAGGTGCGTGCGGCTAAGAGAGAGACTGCGCTCGTTCAGGATGCGCTTGTTCAGGCCGAGCGATCGGGCAAGGAGAATGCAGTGCTCGTCAAGGAGCTGACGGCTTCGCTAAAGCAATCCCAACGGAAGCTCACTTCCGAGTCGAAGCGACTCAGGAAAGCGAGAGATGAGCGCGGTGAGGAAGAGCGTGCGAAGGCTGCTGATGTCGAAACCGACAATATAAATAATATGAATCTTAATGGGAATAAATCGGATATTATTTTGGGGATTCTTTTTTGTTTTGTTGTCATAGTATTATTTATCTCCACCTGCATGCATTCAAAATTTAAATTGTTGAACAATTAGCATTTTCACGACGCTCTCCGTTGAGGGATATGACACTTCGCTGCCAGAGTATTATGTCAAGCTCGCGTTGGCAAAACATTTCTCTTCATGTGGAGATATCGTACTTTGTTATGTTCCCAGAGACTTTGCTAGGGGTATCCTCAAGAGGTACCTTTCTTTTCTTTTATTTGTGGCTTCTTCCTTCCAGGCTCTCTCTCTCTCATTCATGTTTTAGTTATAATCTCAAATTGTATCAGTGTTGCCTTTGTGAGGTTCGCTGGAGGAGCTCCCGAAGAAAAGGCGTTGAAACTTAATGGAACTGACTTGGGAGAATGGACTGCAATTGTTAAGCCTGCAACCTTACCGACAGATGATGATGATGTTAATCCTTTTCCTGACTTTGATCTTACTAATCCCTTGACTTGGAAAAAATACAGATAAATTTTTTTTTAGGATGTAGTATCTGTAACATATACTATGTTTTCTAGCTAGCTAGCTAATTTGGTTCTTTCTCTCGTCGAAAGGGTCCTCGTTACCGGATATGACACTTCGCGTCCTCAGATTGATCTGAAGATGGCGCTCTGTAGGCATTTCTCTTCATGTGGAGATATCTGGAGAATTGATGTTTTCTCTAAGTTTGTCGCTTCTTTCTTCCTACAATTTTTTTTAATTTATTTTTTTTCCCAATGCAACTCTCAAAAGTTATTGTGTTCTAACTAAAGTCTCTGTCTCTCTCTCGAATTTTACAGTGCAGCTGACATTACCATGCAAGGAGAAGGATGTGTAGAAAACGCGGTAGAACTAAATGGAAGTATCATGGGAGAAAGGACTCTTGTTGTTAAACCTGGTGCAACCAGAGGAAGGTGGCGCACCACCAATTCTGATGGAGAGAGCCACCCAAGTACACACATTTGCTCTTGCTTCTTAGATTCTTCTTGTTAACAAATTAAAACCCTCTCATTAGTTTCGTTGTTTTTTTCTTTTATAGTAGGTTGTTTACCTACTAGGAGGAAGATGAATGAGAAGATGAAGGAGAAGGAGAAGATGAAGGAGATGGAGATGAAGATGAAGGTGAAGGTGGAGAAGGAGAAGAAAAAGAAGAAGAAGAAGAAGAAGAAGAAGAAGAAGAAGAAGAAGAAGAAGAAGAAGAAGAAGGCTCTCCCTTAGGACTTGGAAAATGCTCAATAATCATTATCTCCTTTTCTCTGGATGCATATATGATATGCCTTTCTCTGGATGTTAAACATAATTAAACTAATTAAGCTCAATAATCGTTATCTGCTTTCGCAATTACAAATGCTACCTTTGTTTTCTAATTTTTATTACTTCGGTTTCCGTTTCTCCTTGAGAGATCACATACCCGATCTTATCAAAAGACAAGACAAAAAGGAGAAACATCTTTACGCAACATGTATTAACAACCTTATTAATCAACTAAGTTTAACATCTAAGTTTAGCGAGTTGATTTGGTAACTTTGGATGAGACAAGCAATGAATGGATGCCGGTAACAAAAACCGTCTCCCTACCCTTGTCAAGGCCAATTTCCCTCCCTCTATGGACGTGACTTCTTCGCCCACAATGCCACTGGCCACCGACTTTACCAGCCTAACTCACTAATTCACGTGTATATAGTACCATCTATCATTTCTTATTCCTTATTCTTTATTGTTTGAGTAGCTGAGAATCTAGGAGTCACTTCTTATCCGGTGTCGTACCTTTAGCCAAGATGCAAATGGGACAAATATGTTAACCGGAGCCAATTTGGTGCTTCGGTTTATTAATTACTTCGGTTTTTCCTTTGTTTGGTGCTTCGGTTTCTCTCTCTCAATTTGGTGCTTCGGTTTATACAATGTAACCTTTGTTTTCCTTTTTATTAATTACTTCGGTTTTTCCTTGAGATAACATACCCAATGATATCAAAGACAAGACTAAAAACAACTGTACGCAACATGAAATGTTTATTAATCCTAACAGTTATGCATTCTTTATTTTTTACTCAAGGATACAAGAATATAAGTGTGTATTAGAGGATTGAGGATTCAAACACACCTTTATTACTCAACTAAGTTTAAATAGTTGATTTAATAAGTTTGGATGAACTAATATACTCCAAAGTCAAAAACAAATTTTCCTTTCTTTTTCATCAAAAAAGTTTTGAGCAATCTTAATCGCAATGTTGCATCATTTCGAATCAAAACAATAACACATAATAACACAATCTATAACACAAATTCAAAGTACAACAAATTTATAGCTCTCGTTGTTATTCTTAAAATTTCCAATGTGGAGACTCGATAAAAACTCTCTCTCTCTCTCTCTCTCTCTCTCTCTCTCTCTCTCTCGTTATATCCACAGAGAAGAAGCAGCAGCAATGGCTGCCACAGTAGCGATTCTGACCCCAAATCCGAATCCGATTCTCTCTGCATCAGATGAATCAGTAGAATCTCCACCATCATCGCCACCGGAAGCTGAACCTTTCGAAACTGATCCACCTTTCTCAGGCGCCGGAGCAGGAGCCGCGCTTGATCCGAACATCGCTAATGGCAGCAAAACTTGATCGACCTGGTAAACGGCGAGCTGCTTATCGCTGTAGACAGAGTTGGCCACGGTGGCGCTCACAACTCCGGTGGTGATGTTGACTTGGTTACCGGAGCTAGTGATGTTTAGAGGAAATTTACCGTTTTGGCCATCACCAGCTTGCGTGCGTATGGGGTTACTAACGGTTTGAAACTGAGGCATGGTCAAGAGCGTGGGAAGGACATGGAACTGAACAAGCTGAACTTTTTGCTGGTCGGACAATGAGTTTAAGGTTCCTGATTTGAGGCTGTTGAAGGCGTTATCGGTAGGGGCAAACACGGTTAAGCCATTGCTCGAGGAAGAATTGAGCTGAGTGTTGATTTGGTCTGAGGCTTGAGTGCTTTTGAGGAGCCTTATGAACAGTGTGAACTGACCAGCTTTTTCTAGGATTGCAGTTATGTTGGTTGGACCTGAAGGGGTCGGAGCTGGAGCCTGACCATTGGTAGTAGTAGCCATAACGAGGAAGAAGATGAAGAGATTGAAGGAAATGAGTGTTCTTGAAGTAGCCATTGTTGTGGTTATTGTGTGTGTGTTTGTTGAGAGGTTTTGGGGTTTGTTATATAGAGAGAGATGTAGTTTGGTGAAGAGTAGGATTCTCTTACTAGTGTGAAGATTATTACTTGGTAACTAAATGAGATTCTATCAACTAAGTCATTAGAGAATGGAAGAAGTGTTTGTTTTTAGGTTAGTAAAAGTATGTACAAATTGAGAAAGAGAGAGAGAGGAGATAGATTGCTTTGAAGGGAGATCGGTTGGGTGGGTGAGGATTGAAAATGAAGAATGAACTGAAAAAGTGTTATTGTTACCTGTCAAAAAGCTGTGAAGAAGTGTTATCCAAGATACATGGGATTGCAAATCATACACTGCTCATTATTATTTATGTGTCATGTGTGCCTTTCACAATATGTTTATGTAAAAAAGAAAGAAACTCAAAAACAAACAATATGATGTAAGAAAACAATAACATTAGATTGCAACATTATTCCTGACCTTATCAATTCTATAGTCCGACTCCTAATTATATCTTTGGTTTTATAAGAGATAAGTAGTGACGTCATATAAATATTGAAATTTTAATTCTTATAATGAACTTTTTTTTTTTGCTTCTAACACAACAACCAACAGACAAATAACCAAATCTGCTCTCACATAACATAGACAGACAAATTGATTAGAGCTAAACCGAAAACCCGATCCTGATGGTTCAGTTAACCAAAAAGAAAAAAATCGGTTCATCTAAAAACCGATCCAACCCTTTAGGGACTCTAGCTTCACTGAAGATCTACTCTGCTGTCTGAAACAGTGGTTGAGTCACTTAAGTGCTTGCTGCCTGGTGGGCATTGCTTCTCTTCCATTTCAAATACTCGTTAACAGCCGTTGTGCCGGTCATGGTGAGTCCAAATCCGATCATAGTGGCTAAGACAATACACATAACCGGCTGCTTAATCTGAAAACAAGTTAATGAAAGAATGTGTGAGGACTCAACCAAGAACCAGAGCTTCCACAAAATTAAGGTTTCTCTGAGACATCACATCAAATCTTACAGCTAAGTCGAAGAGATGAGCGAAGAGGACCACAAAACAGAACTGAACGATTGCGTAGAGCCACACATACTTCTTCTTCACTGCAACAAATCATATCACTTACAACTGATGATCGACTTAGCATAAAGGGTAATATATAATTTCAGAGGAGTTTATATTACCCATCGCTGTTGATGTCATCGATGCAAGAAGACCAATAATGCAAGAGAACGGTAAAGCTATCGCAACTGCGCTGGATTTCATTTCCATAACCAGAAGCTGCTCGAGGAAACAAAAGTAGGCAAGCATGCTTACAATGACAAGAATTGGAACTTCTTGCCATTCATTATTGAACCGTGAAATCTCTATATCCCTGGCTGCTCTAGTACGTTCTTGAGAATCCTGTACACGGAGAAGAGTCACCGGGAGATTTTTCACCTCTTGCTTACACACATCACATGTTATGTTCCCTTTTATTGTGAACCACTTAATCGTGCATGTTTTGTGGGCAAGAGCTAATTCCCCTTTGCACATACACTCCATCTTAAAAGCTTCTGAATCTTCCTCCATTTCAACCATACAGATTCTACATACAGCTTCCTCTTCAGGAACATCTTCCCCGCCATAATTATTTTCATCTGAACACACATCACTAAAATATAAGGGTTTGTTACACCGAGTGTCAGAAAGATGTGTCTGGGAGGTGATTTCTAACCATTGGGATTACTTATTTTCGATGCCGGCATCATCTCAAGAATCTTCTCATCCCCCCGAGATGGAGTAGGAATCACACGGAAAACACCTAAAGGCTTCACACTACCATCTTTGTTGAAGAATGTAGGGACAGAGCGTGAACGACGAATAGGCAGTGACTGCTCCCCTTTCTAGCATAAAGAACAGTAAAATTAAGTAAAGCAGAAGATAAACCGCAATACTCCACAAGAATATCTCCCATATTAATGGTATAACCAAGCTTTTGCAAGATAGAATACTGACCATAGATGTAACTGGATCAACCTCAACAGCATACCTCCCGTTCATGGACTCAGGGTTTGAGTGAGTTATAGGGGTTACTGGTAAAGACTCTGTCTTCCTAGACTTTCTAGGAGCTAAGAGATTAGTGAGAGACCATGTTCTTGGAATATAAGACTTATCCCTACCACCATCTCCTAAAGGCGACACAGACACAGAAGCCACACCTTCCTCAATATCTGCATTATTGTTCCTGATTTTAAAGTTAAGGAGATTCCTTCTGCTTCTTGAAGATGAAGGACTTATGGGATCATCAACACGTCTCCCAGTTCTAGGGCTTGACATTGGAGAAAACTTGAACCTTTTGGAAACAGGGCTTTGGATTAAGGAACCATTTGCTCTCGGGAAATCGCCAGGAGCGTCTTCGTGTGCTCTCGATGGTATATCTGTCCCGAGAACTCGCCTTCTTTGGTGTTGGCTCGGAGGAAGCTCTTCAGTTATCTCAGCACAATCACCAACCTGGTAAACTCAAAAGAAGATTCTTGCATCAGTTCCTCATAAAGTTCGATCCTTTACCAAATCATGCTCCTTAATCAGCAATTACGAACCCTAAATTTCCCCAAAAAAATTGTTCAAACCTGTAAACTCCTAAAAAGAAACCGAATTGAAGCAAATTTGCGTAATTTACAAGTGACGACAGTTCAAACAAGTGCTGAAGATCAAAAACAATCCCTTAAACCCTCATCTTATAAACCCTAGACTCTCAATACCTCAGCTAAATGAGGAAAAAGAAGAATAAGAAGATCTGATTGATACCCATGAATTAAACAACACTGATATCAGCTTAAAGCATGAAACTTTGAGGAAATATTCAAAATTTTAAGGAATTGAGACTATTGAGTTAAGACTAACAGTGAGAAAAACTCACCACTGGAGCTGGAGAAGTATCTTCGTGTTCTACCATTCGGCGAGTGTTATCTTTAGCATCTATCATCATCATCAAATTGAAGCAAAACCCAGAAACAGTATTATATAACAAAAGAAGAATCTCCAGAAAAAAAAAACAAAGTATCAATCTTTGAGATTTAAAAATTTAGGATAAATTATCTGAGGAAGAAGCTTTATTAATCAAGGACACTCATCGCCTCAATTCTGTGTGCTCTCTCTCTCTCTCACATTAGCATCAGTGCCTGACCCGTTTCTCTCTACTACGAGCGTAAACTGGACTCGGCGGTTTTTATTTTATTGTTTTGTCCCTATTACTTACTTCAGTAATAAAATTAAAAACTCTTTAATTGTTGTTGGTATTATCCCTTTAACCAGTGGTGTATATATTTTTGAATCAAAATTTCCAGCTTTAATATATATATATATATGAAATTGTTTCAATAAAAATTAAGTGATCAGTGATTTTTATTGATTTTTCTTTTTTTTAAATACCTTTCCATTTTCCAACAGAAATTAGTGATTGTTAATCGTTGATTTGTCCATATTGTTATAGAAAAATTAAGATTTATGTATTTTCCTTCTCTTCTAAATTTTTTTTTTTTTATCCTATACAGTATCTTACATAAACTTTCCCACTTTGTTCTTTTTTTTAATATATACTATTTGTCATCTATTACATTTATCACTTCTTAATTAGGTGATAGGAATTTGATAATTTTCCATAAGTATTTAGTGAATGTTTTTCTGCTGATTATTTTACAAAGAATTCAGATCATTTTCCAAATACAGTTTATGTATTATTGCATATAAATTTCTGCTCTTTTTTTGGAACAAAATCTGAAAGATAAAAAGAAACAATGAATTTGTTTTATTTTAATTAGATAGAGAAAGAAGTAAAAACATTGACAGCAATACCACTTCGGACATTTAAAAAAAAAAAATGTTCTAGATAAGAGCAACATTCAAATGCGGCATATGGTAGTTACGTTGGCACAAAACTAAGAAATATGATGGATAAGGCAAAAAAAAATAAGGTACACGCATCACACCACCGATGACCATATAAAGTAGATCGATCTCTTGACAACGTAATACCTCAAACCGACAAAATGTATAATTAATGTTCCGATATGAATGACTAGAAAGAAGGTAGTAGCGTATCGAAAGACCCTTGTTAACTGGTTTGGAACACAACTCATGTTGCACTGATTTTACAAAGTACAAACTAATAGCATTCATCACTCTGAAGCAAAACTTGATATTAACTCATCTCATATTTTAAAAATATTAGCATTTTTTATTTTATTAAATGGAAGGCCCAATACTTGGCCCAAGGCTGCCAACCACTCGACCGGTGTTCGATCCAAAACTTAAATCTTAATCAATTTGGAGAGTTTTTTTTACTTTCACAAAATTTAGAGGGAGTTATTGGTTCTAGAATTTGAATGGATTTGGAAATCCAGACAAAAAGCATGTGCTATTCAATTATTGATTTTAAAATATTTATCAAAATTATGTGTTATTGGTTCTATGATTTACAAATACTTGTTAAAATCCTATGTTATTCATTTAATGATTTGTTTTTGGATTTCAAAATCCATATTATGTTTTAAGTGGATTTGAAAGTGTAAAATAGAAAGATTCAAATCCAAAAATAAAACATGTTATTTCAAAATCTATGTGTTTTGATTTTTAGAATTTTACACTTCCATATGGATTTAGAAATAAACTCTCCAATAACAGCTCCTTAAATTTCTTGATCTCTCTCTCAAGAGGAGGTTTGTCTATATTGACATTTCGAGCAGCCGAGCACATGGATGGATGCTAAATTAACTCCAAACTGGTTCTTACCGTCATACCCAATCGACAGCAAAGCTTTCAGTGTCTACTTTGTCGACCACAACACTTCAGTAATGCTATCGTCTTTGTCTACCATCCGGATTTGGCAGAGGACAACTCTACAGGCAAAAATATAAATCCGCTTGAACAACTAGAACCATTTCCAGAAGACGAAGGTTTCGATTTCATCGCTTGGTTTTGAGGAAACTAGGAAATACGCAGACTTTGTGGTTCTTAAGATGAACAAAAGCCAAGTGGAAATGAAGTTCCTAACTGTTCTATTGGAAACAGGAGCCATATGCTACGTGGATGAGCTTTTGATCCGCTGCTCTAACCAGAAACCAGACTGCATCAACATACTTCAAACCCTGAGAACCAGAGGTGTGTTTGTTCATCAATGTTGGTGAGAAGACTAAACCAATGTAAACTCAACCTCGCCTTGCATATTTGTCTTGGCCACCACAGCTCCTGGCCAAGCACCTATTACTAAAGAAGAAGCTGCGTGTTTGTTTACCATTGCTATTTAAAAACTCAGTTTCCACCTAATATATATATATATATATATATATATATATATATATATATTGAACCATAACATTTTATGTCTTGAATAAGAATAGCATAGATTACATAAATCGATTGCTTAACTAAATATGCTCTATCTCCATCTCTATTCTCCTCATTGTTGTACTCGTTACCCTTCTGCCGGAATCTCCAAATACCTCTCGACAGGCTGTCTGCAAACTGGACACAGATGTGCCTGAAACCTTGACGCTTTGGCGCACCCGCTGCACATACACTGC
The DNA here is from genome assembly GCF_030686135.1 of Camelina sativa. Taxonomy (NCBI): domain Eukaryota; kingdom Viridiplantae; phylum Streptophyta; class Magnoliopsida; order Brassicales; family Brassicaceae; genus Camelina; species Camelina sativa. The sequence goes on along the minus strand of NC_141887.1, from coordinate 28,858,421 downwards.
AAACAGAAATAACACACAAACCAATCTCAAAAATCCATCACACAAAAGTGCTTTTGTTGAGCTGATTTGAAGAAAGAGCTCTATATACCATGTGTCTGCAAGGAAGAACAGTTATTTGGCGTGGTTCAGACAAGCATATAACACATTCCTTTCTCTCATAGCAACCATCAACCATGTTCCCCATCCCATATATCTCTTGCACCTCAAATCGAATCCCATTCGTCCACAGATACTGCTTCACCACTCCTATCTTAATCTCTTCTTTCTCCTTCACATAGGTGGTTACTACAGTAATCTGCGCATCCACGGAACCCGAGTTTCCTTGTGCCTCTGCCTTAATCGCAAGCGGGTAGACATCTGTTTCGGCGGCCTTGAATAGCTCGGAATCTTCAAATACCGTCAAGTCTATACCTGTTCCAGATGGTTGTATGAACTTCTGACCAAGTCCTTTACCGAAATCGAATGTGATTGGAGGCAAAGTATCTTCCTTTGTGGCTATAAGATTGCATTCTTCTTCTTCCTTAGCAAAGAAAATGATTGTGATCCTGTTCTCCCCCCACCAAAAACACAACAAAAAGGTAAAAAAAAAAAACAAAAAAAAAGTCATTTAAAATTGCCCCATACGTTTCACTGATTCTTCAAGTTTCAAACTTTTTAACTTAAATTGCAGAGTGGAAATGAAAAAAACCTTCCGGGCATGGAAGCATCAAACGTGAAGGAGACGAGAAGTCGGTTGGGATTCTCCGGGTCGGGTTCGAGGCTTAAAGTCTCCTTTTTTAAATTAACCTCGTTACGAACCGTGACGGCTTTCTGGTACTCGACGTAAGGAGGAGGCATCATCGGAGATCCACTGCCGGGAATCAAAGGATGAGGTAGTCGGTAACCCCGATCGAGAGAAAAAAAGGTGAAGTTTTTGTTATGAATGTTAAGTTTATACGATTTTTGTGACAAAACTACAACCAAAAAAAAAAAAAAAAAGTTGGAAGAAGAGAGATGACGACAAAATAGAACAATAAATGTTAGTATATTTGTTTCTATAATTTGCAGATTTGATTACTTACTTTGATCTTCTTTCGACGATTTAAAATCGCATATACTCACTTTGTATCACAAGAGATAATATTTTAGGATTTTCACATAAATTAATAAATACATTATTTATTTATAATAACATATATTAATAATTATTAACCAATAATAGTCTATTAAATTTTTAAATTTTTATTTATTGATTTTTAAAATTCACAATTTCTTAACATTAATTGATTAAAATATACAAAAATCAATCTTTATGATACAAAAAAAATTTATAAAAAATCATCATTTATGATACGGAGGGAGTATTTGATTTCTTCTTCATAAATTACCAATAAAAATTTGAGTATACTAATTGTTACTTGGATTATCTTCTTTCTAGGATTTCAAGCATAAGCATGACCAAAATTAAACTGTAACCGTATCTATCCAAATTGTAATTATACCGTAATCGTATAAAATGGTTAAAAATAATAACCGTTAATTGTAAATATATGATTAAATTATATTAGTTATAACTGTTAATTAATCTATCAAAAATATTGATTAACTGCATAGATAATGTACACACACTAATATGCACCGACTAATATATGTTACGTCTATAATAATTGTGGTTAGTGGATCATTATAGTAATTGTGGACATTAAACATAGAAAGATCGACCCCTCCATAAATTCAAAAACATCTTGTGAAATTATTATTATTACTATTATCCCGTCGCGTACAAGAGAAAAATAAGAAAAGGACCATTATCAAGGTATAATTCGAAATGCTGATTTCAATATAGTGGATTAAAACAAAAACAAAAAGATATCTAGAACAAAAATATGAATCGTCCCCAACGAAGGCGAAGCTGAAACCCTCACCGGATAAACAAGAATCGCCGGTACAATTTCGAATGGTCCGATCAGCCTCGCCATGGTTTGAAAAGATACTAATAGATTCGAAATAGACTTCGGTAGCTTTCGCCTTTGTTTGAGAAGAGATCTATACGGAAAGTATTGTTATTGATGGTATTTATAGAGAGAGAAGTACTAATCATTCATCACTCGTGGAGTATATTTTTTTAATATACAAAAAAAAAAAAAGAGTGTTAATGGAAGAGCAAAGAGTGATTTAGAGATTGGTGAGACGTAAAGCAAAAGTCACGTGGGGAAAATACATGTAAGATACGAGTATGACGCGGCTAATCACTTACATGCACGTGAGATTAATGTTTCACATTTACCTTATGTTTGAAAACATAATTAGTGACGCGTACACACTACACAATAATTTGCGGATACGTGTCTGTCTATATTGAAACATTAATTTTTGGATTAGATTAGATTCTTGTGGTTGAGAAACTCATCTTCACAAAAACAAATTTAGCGGTGTGACTTAAATAGATTTTGGTTAATTTAAAGTTTAATCATTTTCAAAAATAAGAAAATCTCTTCAAAGTTCTATTGAAACACTTCAATTTATTGATTTTTTTTTAGATCGGCGCTCGGTTTAGAGGTCTAAACTTTAATTATCAACTCGAAAATATTGAGTATATGAGGTTTGAAAGATCGATGAAAACTTTTTTTATAAAGAACTGAGATTTGATTATACAAAATATACAATACAAAATCCCATGTTATACAATTATGTAGAAATATTAGGAATCTATATCCAAAGGTCCAAGACCGGTCGAGTAACAAAATGATCATCAAAATAGAATTTTACACGTCTTCGTTATCTTGTTCGTGGTCGTCTTCCTCGGTCTCTCCTCCTTCTAAAATCGTCTCTAGGATCGGGGTAGTAGATGGCTTCGCCGGAGAAATTATCCGCGGTGGAATCGCTTCCATCCACCACGCCACATCCATCTTCACCACCACGGTCAGGTTCTGATCGCACCGAGTATCAAAGAAACACATATTCGAATCAGTCGATGTATATATCTGAGGTTTGCAGAAGTGATTCAATTTTTCTACTGTTTTTTTTTTTTTTTTTAATTTTTACTTCTGAGTTTGATACGTGTTATTGTATTGATATATATAGAGAGGAAACAGGTGTGGAGAAATGTAAAATAATGATGGGTTGACGTGAGAGTCGGACAAGTGGACGATCCACAATGTTGAAGTTAGTTGTTGACTTGGTCTTATTTGCTAATAATAATAATAATGAGAACCAAAACAAGAATGTTCTAGAACCTCTTGTTACAAACAAGTGTCGGATGTGCAACACGTGTGTATCTTGCTGTCTCACACATCTCTATCTATGGTATAAGATATTGTTTTCTGTCTATTCTAAGATATTTTATTGTTCTTTATGCCTTATTAATAAAGACCAGATTTTTTTAGGAGTCATTGTTATCAGACGACACACACATTAAGTCTTAGAGAGTGTGAAGTTTCTCACCGATTGTGTACGTCAACGCTTTTGGACGAATGTACACAAACTAGTTTAGAGACCGCGACTTAGTTAAAAAAACTTGTTAAACTTATGATAAATGATAACGTTTGAAGTTAGGCAGGCCCACGTTGAAGTGTATCATGGGCTCGTTCATAAATTTAGCACTTATGGGCTCTCAAACTGAAACATTAGATCTTTAATATTTTTTATAAGAGCATGAGAAAGAGACCCATAAGATCAAAGGCTTTTTAGTACTATTGCATATGAGAATTATGAAACTCTAGGCAAAGTGGCCACTTCTCTCGCTCATTCCGCCTGTTCTACTGATTCATTTGGTAGTTATCAATTTCGAATATCTTGATGCAATTTTTATTAGAAAATACACCAGAAACCAAAAAAAACTGAGGAGTAATAAAAGGTACATACATAACATTTTTGATGACATGCCAAATGTAAAGTTGATCAAACATTAGAACTAAAGTTACAACAGCAATCAATTGATATATATTATAAGATGCCTTAACCTTTCCATATAATTAAGTTAATTAGACAATAAGTCAATGACCTGAAAAGGATTGGATAAGATAAGGATATTTGAAAGGTTGCTTTCATTCTTTTCCCCTTATTTTAGTTTTCTTAACTTGTGACTTTTTTCCCCCTCATTTGATATTTTATTACCTTTGTGATCGATGATATTATGACATGTATAAGATGCATAACCAAACTAATAATAAAAACTGCCCCTGAATAAGTAGGTACCCATGTTGTCACTAGATGATTCGAAATTTTACGTAGACGATTAACTTATTTCTAGGGACGTCTTATTGGGAACCTTGTGATCGAACATGTCACCTAAAAGTGAACTTATCACATCGCATTAAGTTTTGAACAAAATATTCTCATACTAGTTTTTGATATATGTCAGAAGTATGTTTCATCAATGGAGAATAAGGATAAGATGTCAGTAGCCAAATTTTACAAACGGCAAAACTTATTTTTGGATAGTAAAAAAAGTTTTTAATTCTAGTCGGGGGACCAAGTAAGTTAATTAGGCCGTGACAAAACACACTTATCTCTTGGATGACCAGATATCTAGTGCATGGATGAAGAAGGCATGAAGCTATTGTTGCCAATAACAATAATGATTGATAAATGTTGGTTATGGATTTCCATTAAATGTAAAAAAAAAATCTACCGAAATTGATGTATGTTTGTATAGTTTGATCCAAGCCAGGTCTACCATCGTTATTAGATAATATCAGTTTAATAAACGACAAATCAACCATGTCATATGTTTTTCCTGTTTTTTTCAATTTATTTCAAAATGATTATTTTGGTGTTAGAAGATCGATTATTGGCCTAACAGTCCATTTTTAGAATATAATAGATACATAGAGAGATATACAATATGCTGATGACTACTTGACAAATATAAGACATTTTTCCAACAATTATTTGTTCGGTGATAAAACAATAATAAACATCCTCAAAAGTAGAAAATATGCAACTAAACAAGTAAGATTTACGATCATATGGCTGAACAATGTGGGATTTGATGTTTTATGTAAGATTCTATCCATACATATATATAACGTATAAAAAGGCAATATGATATTTGTAAGAAGCTCGATTATCGATTATATTTTAATTTTTTTATCAAAATAATAATAAAATAAGGCTCCATTATTAACTTAGCTACATTATGATCATTTGTTTTTTTCTTGGTACTTGTGTTTTGTAAGTATATCTAAAGCTCCAATTATGGAGAGGTCTAATCGGCCAATAATTAATCAATTGGCCACACTACTCCATTATTTAAAATTGCAATTGGTTCAACAGATACGCTATTCTCTTTGACAGTTATTTTATACTGTGATAAAATAAGAAAACTTGATAATTTTAGCTGTGAGAAAAACAATGCAGTACTAGTACCAAAGGAAATAAACACATATATACAAGACCCGAAACTCTTTATGACTTCTTTCCTTCAGCAAAATGTAGCTAGCGTGTAGATAAAAAGTGAAATCAATGTATACTTGGAATTTGTCTTCGTAAGCTAAAGTGAATACACCTATATATCATATACACAACAATAATATTATACACTTTTAGCTAAATGTTTTATTGTCTGCCCATGAATACATTAATTTTCTATGAATGCCCGCGGAATGGCATATATGATAATGCATGCAAGTTTTAGAATATAAGAATAAATAAAGTATCGTTAATAGTTATTATTATTATACAGTTGTGTTTTACAGAACTGGGATATGTATTATAAACAACTAATTATGAATCCAGCCTACTATCATATCATATATCTGGCAGCAGATACAATGCATTGGTCATTTATGTATTATTGTTTACACTAAAGGCAATGAACGTTTTATACAAGTATATATATCGAAACAAAAAGTGAATGTTCTTATATATCTATGACCCTAGCTAAGCTAGCTAGAAAAATTATTCGAGTCCCCACATGTTTTTATTAATGATCAGATTAATGTCCAACAGATTTACCAATTATTCATATGTTTTCCTTTTTGTATAATAATAATATCATATAGTTTGTTTTGTTGTTGGTTATTGCATTTTCAGTTTGTTCCTTTGTTTGATCTTGTATGATCGGGTATAATAAGTTTACCAACCAACGTAAATAATCAAGCATCTTTTGTCCATTTTCGTCTTTTTGAAGATCAAGAGAATGAAAATATTGGGGGACTTGAGTGACGTGTCAAGATACCGACGCCTGAAATATCCAAAATTGTCAAAGTGAGATGAGGTCCAGTGGGCCAACTTATGTTGACAAGTTATATCTTACCTATTAGTGGCCCACGTGTCCTTTAACATCAGGTGTAGTCTCTTTTTTTTTATAATTATTAATAAAAATGAAATTATTAGAATTTTAAGAGAGTCATATCAAACAGCTGAACACAGAACACATAAAATTAAAATAATTTATATATCTTTATATTTTCTCCAGAAGCATTATTGTGTTTATTTATATATATATATATATATAACAAAAAAAAACACATATGGTTGATAAAAGAAAAATGATAACGAAAATGACTCATTTTGGAAACAAAAAAATTGCAATGAACAGTATCTTATTTTAATACAGATAGAAGTGAACAAAGTCATGTCTCTATTTAGTCCACGTGAAGTAATCCGACGTTTCTATTTTTTTTTACTGAATAAGAGAGAGGCGAGAATGTATTTATTATCCGACGTGTCATTCAGCTTTGGACAGTCCAATTATGTGTGTTCAGAGTTCGGGCCATGTTCCCCTGTGGACATTCCCACACTAGTTATCTCAAATGCTGCTATTTTAAAATATATAAAAAACACACACAATAATCTTACTGTTTTTTTGGGTGATGATGGAACTAATTCAATTAGATATTGAATTATATCTGCTTAACAGTTTTATTATTATTATTTGTATAACTATTGGTTTCTAAAAACAATTGAAGAAATTATTTTCAAGTGTCAATCAACTGGTTATATCAATTTCTTTATTCTATGATATTGACAGATCCATTCACATCAACTGTACATCAATTTGTAAGATCATTGTATCACCGGTTTACTCCACCCTTTTCCTTCTAAAGATAACCGGTAAATTATGGTCTATTCTAATCCTGGTATAGTGTATTGGTTGATTCCCAAATTAAACATGGTGTGGTGTGGTGTCCACAAAACAACAATCACAATACGCTACGAGGGTCGATAACAACAAGCATAACGCTAATTTACACAAAATGGGGTAAAAAAAAAAAAAAAACCAATACTTTTATTGTCCATCTAAAGTGAGCATCCTTCAGAAGTCGATGTGCCTCTTCTCTCCTCCTGCACACAACAAAAACATCAAACAGACCCATAAGAACTACCAACAAGCTTCTGAAGGAATCTTTATCAGATTGATATTGGCACAACATCAAGCAGAAAGCATATATAAAAACCTCTTAATGTCCTCCACTGCTTGTTTTCTCTGTTGAATTTGAAGTTCCATAATGTGAATAAGCGTAGCTCTCGCCTAAACAACAAGAGAAAACATAAGCAAAAAAAATAATAACAGATGAGTAATTTAAATGAAGATGAGATCTTCCCATACTTGGTGAGGCCTCAAGGAATTGAGAAGGTGATGAAAATTCTTGAAGATTGAAGAAATGTCACCAATCCTCTTAGCATATTGAGAAGGTCTGTCAACAAGAACATCAGCAAGCTCCAATATATGTAACTGTAGTTCTCTATTCAACGACCTTAGTTCCTTCTTGTAATCTACTACACACAAGATAAAATTTCAACAAAACAAAAGAGGCGATTTCTCAAAGATATTACAACATACCAATATTTGAATCTTTGGGATAGAGTTGAGGCACTCCTTGTTCTTCTAAGCTTGGAAGAACATCCTCAGTCTATACACCAAAGAAATTGAAAAAAACGTTAAAAGAGAGGAAATCAATGTGAAGTAAACAGAGGAAACTCACAGTATAGTTGCCTCCGAAACAAACGTAGGTGCCTTCAATGGGAGGCGGAGGTTCAGGAGCAGAGTTAGGGTCTTCTGAGTAATCCTTGTAGAGTCTGTAATATGGAGGAGGAGGCGGATACGTAGCTGTAGCCATTCTCTACAGATCCAAACTAAAAAAAAAAACTAAGCAAAAATCAAAATTAGGGTTTTCTAATCTAAGCAACGAACGATTCAATCCCAAATCTAAGACTTTGATCGAATGATTCTGGGTGAAAACTGTAACAATTGAAAGAGAAAAACTAGCGTGGGACACGAACCTTTTTGGGAATGAAGAATCGAACTGGAAACGTAACGACTCAAGAAGCTCTGGAGAAGACGACGCAGATCGAAGCGACCAAAAAAGAAGAAAAAGAGTGACAATATTGAATGGTTTGGGTTTTTCATAAACATTCTGAGTTAACCATTGGTTCAATCGAACGGTTCGGTTTGGTTTTGTTGGTTTAATGTAATAAGTAATAGGATTTGCTTTTATTTTGTCCGTGGTTAGGTTGTTTTTGTTGTTACCCGATGAGGTTAATGTGGTCATGTGTCGACATTCGATTTCTAATGTTTAAATGTGATTAACAACCCCCAATACATAGTAAAAGACTAAAAGTAATAAAAATAGTAAAATACTGTACTGGTTAATTTAAATGAGAATCAATCAAAATTTCTTATTTGTGTATTCTAGATTTTGTAGTTACTCAGAAATAAAATGACACTGAAAAATCTTTATAAAGCTTATTAATTCCAAAATTTGATACAAAATTACAATAATTATAACAATAAATTTTAGTAAATATATAAACAAATTTCTTATCTCTCAAAATTTAATGTTGAGATAACATGAATCCAATAATATAACTAATATTTTAATTAAAGGTTGATTAGGTGAACGTAATGTTTCATTAACATCATCATTTTGATAACAACTTCTATAGTTTTTAACTTTTTACTACTATTTCCGTTTTATAATATATATATATATATATATATATATATAATGTTTAGAAAAGTATTTTTGTTTCATAATATAAAATGTTTCCAACTTTTTATGCAACTTTTAAATTAAATTTATATTTTATATTATGCAAATTTGTTTATAATTAATTAAAACATTTTAAAAATAATTATTTTTTAATATATGTGTTTTCATTAAAATATATATTTTGAAGATTTTTCTTTTTAACTATGGGACAGAGAGCTCACGATAAGAACGTGAGACTGGCCACACCTTATATAACCTTTTTTTTTTCTTTTCTATTATATCTTCTTTGTCCTTTTGTGGTCTACTGTGTAAGTCGTAACTCACATAAGTTAACCCCCCCCCCCCAATGAGCTTATCTCTTTACCACATTTCTCTATAAAAATGATCTCTTCTCATCTCCTTCAATCCAAAAAAAAATTCACAAAACCCTTTCAGAATATTTCGACAAAGCAAGCTGATCAAAACCCATATTTCAGTTTTGTTTTTTTTGCATCAATGGCATCAAGGAAGCTATTTTTTGTCAAGCCTAAATACATCTATCCAGAACCAGAACCAGTTATGTCCGATGAGAATGTCTTTGAGTTCGACGAATCTGATATTCATAATTTAGGTGATCACCAGCTGCAGAATTCGTTTGACGCCAAGAGATCGATATCAATCTCTCGGTTACGGAGAAAACCGACGAAAACCGGAGATTCTATCGGTTCTGATAACCGGAATATCACAAAAACCGGTTCGCTTCCGGTTAATATCCCCGACTGGTCTAAGATCTTGAAGAGTGAGTATAGAGGTCATGCGATACCTGACGACGACAGTGACGACGAAGAGGATGAGGACGATGAAGACGTCAACGACGGTGGAAGACGGATCATTCCGCCGCACGAGTATTTAGCACGGCGGAGAGGATCGTCGTTCACGGTGCACGACGGTATCGGTGGTACGGCGAAGGGAAGAGATCTGAGGCGATTGAGGAACGCGATTTGGGAGAAGATTGGGTTTCAAGATTAGTACTACGTAATTTAATTATATAACTCCTACTATAGGTAAATATAGATATGTTAGTTAATCTATTAGTTAATTACTTAGATCTTAAGTAAGGACGACTTCGTGTTTTTATTGGGGGAGGCATCGTTGTATATAGTTCGGTCCGAAGGAGAATTTTTCGATTTCCTTTTTTTGTTTTTTTTGTTTTTACTTATTTCGTTCTTATATTTTTTTTTTTGATCTGGAGTTTTGGGTTTTTAATTTTTGATCATCGTCTATATTTCTTTTTGTTTGGGGGTTATGATAAATAATAGTATTTTTTGTTTTTAGCTTCCCTAGCACTCGTTTCATAAATCCACTATTAAATAAGATGAATGCCTAAGTGGTCGGTAAAAATTTTATAGGTAAAGTCATATTGTAGATACACAGAGTTACAGACTATAGAGCATGTCCAAAAGTAACAAAACGATATCAATCATATAATTATTATATCATATAAGTAAAATTATTGAACGAACGTGACGTGACCCAAACAAAACCAAATTTTAGGTTTGGATTTTTCATTTGTTTATTACATAAGGACAATGGGAAAAAAATGATAAACGAATATTAAAGGTTTATATAGAAACTCTTTGAGCTAAGGCAATGTGTATAGTTAGATAACAAATACGAATTCGGTTTTAATTCAGCATGATAATATATCCTTGAAAACAAACAAAAATATCCCAAAAACCAACCAACAAAAACTGGCTTAGTCGTGTTAAAGGTTTTGGCCTTTTCTCTAGAGTTTTTAGTTCTCTCTAATCAGCTCGTGAGGTGTGCTGGAAGTTGTATTTGTGTCTCTAGTCGTGTTGGGTTTCTGCTTTCTTCTATATGAATTTGCTTTTTGGTTGTCTTCGGTGTGAGGCTTCCGGTCTTCTAGTGCTTTCAACATTTACAGAATTTATAGGAAGCTTGATGGGAATCTCTCGTGCCATTGTTCAATTATAGAGTTTAGTTCATTTTTCTTCTCCTTGTGTTATCTTCTGTTTGCAATTTGTTTCCCTTTACTTTATGACTTTGTTTTCTTTTTGTGGGCTAATGTTTCTGGGAACATTCTTATAGTTCGCCGATATATATTTTCTTTATTTAGGTTTTGTATTCAAAACTGTTGTAATCTACCTTAGTTTGAAACCAAATTTATTAATAAAATTTCAGATGTTAAAGAAAAAAAAGTCACCCCAACATTTAACTAATTCTCTATAAAGCATCTTTTCAAAAAGTCATATATCAAGTATTCAAGTGTCACGTCTTTTGAAGGTGAACCATATATAAAGAAAAGTTCCACTGACCATAAACGGTAGGCTTTAAAAAGTCTTCAGCAAGAAATGATGTGTTTGTTTTAACAAACAAAAAAAAGAAAGAAGAATTTATGTGTTTTTCGTATTTTTCATTTCACAAGAATCATAGAAAAACTTAAGTACATTTTAAAAGTTGATTTGATATTTATTTCATAATATATGTTATTAAAAAGTATAATCATACATTCAATGTATTGTCATCACTATTTCCGTTGTCTCCCACTTTCTGCTATGCTTTTGTAACAACAGTCCAAGATCTGGAATCATTTATATTTTTTTCTATAGCAAATATTAATAAAATAAATATCAAAAACATTGTAATCCTTTGTTTTGGTAGATTTTTCAATATTCTCTATTCCTCTCGTTAATACGCATAACCTGTTTTCGTAAGTTTAGTAGTGCATATTTTTTTTTTTTTTTTTCATTTCAAACAACCAATCCAATAGTTGAAACTAGTTTAGACCTGATAGTTGTATCAAAAACTCACTAAAAATTGCAAACGCAAAGCTAAAATTATGTGACAATTAAGGCTTGGGAAAACAATTTAGTTTGGTAAGCATTTAAGTATTTAACCAGAAAACATGAGCCATCAAAATCGTGAGGGAATATGTTGAATGTGGAGATGTGGCTATCTCACACACTATTGCACACACAAAGATGCAGTCAAGTGGCGGCAAACAGGCGGCGCCCTTAGTTTGGTATGTTTTGGGAGTGGACTGTTGGTGTTGCGATCGATATTCACAAAAAAACTATATCGAGTTATGTTTAAAACATCACTGTCAAATAGTTGTGAACATTTAACTTTTCTTACCCCAATAAAAAGAAAGAAAGAGAAGAAAATAAGAAGTGACCCAAAAACTCTATATAGATTTTCATTTGATAAATTATTTCCTCTTTTAAGTTCCACATCTTATTTATTATTTATATGTAAGAGTCCTCTTTTTCTTGTATCATAGTAGGGTGTACCACCTCATTTTCTTCTTCTACCTTATCACCCATATGTGGTTCAACTAGAGTCTAAGTCTAACACCTCATTTTCTTCTAGCTATATTGCGATATGAGCCAATAGTTAAATTACTAAAGTGGAAAAAACATCTCTTAGGCTCACATCAAACCAATACCTATAAGAATTGATATCATATATAGTGTTAAAATGTATAGAAAAGTAAATAGCAAAACTCTATAGAACACCCTCACTCAATCTTTAAACTTTAAAGCGGACGAAGCATATGTCCTCCTAGTAATGTACAAACTCTTTCACAACTTACATGTTCACTTTTTCAACATCGTCTCCACTTGATCGATCATATGTTGGCTTCTACTTTTTCGATTTGTTAATTGTTTGTTTGTTCGACATCATTAATTTAGTAGATGCAATATATTAGACTTCTAATTTCTAAGGAAACAGATGATTAACATGCACTTGGATTATTTTTACTGAAAGTTGAAACACAAAGGCCCCTTACGAGCCCAACCAAAAGGTTCATAAGAAAATAAAAGAAAAGCAGAAAAATATGAAACAAGGAACAACACACAAACTAAACCAAGTGAAGAGGATCACCTCCCAAGTGCATGGGACTCGAACCACCACTTTTAATCAGATCACAGAAGCTTAGAAGCTTCCACCACGAAGACGAAGAACCAAGTGAAGAGTTGATTCCTTCTGGATATTGTAATCTGCAAGTGTGCGACCATCCTCGAGCTGCTTTCCAGCGAAGATGAGTCTCTGCTGATCCGGGGGAATTCCCTCCTTGTCTTGGATCTTGGCTTTGACATTGTCAATGGTGTCTGAGCTCTCAACCTCGAGGGTGATGGTTTTGCCAGTCAAAGTCTTGACAAAGATCTGCATACCACCACGGAGACGAAGCACAAGGTGAAGGGTCGACTCCTTTTGGATGTTGTAATCTGCGAGTGTGCGACCATCCTCGAGCTGCTTCCCAGCGAAAATGAGTCTCTGCTGATCCGGAGGGATCCCTTCCTTGTCCTGAATCTTAGCCTTGACATTATCAATTGTGTCTGAGCTCTCAACCTCCAAGGTAATAGTCTTGCCTGTCAAGGTCTTCACAAATATTTGCATACCACCACGTAGACGCAAAACAAGGTGAAGTGTGGACTCCTTTTGGATATTGTAATCTGCAAGTGTGCGACCATCCTCAAGCTGCTTCCCAGCGAAGATGAGTCTCTGCTGATCCGGGGGGATCCCTTCCTTGTCCTGAATCTTAGCCTTGACGTTATCAATGGTATCTGAGCTCTCCACCTCCAAAGTTATGGTCTTGCCGGTAAGGGTCTTCACAAAGATCTGCATACCACCACGTAGACGAAGCACAAGGTGAAGGGTGGACTCCTTTTGGATGTTGTAATCCGCTAGGGTGCGTCCATCTTCGAGCTGCTTCCCAGCAAAGATGAGTCTCTGCTGGTCTGGTGGGATCCCTTCCTTGTCCTGAATCTTGGCTTTGACATTGTCAATTGTGTCTGAGCTCTCAACCTCGAGGGTGATGGTTTTGCCAGTCAAAGTCTTGACAAAGATTTGCATACCACCACGAAGACGAAGGACAAGGTGAAGGGTCGACTCCTTTTGGATGTTGTAATCAGCAAGAGTCCTCCCGTCTTCAAGCTGCTTGCCGGCAAAGATAAGCCTCTGCTGATCCGGAGGGATTCCTTCCTTATCCTGGATCTTAGCCTTGACGTTGTCAATAGTGTCAGAGCTCTCAACCTCCAAAGTAATAGTCTTGCCGGTAAGAGTCTTGACAAAGATCTGCATACCACCTCTTAAACGGAGAACCAAGTGGAGGGTCGACTCCTTCTGAATGTTGTAATCAGCCAAGGTACGGCCATCTTCAAGCTGTTTACCGGCGAAGATCAATCTCTGCTGGTCCGGAGGAATGCCTTCCTTGTCCTGGATCTTTGCCTTGACATTGTCGATGGTGTCAGAGCTCTCAACCTCGAGAGTAATGGTCTTGCCAGTGAGTGTTTTCACGAAAATTTGCATCTGAGAAATAAAAAGCAAACAGAGATCAGATCAGCAAACATACAATTGAAACCCAAAACTGAATAGATCCGTCCTAGAGAAAAACCTAATTTTATATGAGGATTTCAAAATCAAGCAAGAAACTGGAACAGATCTACACGATATCTTTAACATCCAAACGAGAAAACCCATAAACCAAAGAGAATCGAATAAAGAAAACACGCAATTGGATTAGATAGCCTTCAAAAACCCTAATTTTCTATGAGAATTTCAAAATCAAGCAAGAAACTGAACAGATCTAGACGGTATAACTCTCAGTCGAAACGAGAAAGCGTAACAGAGAATTCAACAACAAGCAAATCCGACGAGCAACGAATAGGGATTCAACAAAACAAAACGAAGATTCAATAAACCCAAAAAACCAAATCGCAAAGATCAGAAACGATATCAAAACTAACGAATAAGAAGAAACATATACCTTGAAAGAGTCGTCGGAAGAAAGAGTCGTAAGAGATTTGCTGAGAACGACGATTTAGGGTTTGGGGAGAGAGATTGAAGAATCAGAGAAAGACGAAGAGATGATGAAATGATATGAAGATCCTTCGAAGGAAGCTCTTCTCTTCTCTATATAAGCCTTCAGAATTTAATATCTTTCGCCAAATTAACAAAAAGAAAAAAAGGAAAACAATAAAAAGAAAATAGTAAGATATCAGTTTTTAGGATTATCATACACGTGTCAAATTCACTACCGTTCGTTTCTCAAAGACCGACTCAACTGGAAACATCCTAACCTAATAATAATGGGGTGGATGGATTAGGTCATCCATGACATTTGCTTCTTTTCTTTCTTTTTTTTTTGTAATTTACTTTTTTTCTCTAATAATTGCTTTCTATTTTCTATTTTCTAAGATGATAAAATAAGAAAGTACAAAAATATTCTTTGCATTAAGACTATTGTCTTGGTTCACCCAACCCAATAAGCATAATCAATCATAATTATATATGGTGGATAGGAATACTATATTAATCATTTTTATATATTTAATACTTTGTTTGATTATGATAGTTTATTTTGTTGATTAACATATTGATATTTGGCATATAGAATTCCAAATCTACCATTGACTAAAAATAAGGAAACTTATCTACCAAATTTTTGTATTATCACATAGTTGAATAATTCCAAGAAAATTAAACCTATCTTGTTGTTAAGAAAAAATAATAATCAAATTATAGGATTAGAAGATCTATATGTTTTATAGGATAGATTTAAGTTCTTATCTTCTTTATTTTTTATATATAACATCTACTAATTTTTGTCTTGAAATGTTTTAACATTAGTGTTATATCTTTTCATTAAAAATGGAAGATAAATTGTTAATGCCGCAATTTGACTGAAATTTCTGAAAGGCCTTGTGCCTTCACGTGTTGAGTAGTTCGAGCCCAAAGAGGCAAACAAAGACCATGCTCGCTTGTCACGCACATGTAAAATGGTCAAAATCAAATTTGTTGGTGTATCCGTAGAAGAACGTAAACCACTGAATTTAATTAATAATGTGTTTAAAACTTTTTAAATTTAACAATGTGTTTATTTTACTCGTAAATTACCGTGCATCGGGAAATAGATTGTTTCCGCTTAATCATCTACATCTAGATTCTACGTACGTTTTGACCATCTCTTACGGTAACAGTTAATGACTTGATGTAATCACGTGATTAAATATGCGATACCTTATACGTAAGTTGAGTTTTTTAAAATGCTAATTGTGTCCAATAAGCAACAACGTAACGTCTAGAATTTTTGTTTCTCTATGTGAACAAATATCGAAATAAACTACTTGTAAGTAAGAAACTCGAAGCTTTTTTTTATATATATAATTTTTTGTTAAGTCATTGGCCCATTAAGAAGCAGCTAATATGTTAAGTGTTCACTTACTTAACCAATGTTGAATCCTAAACTATAGCTAACCTGAGGTTGATAATGATAAATAGTTAAATATCTAGTACTTATATAGTATGTCATGTGTATCAGTATAATATTCATAACATTTTTGCGTACAATCTTAAGAGTTTCCTAGGTAAAACGAGTATTTCAATTCTTGAGTATTATATTTTTGTCAATGCAATTTGTGGTTAAGAAATTGATGGCTAGTGGCTACGTACTGCCTACTGCGTAGGTGACGATGAGTTGTTGCCTAACATCTATACTTCGAAATATCTATACTTCGAAATAGGGACCTAAACAACATTGCATTTGTCTGAAATTAATTACCTAATATATCTCCTATATATTAATAGTATATAATAGATAATCACATTTGAAAAAAAAAGTTGATGTGTCGCATTACAGAGCTCAGGACACTTTTTATCAAATCCCCTCAAAACATAAACTTATTTACAATTCCTTGCCATTGTATTTATTAAAAAAAAATCATCTCCTCTGATCCTCTCCTCTCACCTATATATACGTTCTTTTCTTCACTAACACATAAATCTCCACAATGTAAATGTTCTTCGTCAAAAGCAACCAAACAACTTCCAACTTCTTCTTACAATTCTCCATCTACGAAATTGACATGCCTACTTTCAGAGTTGTTTCCCACTTTAACACAAAGTTTCAAATAAATAATGAAACTAAAGATGTACCTTCATCTGAAGCAGATTTTGTCCCAATCGCAAAGCTTTATGTCCATCCTTTTACATCATGGTTCAAGAGAAATTGCCAACACAAATCTTCTATATATGTTTATCATGAGATTCCTCACAAGTTCGTGTATGATGTCAATGCCAAACAGTGGAAGAGAAACCTCTGTTCTGTAAGCTTCGTTTATTTTGATTCTATATTCCCTACATATACATCTACTTTTAACAAATACAGTCTATCTTCCATTTCTACAGGTTCCAATTGGTCAGATTCATAATGTCAAGCAGTTGTTTCAATATTTAGTCAAAGGAGATGGACTCACAAGTGGAAGAAAGAGGATAAAAATAGGTCATGAAAACAACGAAGCTAAAATAGAGCACAAATAATTGATTCATGTCTCAGTTGAAAACGAATAAGCACAATTATGTGATTATGCAAAATCCATTAATATGTGTATTTCATTTCAATAATATCTATATATTCCCCCATCCATTCCAGATTTAATAAAGCACTTCTATTTAGATATTCTACGAATTAACCTTAAATCATCATATATTTAAGTTTAACAATATATTAGTTTCTGTCAACCGAATCATATAGATTATCTATATTACCTATCTTCTATATATTAATTCAATGACAACAACAAAGAAACGAACAATAGAGAAGATAGAGAATATTCGTTACCTAAATAACAAATAAATACAATTAGTATATTCAATTTTTATTTTTCTAAAAGTTTTCAAGTTTACAAAAGAATTTACGACATTAATTATATTTATTAAACAGATCTTAGATTTGCGTTTAAAAAGCGTTTAATATATTTAGGAAAAACCAAAATCCTATTAGTGAAAACAAATATTAGTAAAAACAAATTATACCCAAAATTCCGATTTCAAAGACCAAACTGAAAATGATTGTTTGTTATGTAATTAACTCTTTAAAGTCCTTAATTTTAGCTTCAAATTTACAATCATATCAGTACATTTATTTAAAGTAATCCAATTTAAATTACACAAAATCTTGATTACAGTTGCAAAGAAGATATTTTTAATTATTATTATGTTTTTATTCTACAAAACTCATTAAGTTTCCAGATTATTCAACGAAAATAACACAAAATCTACTCCACACCGGAAAAAGCTGAATGGAAAACACACAAAATCTTTCATTTGCGTAGGAAAAGCGATTAACATAATCACAAATCATCAAAATTCCTGGATTTGCATAACCAAATTTCGCTCAAAAAAGATTGATTCTGACGTAATTAACTCAATAATGTCCTTTATTTTAGGAGCTAATTTACAATCATATCAGTACATTCATCTAAATTAATTCAATTTAAATTAAATTTATATAACCGTAAACCTTGAATACAGTAGCAAAGAAGATATTACTAATTAATATTATGATTTTATTCTACAAAAGTGATTAAGTTTCCAAAGTACTCAACGAAAAAAACACAAAATATACTACACACCGGAAAAGGAATCATTTACAACACACAAAATCTTTGATTTCCGTAGAAAAAGCGATTAACATATTAACGATTAAATAATTTCCTGGATTTTCATAAACAAATTTAGCCAAAAAATCCGAAATCAAATACCTAATCAAATATTTTCTATAATTTCGACCTTGCTCAATTGGAGGGAATTAAACATATGATACTCTCCCTATAAATACGTGTTTCCATACACCATCATTTCCACCACTTCACCAAGCAAACAAATACAAAGTTTACAAGCAATATATCTTTTATTCTTCTTTCAACAATGTTTCTGACTTGAAACCTTTCAAAAATATGTGGAAGATCAAGGTGAAGATCATCAGGTTGTGGAAGCAATACTCAGCTACCACCGGTGAAACTATTGATATGATCTTGATAGATGCTAAACTAAGTTTATAGTTCTCTAATTCATTTTGTATACTTTTAAAAATTGTTCTATTTAAATTTTTTTTTAATATATATGCCATTTTAATTAATCATAGGGTTTTTAAATATCACCATTATATATACTAATGGTTGCTATATATATGCATACTTTTACATATATATTTGCTAATATTATATTTTACTTATATATCCTTTTATTCTCTATCTATATAGGGCGGCAAAATTCAAGCTACCAGCAAGAATGCTCTCACCGGTACGTTTAGCGACCAACTTGATGAAGGGGACTCAAGAATCATCATCAACTTTGCTGTTTTTCATTCAGCAGGCATGTATCGGACAACAGATCATCCTTATCGGATTGCCTTCATTTCTAACACACGTGTTAGGAAATGTGACATTCCTTTACCAGCTGAATTGAACTGAATTTCTCCAGTGAAGTTTGGAGAAATCATTGATGGTACTTTGGATGACAACTACTTGGTTGGTAGGTCTTTTTATATTTATTGTATTTTCGCAAAAAGAATAACGAATTAAGATGCACATCTGACCTGTTATAATCGTTTTTGTTCTAGACGTCGTTGGCCAACTGGTCAATGTCACTGAATTTGAAGATGTACCTGTTAATGGGAAAATCGAATTGAGGAATGAAATGTATATACGAAGTATAGTGTTTTATTGTCTTCAAAGTAATTTATCAGCAAAATTAACTATTTACCATTTTTCAATTTGAAGGGATGAACGGCTCACTGTTGTGCTCTGGGGATCATTCGCTGAGCATGTGAACAACAACATCCAAGCATTTCCTGGAACCACTGTCATCTGTGCAATTCAATTTGGAAAAATGAAGATCTGGAAAGGTACTGACTTAATAATAAAATAACTGATGAGTTTATAACTTCATATTGTTTTCTGAGATAAATTATCCCACAATGTAAATATCCAGAAAATCGTTCATTATCCAATGCTTACAATTGCTCAGTTTTGATGATTAACCCGGACATGCCTTCTC
Organism: Camelina sativa; assembly: GCF_030686135.1. Lineage (NCBI taxonomy): Eukaryota > Viridiplantae > Streptophyta > Magnoliopsida > Brassicales > Brassicaceae > Camelina > Camelina sativa. The sequence goes on along the minus strand of NC_141887.1, from coordinate 28,838,661 downwards.
TTAACGAATTCAAGGCTCTGTAAGTAAACGATATATTGAGTTAAAAAAGAATATTGATATCTACGTTTTCTTTATTCTGATTTCACAACTAACTACATATACCTGCATATGTATTTAGGCTTCCAATGAAATCCTAGCCTTAGCAGTGGTTAACTCAAATACCCTTGCAGTTGTTGGTGGGGTTTCTGACATAGATGATTTCTTTGTCCATACACTAAGGAGAACAATTGCTGAAGTGAAGTCTTCCCGAGAGGTACCTATAAATAGCAAATAATATACATTAGGAAGAACATTGTCAATAAAATTGATTTGTTAAAAATTCTGACGTGTATTATAAATAACAGGTTAGTAAGTGTATTGTTAAGGCTATTATATTAGCCATCGATAGCGATATGGGTTGGTATTATTGGAGCTGTAAGGATTGCTCCAAGAAGGTTGTCCCAGTCCTTCTTGATGGCCTCGACGAGGATGAGGCTGTTGACATCTTACCAATGGCTTTCCATTGTACCCGATGCAGACTCGACAATCCCATACTTGTGCTAAGGTAGAAAATGTTTATTTTTTAGGTTTAAGAAATTCGAAATAATTATTGTTTGACTATAGGTTTAAGTTACACATTCATGTTACTGATCACACTGGGAACACCAATTTCCTCCTTTTCGACAAAATCTTGCACAACAGATTGTTGGTCACACTGCATTTGAGTTGGCTCCAGCAGAGCAAGCTGAGGTTAAATTGAATAGACAGAAGTGATGTATAACCATTAAATTGAAAATCAAATTCATACTAACCATGTTGTGCAGATGTTTGTTGAACCATACGCAACGACATCGGCCATTATTATATGCTCTTATGCCAACCTATTCAAGCCAAAAAAACATGGATAAGAAGATCGTTTTAACCATTTTTGAAGTTCTAGACACCAGCATTTCAATATGTACTACTTACTATACGTGTGAAATGAATATAAATACATCTATATGAAACGTTGTTAAATATTGAGGAGATAAACGAAAGAACGTCTTTTCTTTTCCACCATTGCTTTCTCCGTCACTCCAATTTCTGAATATTTGGTATTAACCCGTGGGAAAAAAATTTCCAAAAAAGAAAGACATGTTGTGGTTAATTTTTGGATACAATCAAATTTGACGAACTTGAACCAAAATAAACTAAGAAATCCCAAAATATATTAGCAAAACGGAAATTTAATTATAAAAAAATAATTAACTTGTGTGGAAACATCTTTTGCAATTACCTTTTCGTATGGTTGAGTCGTCGATCAGATGTGACTTCGATCCAGAAGAGTTTCAACAAGCCTCTAATCGAGTAAACAGAAAATTATGTCAAAACAAAATTTACAAATGGTACAATTGGAACTATCTACTCCAAATATAACGATGAGAAATGTTAGAAAAGATTATTACAAGCAAATCACCATTGATTTTTAATTAAAAAAAAGATCGGAAATAAAATAGCTACGAGATAGATGATGAATTACCTTAACAAAATACAGAAAATCAGCCCATATTCTTCCACGTATTAGTTAAATCAGCAACAGAAACTGAAGAACAAGATATTTCACAGAGGCAAAAAAAAAAAACCAACCGACAATTTTGTTATGCTGTGTTTGTCGTCTCCCATCACTCTCGAAAAAAAGACCAAAAAGAAATATGTTAACAATATTAACAATTGGGCCTCCGTAAAACAATTGAAAACCCAATAAGTTACTTATACCAAAGAAACGTAGCTGGATTTAGTTTTCGAGTATGTGATAAAATCCATTCTAAAATATCCAATTATAAATACAAACCCAATAGCTATTAAATATTTAGTACTCATAAAAACAAATATATATATATATATATACAATATGAGTATACACCAAATAAACTAAATAACAAAGATAACAAATAAAATATAATTTATATAAACATGAACCCGCGCGAGCCGCGGATCTTCTTACCTAGTATATATATAATCTCACTGAAAGGTATACTATAGGATGCTATATGTGGTATACTAGTACTAATTAGTAACGCGTTAAATTGGTATTGTGGTACATTAAACCGAAAAATAGTTGAACCGGACAAACCGGTGAAATTAAATGCCGGTTTTGGGGTTTCATCGTTGAACAAGATGAGTATTGAAGTATTCAAGAGACGAAAAATTCACAAGTCCAAGACCCATCTTTTTCTCCTCACTCTTCTGCTACAGACTCGGACTCGCTCTCTCTCTCTCTCTCTCTTCCTGTAGAATTTGCTAAAAATAGAGATGAGTATCTCTGTCCAACTATTATTCATGTATCTCACTCTCTTTCCTCTACCCTCTCTTCTTCTCTGTTACTACTACTCTGTTTCATTACCAACTCATACTCTGAGATTGCTTTTTCTTCCAACATGGCGTTTATGAGACTTGGCTCCAAATCCGAAGCTTTCCATCGCGAAGGCCAAACCTGGTACTCTTCTTTCTCTGCCTTTACCTCCCTGACTTAGATTTAGTCGAGCTAGTCTTTCGTTAGTTTCCGATTTCGAGATGGGTTTCTCATGACGAGTGTCGTTGATTTCTCTTGAGTTTGTGTAATCAAGCTCTCGTCTTTTTACTTCTTTTTTGTTGAAATCGAGATGGGTTCTTCTTCTTTTTATCATTAGTTGTGGTTTCAGTTTTTTTAAAAATCATAACTTTGTGGATTTCAAGAATATAGCTAGCTCTGATTGATGTGTGATGTACAATAATCAAATTTAGACGGAGAAGTTTTCTGTTTTTGGGTGATGTTATATGTCTCTCGGCTCGTCTACAGGCTTTGCACCACCGGACTCGTGAGTGATGTTACCATAGAAGTTGGAGACATGAAGTTTCATCTCCACAAGGTTAAAATTTTGATGTAATTGCATAAATGTGACAGCTTGATGATTCAAGTTGGTTGTTTTCTAATTGTGTAATGTGTTTTTTGATTTGTGTGTAGTTCCCATTGCTCTCTAGAAGTGGGCTTCTTGAAAGGCTAATCGAAGAGTCTTCCACTGATGATGGATCAGGCTGTGTTTTGAGTTTAGATGAGATACCAGGAGGCGGCAAAACGTTCGAGCTTGTGACCAAATTCTGCTACGGTGTGAAGATCGAGCTTACCGCTTTCAATGTTGTTAGCCTTAGATGTGCAGCTGAGTACCTTGAGATGACTGATAACTATGGAGAAGGGAATCTTGTCGGTATGACTGAGACTTTCCTCAATGAAGTGTTTGGTAACTGGACAGACTCAATCAAAGCTCTTCAGACTTGCGAGGAAGTGACCGAGTACGCTGAAGATCTTCACATTATCTCCAGGTGTGTTGATTCTTTAGCTGTCAAAGCCTGTGCTGACCCGAGCCTTTTCAATTGGCCTGTGGGAGGAGGAAAGAGCGCTACAAGCGGGCAGAGCACAGAAGATGAATCGCATTTGTGGAATGGAATCTCTGCTTCCGGAAAGATGCTGCAACCTACTGGTGAAGATTGGTGGTTTGATGACGCTTCTTTCCTTAGCTTGCCTCTCTTCAAAAGACTCATTACCGCTATTGAAGCACGTGGGATGAAGCTCGAGAACGTCGCCATGGCGGTTATGTACTATACAAGGAAACATGTTCCTATGATGAATAGACAAGTAACCATGGATGAGCAAGTGATTGAGACACCGAACCCTTCTGAAGAAGACCAAAAAACTTGTCTTGAGGAGATTGTCGGGTTGCTTCCTAGCAAGAAAGGTGTAAACCCGACCAAGTTTCTTCTCAGGCTGCTTCAAACTGCAATGGTGCTTCACGCAAGCCAATCCTCAAGGGAGAATCTGGAGAGAAGAATTGGAAATCAGTTGGACCAAGCTGCTCTAGTTGATCTTCTTATACCAAATATGGGATACTCTGAAACGCTTTATGATGTTGAATGCGTTTTGAGAATGATTGAACAGTTTGTTTCTTCAACCGAACAAGGAGGTATCGTCCCTTCTCCTTGCATCATTGAAGAAGGACATTTGGTGAAGGATGGAGCCGATTTGCTAAGTCCAACAACGTTAGTGGCAACTTTGGTTGACGGTTATCTCGCTGAGGTTGCACCTGATGTTAACTTGAAGCTGGCGAAGTTCGAAGCCATCGCTGCTGCAATTCCTGACTATGCAAGGCCACTAGATGATAGAATATATCACGCCATCGATGTGTACTTGAAGGTAACAAAACTTCTGTTTTAAAATTTTAACCAATAATAGATTTGTTGAGATTTTGATGTATTTGCAAATTTTTGGCAGGCTCATCCGTGGATTACGGATTCAGAGAGAGAGCACATATGTAGACTCATGAATTGCCAGAAGCTCTCATTGGAAGCTAGCACGCATGCGGCTCAGAACGAGAGGCTGCCTCTTCGTGTGATTGTTCAGGTTCTCTTTTTCGAACAGCTTAGGCTCAGGACATCTGTATCTGGCTGGTTCTTTGTCTCTGATAATCTAGACAACTCTGAGAACCCAAATGGCGGCAATGGAGGTTTACTTAAACCCAGAGGTGAGAGCGTAAGAGAACGAGTTTCTGAGCTGGAGAAGGAGTGTGTGAACATGAAACAAGAGCTGCATAAGCTGGTGAGGACGAAAAGAAGCTGGAAGAATTTTACCAGGAAGCTTAACTTCAAGAAGAAATCAGAATGCTGCAAGCCCAAGGATCAAGCAACGCCAGCTATTTGAGCTCGTTTCATCGATCAAACTCCTCTGTTTTATGATGGCAGGAACTACTAGTATTCTCTTCTCTCTTTTTGTTCACTTAGGTAGAAAGATCAGAACCTCGAGATACTGAGTAATCGTTTAGATTAGCTTTGTTTTTTCTGGTTCTTGATGATACTCTCTGTTTTCTCTTAGTATCTCGCTAAGAGCTTTTGATGCTTTAAAGATTCTGCTGTCACTGACTTTACTGCAGAAACTTGGAATCGATAAAACAAGAACTCTTGTAGGAAAACATTAATTTCATTTCTTATGCAATTTTGGGGTGTATTGTGCAGCCCCACAGGAAACAATCTCAGACACAAATCAACAGAAGGGAAATACAATCAACAAAGAATATCATTCAGCACAAACATAACGAAGAATCTTTGAAGTTCTCAAATCTTAGATTCTTAACAAGACGGATAGTCTTTAGGCGGTGGTAGAACAGAAAGCTCAGGTGTTTTCCCGTTCTCGACGACGAAAGCCATCTTCAAACCCCACATTGTATGGACTTCCAAGTGACAGTGCATAAACCAAACACCTGCAACAACCAACATATACACTGATCAGTTGATCTGCTTATCTTATCATCATATATGTGTGTTTGACAGATCTATATCATACCTGGATTATCAGCTCTGAATCTGATGGCAGCCCAACCACCGGTAGGTACTCCAACAGTGTTTCTCTCTGGCGGGTCAATGAGATTGAACTTAGCTGGATCTTTCTTGTGATCAAAGTTTCCAACACCGGTTCCAACTACAAAGAAGTTGTAGCCGTGAAGATGGAAAGGGTGTGACTCAACGGTCAGGAGATTGGTGTCTTGCAAGACAAGCTCAATTGTAGTATTGAACTTAACTCGGCTCAGTCTAGTCCCCGTAGATGTTCCCAGGTTAGCAGTGAGCGGCACACCGGTGTAGTTAAACGCTTTGGGAGGTCTGTCTGGGAAATCAGTCCTGAAAACTCCCGAGATGTTGGAGTAATGAGCTTTCAAGAGCGCGATCTTAGGCATAATGAACGTAACGTTGTTTATAGAAGCTGCGAGATTCGTCCCATTCACACAAGTCGGGCACGCGTTGATGCCTAGCCCGATCGTGTAGAACAGTTGTCGGTCAACTTTTAAAGGTACAAGCGCGGGAAAGTTAGGTGTGTTGAGGCTCTTGAGCTTTCCGTTATAGTCCAAAGCGAAAGATGTGTCGTTAGGCAAAGGAAGCTTTGGTAAAATTGGTATGACCGTGTTTGGTACGCCTTTGTATTGAAGTATCGCGGTTACGGTTTTGTTGTCTACGGATACTGGAGCGTCCATGAACGGACTAGCTGCCATGAAGTAACGGTTTGGTGAACGGTCGGTTTTGACTAGAACATTTGTGGTTTGACCTGGTCCGAGTAAAATGGCTTTGGTTGTAAACGGTTTAGTGTAAACCGCATCGATTTCAACAACGGTCATGTTGTGTCCCGCAATCCCGAAAAATAGCTCGTCGTTTAACGCTGCGTTGATGATCCTTAAAAGGTATGTTTTGCCAGCTTCGACCTCTACCACGAACGTGTCTGAAAAATTTTACGGAAACATTATTTATAATTTATTTCGATCCGAGAGACGGTCCGGTCCGATAACAAACGGTTATGAAAAGGCTTACGTTTCTCGGAACACGGAAAGAGTGGTCCTGGTTTCCCGTTGATGGTATGAGCATCCGACATCGGAGGTGGTGCGCCCAATTGGTTGGCTTGGTTAACCGCGGTCTCAATGTCTTTGTTCCACCATTCTCCTACAAATCAAATAAAAACCCGGGGGATTAAGAATTAATTAAACGTAGATTAGACCAGATCAGTCTAAACCGAACCCAGTTCTTTGTTAGTTTCTCTAACCGAGGATTATGTTGGTTTCTTGGTATGGCTGTGGGAACGGATACGGTTTTCCCGGTTGAGGCAAGATGACGATAGCTCCATACACAGTGGCTCGTAGCCAGAGGATATGTGCGTGCCACCAGAGTGTCCCACGTTGTCCGGTCACATTGAAATCATAAACGTAACTCTGTCCGGTTTGGATCGGGCACTGAGTTATGTATGCTGGACCATCCGCCCAACCGTTCCGGTACTGTTTAAGCCCATGCCTATAAAAAACAACCGTTAAATTTTGGTTCATGAAGAATGACTAAACCGGTTAGGCCGGTTTGAGACGTAGGAAAGAGATGTTTTACCAGTGGATAGACATGTTGTATTGTACATGATTGGTTACGTTGATGATGACTCGATCACCTTCTCTTGCATAAACCGTTGGTCCAGGGAACATTCCGTTAACCGTGACAATCGGTTTAGCATTGCATATCCGGCTTACGTTCTTCACTTGAACCTGTTCCATAATTCTAAACTTTAGTAAGAAACTAGAAAGCTACATATCTAGTGTAACTCAAATAAATGTATACTGAGTTTATAATAAACCGGTTTATCGAACACCTACATCGAATTGGTACTTCTTCACCGCCGCATCCACCGGAGATTGACCAAGAAACCCAAGAAGATAAAAGAATAGAAAGAGAAAACCGGGGTTCCGGATTAACTTCATTTCCGGTTCACTCTTCCGGTTTGATGCAATGATGAGAGATTTGTATTAAATCTTCTATTGCCTTTTGGTTGGTTATACAAGTTGTATTGAAGAAATTCTAGCTGGTTACAAATGCTTATATAGTGGCATAAATGCAAACAAAAGGTTGGTGAATCCCTCTAATAATATTCTAGAAAAAATAATCTCTATAGGTTTACAAATCTGGAAATAAATATGAAAAATGCGTAAAATACATTATTAAGAAAAGCTTAGAAAAAAATATATAATGGAAGAAGAAGGCTTGTAAGCAACTTTCTGAGAGACGTTGGCGAATCAGCGTAACGTTTGTTAATAATATGGAGTACCTTCGAAGTTGATATCTGAGCTTTATATTAATGTTTTTGACTTTTCGTTTTCAAAATGAAAAATAATAAGAAACACCAATACATATTTCGGTTTTAAGTTTCTCCAATTCAATAAAAAAATTTATAGACGCCTACCTATATACTTGTTTTTGTTATCCCAAAAGCCCTCAAGTTCGAAATCGAAGGTATCAACTTCTCTTCATAAATATCTTCTTTTTTTTTGTTTATCTTAAATATCTGAAAACTTGCTTTGCAGTAACACGTTGCTTAACCATTCGTTTAGTTTGTAAATTTTATGTTATAGTGATGTTTTGGCGTAAGCGAAAATGACTGCTCTCTTAAGATCAATTTTTCTTTTTTTTTCAAGTCTTTGCCAACGAGATCATATGTATATTTTTTCTAAATTCAAAATCTCAACAAACGTATTTTAATTGTAAAAGGAACGGAAGTTGGTCAATATTTATCAGAAAGTTACGCTATTGACTGGTCAGAATCCTAATCGTTGGATCAAAACACTCGATGTCTAAAAGCCCCATATCTAAAACGAAAAGACAAATCACTTTATACTGAGTCATAAACCCAATTGAAGCTAATGGACACAGGCCCGTATTAGGATTTAGGCATCTCCTTTTATGACATGAAGCGTTATGCAAGTCACTCAAATAAATTTCCCCTTGATAAATTGTAACGCAGCACTGGAAAAATCTGACCGTTGTAACGGTAACTTTTTTCTCAACGCTGCAATCAAATAAAAGGAAAAAACAACCTAACTTTCCTTATTTTCTTTGTTTGAGTAATTTCCTTTTTTTTTTGAGAAATAAAAAAATGATTTGTCGATTGTAAAGTCCGTTTGATTTTATTGCTATTTAGAAATTCCGATAATTATGTTACTCTTATCACTTACCATATTTTGTCGCTTTTGAGTTGTAGTAACAGTCTAGACTTTAGAATGTAGATGATTTATAATTTTATATTTGCAAAATCATGCATTTATTGTGAATGAGTGGTTTATAGAGTCTACTAAAAAGAGAAATATCAAATCAAAAAAATTTCAACTACCACAAGTTTTTTGCACTTTTCACAGTATATATAATATATGCTATTGGTTGATACTATTCTATGTTACATCTTGTTTTTGCAATAGCTACTTTAGAGATATGAATTAGGGGAGACAACACATTGCTTTGCCCAAAGCGAAACGCGTCGTATTAACCTGTCTTAGGACATAAGTAATCTAGTCAGGTGGTGCAGTGACAAATTTTCATACGCTGTAATTCTGCCACGTAATAGAATTACGATCGCTTTTATAATCATAATTTGGCTTTGTCGTATTATCCGAAACATAATTTACAAATCCATACTGTATTGTATTTGAGTTTTAATTGTTATTACAAAATCTCATAAAAAATCAACAATAAAACAATTGTTGTCAACACCATATTACCAATTAAACAATTTTTCTATAGGTTTAAATTATTTTTTTGCTACCATTGATTGGCACCAAAACCAAAGAAAACACACAAAAAATCTCATACCTTTAAACAATCACGACAAATCAAATCCATTATCAAATCATACATATCCTTTTTATTAGTGTCGAACATATTATATCCAGAACAGAAACTCTATTTATTATCATGAACAGAACAGACACAAGGTAAGAAAACAAGAAAGACAAGATTTTCAGAATATGATAGCTACGTTTTTTTTCGTGGCTGTGCAAATAACTTCTTTAATTCTTGCGGAAATCGACAATTGTGCAACTTGTTTAGAAAATATCTTTACATGAGACATTGTGACTTGTGAGGAGTGAGGATTAGCTTCCCTAAACGTTGACCTAAATTTTGTTTTTCGGTTGTTAAAAACAAACTTGTTATTTAAATGACTGATTTATCAGATAGACACAATTCACTGACTAGTAATTTTGAAGCTGATGGCATATATGAAATATGAGATTAGAAAAAGACAAATAATTTTTTTTTGAATAATTGTAAATATAATTCACCGGTTAATAATAGACCCCTACAAAATTTGGAAGATTGTAAATATGAAATACGAGGAAAGAAAAGAGTGTTCGACGCGTGTGAGCACCACTTGGGATTGTGCTATCAGTTAGAATCGTGTTCATGTAAAAGAGCTACGCAAATAGTGGAACACTCGTGTGACCACGTTTCTCACGTGCCTATAGGATACTTCAGAAAGACGCTTTAAAACGAAGCTGAACGTAACAAATTAAAGGGGGGGGGGGGGGGTTGGAGAGAAGAAGAGAGTTAACTAGCTAACTATATATACTAGTCTAAAAACATATATTCCTCTGTTTTCCCAAATATTATAAAACCAAAAAGCAACAAAACGTAGAGAAAAAAAGGTTGAGACTTTGACAAGTTAAGAAACAATGGAGGATGAAGAGGGAAGAAGAGAGATGACGAAGAAACAGAGTTCAAGGTTTAAGAGCATTTGCGTCTTTTGTGGTAGTAGCAATGGCAATAAAGCTAGTTATCAAGATGCAGCCACTGATTTGGGCAAAGAATTGGTAAAGTATTTTATTATACTTGCAAATTTTAGAAACGTTCTGTTTCTAAAATTCCGTGTTATTACTTGAGAAATTGGTTTGGGTTTGTGTAAGAAAATCTCGTCTTTCTATATATAGTTTCCGCAAGAACATCACACATGGGGATTCTTAAAAGACCAGGTTTCATAATGAGATATTAATAGTGTTGATTTGATGAACAGGTGGCGAGGAAGATTGATCTTGTTTATGGTGGAGGAAGCATAGGTTTAATGGGTTTAGTGTCTCAAGCTGTTCATGAAGGTGGTCGTCATGTTATTGGGTAATATATATATATATATGTTTATGATATACTGCATTATTTCTTCGTTTTTGTTATGCTTTGCTGAGCTCTTGCAGAAAGGTATGGTTTCTAATCTTGTTATACTAATGCAGAGTTATCCCCAAGCTACTCATGTTGCAAGAGGTATTAATTTTATTTCGTTATAAAATCAATGTTCAATCGGGTCTGAAGTAGAGACAATAATATAATGCTCTTTGCCTCTCTGTCAATGTTTCACAAAACAAACACAAAAGCTTACTGGAGAAACAGTAGGAGAAGTGAGAGAAGTTGCAGACATGCATCAGAGAAAAGCTGAGATGGCTAAGCATTCTGATGCCTTCATTGCTTTGCCTGGTACTCTCTCTCTCTCTCTCTCTCTCTCTCTCTCTCTCTCTCTCTCTCTTATATACAAAAAAATCTTATGGAAACTTAGATTTTCGATAACTCATTTGTCAAAACTTTGCCACTACATTTAAAGCTCCTCCTCATGTATGATGCTGAAAATTTTTAAAGTTAGATGTGTTTTGTTTTCCTACATGTAATTGTTAGTGCTTTATTTATTTTATTTTCTTTTTTAACTGTCATTATATATAGAGAGCTTTAAGGAGTGCGTTTAATAAGTAAATAACATGTGGTTGATATGAATATGATATGTGGGAGATCCCAGGAGTCAAAGAATTATAAGAATCACGACAAATATTTTAAAAATGATTAAAGTGATTTTTTTTACAAAAAGTGTTTGATCCATCAACATCTAAAAGCAGTGAAAATAGATGTCGACAAAGGACATCTGCTGTTTCTTATCCAGTTTAAGATATTTTTTTATGTTCTCAATTATATCTAAACTTTTTATATTTTTGAACAAACATTGAAAGATCATATTCTCGTTGCAAAAAAAACGTTTTCCCTTTTTCGGGTAATGCTAGTGAGTATTATTTATAGAGTTGGGAGTAAGAATATTGTGAGAGAAACAAAAATGGTAATTAATTATGTGCTACTAGCAAATATTGTGATCCATCATCATTCATGATGATGATGATGAATGCACTAACGTTATATATTATTGACCTTTGACTTAAAAAGTACCAAAGAGAAGAGAAGGACTTATCATAATTCAGATGTTGACTCTCCTTAAAAAAAAAATAGGAAGTTTTTACTATTTATGCCACTTGACTAAGTCAACGAGTCATCACTAATCAATCAGGTGGCTATGGTACACTAGAGGAGCTACTTGAAGTAATAACTTGGGCACAACTTGGTATACATGATAAACCGGTATGTATGTAAACCGATTTGGCTTGGTATGAATGTGAACGTGATGATTAAAAGATAAGAATTTGGGATTTTTTAATTTTTTAAAATTTTTTTTCCTCATGCAGGTCGGGTTATTAAACGTTGATGGATATTACAATGCATTGCTATCATTCATCGACAAAGCTGTCGAAGAGGGATTTATTCTTCCTACCGCTCGACATATTATTGTATCCGCACCAACCGCAAAAGAGCTGTTTAAGAAATTAGAGGTGAAAAATTAAGCCGATAGAAGATACTATACCGACTCTAACCCTAAATCGGACCATATATATATATATATATATATATATATATATCCAAGTCTTGATGTGATTAGGAAACTGTATTGTGGTTAAATCGAATATTTAAGCATGTTTTTTTAGTCTAAAGCTTTTTAGATTAGACTGAGTTTTGTTTAGTATAATTTCATTGGTCTATTGCAGGAATATGTGCCTCGACATAAATAGTAACAATGCCATCGAAACTGAGCTCCGAGACGTTCATACCAAAACAAGAAAATAAAAATCATAAATGGATCCCACGGACGTCAAATATACGGACGGATTGTCTGGCTCGTTCTTCGCGTTCTTTATTTTCTGAGATTTCTTTTGTAAATTCTTATCCTCCGATTTGGGCAACCAATCTTAGAGTTATTTTCTAGATTAATGTTTGGTTGGAAAAAAAAATTGTAAATGGACGAAAGATTTGATTATTTCGCAGCTAGACAATCTAAGAGTGGGTAATCATTAGGGAGTACAAAATGTAACTTTTTCTTTCCTGGATTGTTTTCAGCATGGTACGTATCTCAGAAATTTCGGTTTAAGTGATGTAATATAGTATAAACTAGAGCATATCATTTAAATCTTCAAGTGATTGTTAAATATTTTTTTCTTGTTGTGTCAAAATTAAAAAACAAGGACTTGCTACGTTGTACTAGAGATATTTACTACTCCATTAGAGTTCGAGTGTTTTTGGTTCAATGGCTTTCGATTCAAATGACAAAATACTAATACTCTTAATCTATCTTAATTATAAAAAAATCCATTGCATGAAGCTTTTCTAGAAATTAATGTAACATAGACGGATAGACCCAAGCAAAATTTATTATTCGTTGGGCCTACGTGTAATTAAAACACTAATATCCATTGCATCACTTGGTTGTTGTAACTTGTAAGATACATTTTCCTTGGTAGCTATCAAAAATTATTGGAGAAATTTCGATTGTTAAAATAATAATTAGATTGAACAATTCTGAATGTTAAGATCAAATCGATTCAACTTTCTCTCTCAAGTCATGAAGCCAAGGCAATCATTAATTACAAGTATAAAATCATTAACACAATCTCGAATTGTTTAAGTTACTTAATATCCATATGTCTCCTCCTAAAACAGCCCCGATTCGATCTTATTCTTTTGGTCTCCACGTAAGAACTTTCATATAAATTAATGTAACAAAAAAAAAGAAAATAAATAAAATAAACCCACTTGATTAACCGAAAACATTTGTTGAATCGAACCAATTAATTGAACAGTTAACGAGTCTGATTTGTTAACTGACGTCTCTTGTTTCGAGGTTAATTACTAAAATGATCAAATCTCCAATTCTGATGAACCCACCACCATGTGTTTTAAGCCCAAGAGAGATTCAGTGAACCACGAAGGAAAATAATTTAAACCGTCCCTTACACTAATGAAAGGTTAAGTGTTACAGAATCAAGTTTATTAATAGATTAATACTAATAAATTAAATAAATAAATATTTGGACACAAAGCCCAAAAGATCACAATCTAGTTTAAAAAGAGCGACAAGAAAGATTCTTTAAGCTGATGAATGATCTGTACCATGTAGCTCTGTTCCCTTTTTGGTGTTTAACTCTTTTACTTAACTGCCCGAACAACATCAACGAGACTAATTAATAGACACCTACCTTATAACCAAAATAAATAACAGAAAAATTAATTTATTACTATTTGTCAACAAAGTATATGTATTTCAATTTTTTTTTTTAGATATACTTATATTTTACATTCCATATGCAACTGAAACTTTGAAATTAAATTGTGTTGGTCATCGATGAAATATTTGTATGTATTTTTTAAAGTATATAAGCCATGTATTAGTTATAACTATTTATAGTATTAAAAAAAGGAAACAAAGTGTGGTCTCTTATGTTATGGTTCATTGAACATATACATGAAACATAGGACTGGGAGGAGCCCATGTTCCTTTCATTGATGCAAAATTTTAGTTTCTTGTGTTTTAGTTTGCTTCCTATCCAATGTACATGTATATATAGATATAGTTTCACAAGTGCATATGGATAATGATGAGTAAGTTTAAGTATATAGGGACAAGTTAAATAAAAAGACGAAAGAAATCAAAATTGGAGAAAAATAGTAAGGTACAATGTATGGTGGTTATCGAAAGCCCGAGCTGTACTTCCATTGATGTAGGAGATGATTGGGAACACGTGGATTATATTTGACTAAACAATGGTCGATTTTTTTTGTTCGAATTAATTGTGAATTGGTTAGTTCGGTTTAAGATGATTGGTTGGATATAACCAAAGTAAATTGTGATTCTTCAGGAAATTAACTATGGTCTGGTTTAGTTGTTTGTTCTTCGTTAATCAGATCGTTTGTAATGTTGATGACTTATCGTGTAACTGGTGACAACAATTCTATAGCTGATATATGAAATTAGATAACCAGCTATAGAACACTACATTTCATATGTAATTTAGCTATACTGTCTAATTTCACCTACATATTTTTATGATGATTTAAACTAATCAAGTTCTTAGTTCGGATATGAAAATGCACATATAAAACAAAATACTTGAGTTATATTATTATTTTCGACCAATATTTATTCTGTGCAATTAATATTTCGATGTCTATACAACAAAGACAGCAAAATAAATAACTTGCCATATAAAGACATTATTTATAGCATTTTGTGGAGTATAATGTCCAATCCTGTTTCCGATTTTTACATATTTATGGTACTGGATGGTTGTAACCCCTTCATTTATTTTTCCATTTTGTTACAAGTCAACAACTTCACCTTTTGATAACGCCTAATTTGTATCAGCAACTTTTAGTTTGTTTTCTCAAATAACGTCATTTTCAGAGCAAGTTTTGAGTTTCTCTTTTTTATATCTGCAAAACGGCAAATTTAAATAGAAGTAATTTACATTTTTATTTATAACAAAATGTTATTTTTATACTAACATAAGTATATCATTTTTTAAAAAAATTCAGTAAATTCCTATAAATTTATTTTCGTCAAAAATGAACTTATATAGTGATGAATTGAAAAAGTCTTCATATAATTGGCTTGAAAGCCATAATGGTAATGTAAAACACTTAGGGTAGAAGGTCATTTGTAAACAACCATACTTAGCTAATAAATGAGCTACCTTATTACAGTTTTGAGTGGAGTAAACAAAACAAACATTGTTAAATAGACTCGACCAATAGCTAATATCTTGACAAATTCCATCAATAGAAACATCAATCAGAGTTTTATCAACAATCTTAATTAATATCCACAATCACCCTCAAAAATGATATTTCGTAGGCCTCAGATCCAACATTGTTGCATTGTAGTTAAAGGAGCCTTAGCTTCAGTCTCCAATAATGAGGAAACATACCCGAGTTGCGCCGATCCCCAACCTTGTGATATTCCATCATGATTCGGATAATCCTATATATTGGTCTCTGATACAAAATATATAAATCTAAATTGATATTTAGTTTTGTATTCTAAAAGAAAACCGACTTTACTATAACATTATAATTTTTTACTATAGAAAATTTTAAATACGCTAAGATCGCGTGAACACTTTTGGCGTTACAAAGTTTCTCAATTTTTTATTTTTTTTCTTTAAAATTCTTATATATTTATTTCTTATAAAAGATAAATAAATCTAAATTTATGTTTGGTATTGTATTCTAGAAGAGAAACGACTTTGCTACAATATTGTATGTATCATAATTTTATATTATTTAAGATTTCAAGTATGCAAAAATTGCGTGAACATTTTTGGTTTTACAAAGTTTTTCAAAATTTGTAAACACTTGTAATCTTTTGCGAGTTAAAAGATTCGATTCTTATCTTTATTTCGTAACGTTCGTTTAAACTTTTTTGAAATTTGTCTCATGCGAGTTACAAAGTTAGGTTCTTATCCTTATTTGTAACATTCATTTAGATATTTTTTTAAATAAGTAACGCTCGTTTTATTTTTTAAATATAAATAAAAGAAATATTACTAAAATTGACATCTTTGTTTATAATGAGAGATGTTAGTAAAGTTGAGAGTAAAAAGAGAAATAATTCAGCTAACATTTCTCATTTCACAAAATCAAGTAAATACGATCAAAACTCTCTTCAGTATCTCCTCACTCAATTTAGTCGCTAAAGCTAACAATTGTATGGTGGTTTATAGTATTTATTTTATGATGCGCTTGAGTCTGAGCTATTAAAATTAAAAAGTAGATTGGGCAAAAAAAAAGTGCATTATATAATTGATGTGTTTTTTTTTTTAAAAAGAAAGGTATTATTATAATTTTTTTGATGCTGGTATTATTATTACCTATGCAATGAGGAAGAAGGACGGGTCCAGAATTATTTTTAAAATACTAATAATAATGCTCTTCTAGTCCACTTATCTTGGAATCTAAAACTACGATTAGTTTTAAATTAAGTATATTAAACTAATCTAAAGATTAAGTTTAAAACCTGAAAAAAATTTAATTAAGAAGACGTTTTTTCAAGCTATAAGAAAAAAAGAATATTACCTTTTTTTTAATAACATTTATGTATCTTTTAATTGTTCTCTCTCGCTTCTCTCTCTTTTGAAGGTGGCACGAGCACCCATAACCTTTCAGAACCTATAGATACAAAAAAATAATGTGTATGTAATATAAATTGATTTTTTTTTTTGGATCTTCTTTTTTTTTTTGTTTATCTCTCTCTTTCTCCTTTGGATGGGAACTGAGCTCTTCTTCTTTCTCTCTTTCCTCTCTCCTTTTCTTCTATCTCTCGTGGCCTTTGATTAGAGTTTTATTTCTCTCTTGAAGATCCGTTTCTAGACCTCTCTCACTTGATTTGATACTTAATTAGGTCAAACTTTGCGATCGTAGCGATTTCACAGGTCACCATCTTCAAAAACCCTAATTCTCTGTTTCTTATGTAGTCTTTTTTTCTTTCTCTTCTGGCTGGGGGCTTTATTTTACGGGACTTCCATGGGTTTCTGTAGCTTTTTGCCTCGGATTTTGTGCAAATGGGAGTTTTTTTTTAAAACACATCTCTGTTCGTTTTCAGCTTTTTTTTTTTTTTTTTTTTTTTTATAATAATGATCGAATTCGAGTTTCAGCTTAGATCTCTCTATCCCTCTCTCTGAGTCTCTGTTTTGCGAAAAAGAAGATTGTTCAAGTTTCTCCTCTCATCTGGGTTTTGTTTTTAACTGTGAGATTTTAGCTTTTTCTGTTTTTTTTTACTGTACTTGTTTGTGGGTTGACCTTTTTTTTTTTTTTTTTAAACTCTCTTGAAGATCTGAATGCGTAGATCATACGGGATCTTTGCATTTTTTTTTTTGTTGCTTTTCGTCAGCGTTACGATTCTTTTAGCTTCAATTAAAGTTTTGAATTTCTATTTTTTTTTTAAAAAGCTTATCCCAAAGATCAATTCTTTTTTGTCATCTGAATTTTTTTTTTTTGGTCCACCATTAATTTTTTTACAGGTTTAAAAAGCTGATTCGAATGGTTAGGACATAACATCCGTACTTGGTTAAGCATATGGAAGTCTGTGTTCTGTTCTTGGTTGCTCTGTTAGGGCTTCCTCCTTTTGCACCAACTTAGCTCTCATGTTTTGTAAGATCTCCTCCTTGAAAGCTGCTGTGTAAACCTCTGGTCCTTTTAACTTAACAAACTTCATTTGTTGGTTACTTGAGGAAACTTCAGCTAGTAGGTAAAGACTGTACATACCTGTAATACAAGACGACAGCCTAGATTGGCTTTTTATTCGACAGCCTAGCTGGTGAGCTTTTGAAGGAATCAAGGGGGAATGTGTTTATGGTTGAGTCTGTGAATTCTACGACGATTGGATCTGTAGAGTTGACCTTTTAATCCTCCTACTCTTGAGTAAATTATATATATATCTATCAGATAGATTTAGTAGGATGGAAGCTGAAATTGTGAATGTGAGACCTCCTCAGCTAGGGTTCATCCAGAGAATGGTTCCTCCGCTACTTCCTGTTCTTTTGGTTTCTGTCGGTTATATTGATCCTGGCAAATGGGTTGCAAATATCGAAGGAGGTGCTCGTTTTGGGTATGACTTAGTGGCTATTACTCTGCTCTTCAATTTTGCCGCCATCTTGTGCCAGTATATAGCTGCCCGAATAAGCGTTGTTACTGGTAAACATTTAGCTCAGGTATTTTGTTCCCCTTTCTCTGATCTCGAAGCTTTTAGCTACACTGTTTTTTTCTGCTAACCACCTTCTCTATTTTTGTAACATTCTAATGTTTTTTACTTGTACAGATCTGCAATGAAGAATATGACAAGTGGACGTGCATGTTCTTGGGCATTCAGGCGGAGTTCTCAGCAATTCTGCTCGACCTTACCATGGTAGTTACTTACAGTCTTTTTCCTTCTATTTTTTATTTATTTATGTTTGATGGGAAATTTTCAGTTTTTCTGATTTGAGGCTTTCCTATTAAAAACAGGTTGTGGGAGTTGCACATGCACTTAACCTTTTGTTTGGAGTGGAGTTATCCACTGGAGTGTTCTTGGCCGCCATCGATGCATTTTTATTTCCTGTTTTCGCCTCTTTCCTTGTATGACTGGTTTCATGCCTTTTCTATTTCTTCGTGTTCTTGGAATAGCATTATCGGAAATTAACTGACATGCATACAATTTTTACAGGAAAATGGTATGGCAAATACAGTATCCATTTGCTCGGCAGGCTTTGTTTTACTTCTCTATGTCTCTGGTGTCTTGCTGAGTCAGTCTGAGATCCCATTCTCTATGAACGGAGTGTTAATTCGGTTAAATGGAGAGAGTGCATTTGCACTGATGGGTCTTCTTGGAGCAAGCATCGTCCCTCACAATTTTTATATCCATTCTTATTTTGCTGGGGTACCTTTTTTCTCTTTCTCTGTATCTCTCTTTTCTATTAAGTAGCAATAATTATACTAAGCAGTGAACTCCTCTATTGCAGGAAAGCACATCTTCGTCAGATGTCGACAAGAGCAGCTTGTGTCAAGACCATTTGTTCGCCATCTTTGGTGTCTTCAGCGGACTTTCACTTGTAAATTATGTATTGATGAATGCAGCAGCCAGTGTGTTCCACAGTACTGGCCTTGTGGTACTGACTTTTCACGATGCCATGTCACTAATGGAGCAGGTTTGTTCTAACGGGTTTATGCTTCGTATTAGTCTATAATACATTTTTAGGCAGACAGTTTCAGAATTATCTCGTGATCATAATTATTTTGTTCTTGATTGTTGAGCGCAGGTATTTGTGAGTCCGCTCATTCCAGTGGGCTTTTTGATGCTCCTGTTCTTCTCTAGTCAAATTACAGCACTAGCTTGGACTTTCGGTGGAGAGGTCGTTCTGCATGACTTCCTAAAGATAGAAATACCCGGTTGGCTTCATCGTGCTACAATCAGAATTCTTGCAGTTGCTCCTGCCCTTTATTGTGTGTGGACATCTGGTGCAGACGGAATATATCAGTTACTTATATTCACTCAGGTCCTGGTGGCGATGATGCTTCCTTGTTCTGTCATACCGCTGTTCCGCATTGCTTCGTCGAGACAAATCATGGGTGTCCATAAGATCCCTCAAGTTGGCGAGTTCCTCGCACTTACAACGTTTTTGGGGTTTCTCGGTTTGAATATTGTTTTTGTTGTTGAGATGGTATTTGGAAGCAGTGACTGGGCTAGTGGTTTAAGATGGAATACCGTAATGGGCACCTCGGTTCAGTACACCACTCTGCTTGTATCGTCATGTGCATCCTTATGCATGATGCTCTGGCTTGCAGCTACGCCGCTGAAATCTGCGAGTAACAGAGTAGAAACCCAAGTATGGAACATGGATGTTCAAAATGCTTTATCTTATCCTTCTGTTCATGAAGAGGAAATAATTGAAAGAAGCGAAACAAGGCGTAATGAAGACGAATCAATAGTGCGGCTGGAAAGCAGGGTAAAGGATCAGTTGGATACTACGTCTGTCACTAGTTCTGTCTATGATTTGCCAGAGAACATTCTAATGACGGATCAAGAAATTCGTTCAAGTCCTCTAGAGGAAAGCGAGTTAGACGTAAAATTCTCTGCCTCTCAAGTAAGTAAACTTGGGGAAGACCCTGATGTAAAAGAACAGTCTGTATTGCAGTCAACGGTGGTTAATGAGGTAACTGATAAGGATTTGGTTGTTGAAACAAAGATGGTGAAGATTGAACCGATAAGTCCTGTGGAGAAGACTGTTAGCATGGAAAATAACAGCAAGTTCATTGAAAAGGATGTTGAAGGGGTTTCATGGGAATCAGAAGAAGCTACGAAAGCTGCTCCTGCAAGCAACTATACTGTTGGATCTGATGGTCCGCCTTCGTTCCGCAGCTTAAGTGGGGAAGGGGGAAGTGGGACTGGAAGCCTTTCACGGTTGCAAGGTTTGGGGCGTGCTGCCCGGCGCCACTTATCTGCGATCCTTGATGAGTTTTGGGGACATTTATATGATTTTCATGGCCAATTAGTTGCTGAAGCCAGGGCAAAGAAAATAGATCAGTTGTTTGGCGCTGATCAAAAGTCAGCCTCTTCTATGAAAGCAGATTCTTTTGGAAAAGACATGAGTAGTGGATATTGCATGTCTCCAACTGCAAAGGGATTGGACTCACAAATGACTTCAAATTTATATGATTCACTGAAGCAGCAAAGGACTCCAGGAAGTATCGATTCGTTGTATGGATTACAAAGAGGGTCGTCACCGTCACCGTCACCGTTGGTCAACCGTATTCAGATGTTGGGTGCATATGGTAACACCACTAATAATAATGCTTATGAATTGAGTGAGAGAAGATACTCTAGCTTGCGTGCTCCATCATCTTCTGAGGGTTGGGAACACCAACAACCAGCTACAGTTCACGGATATCAGATTAAGTCATTTGTTGACAATTTGTCAAAAGAAAGGCTTGAAGCTTTACAATCCCGTGGAGAGATCCCAACGTCGAGATCTATGACGCTTGGTACAATGAGCTATACACAGCAACTTGCGTTAGCCTTAAAACAGAAGTCCCATAATGGTCTAACCCCTGGACCAGCTCCTGGATTTGAAAATTTTGCTGGGTCTAGAAGCATATCACGGCAATCTGATAGATCTTATTATGGTGTTCCATCTTCTGGAAATACCGATACTGTTGGTGTAGCAGTAGCCAATGAGAAGAAGTATAGTAGCATGCCAGATATCTCAGGATTGTCTATGTCGGCGAGAAACATGCATTTGCCGAACAACAAGAGCGGATACTGGGATCCGTCCAGTGGAGGAGGAGGAGGGTATGGCACGTCTTATGGTCGATTAAGCAGTGAATCATCATCGTATTCTAATATGGGGTCACGGGTTGGAGTACCCTCTGCTTATGATGACATGTCTCAATCAAGAGGAGGAGGCTACAGAGATACCTACACTTTGCCACAGAATGCATCAACAACAGGGACCGGATCACTTTGGTCTAGACAGCCCTTTGAGCAGTTTGGCGTAGCGGAGAGGACTGGTGCTGTTGGTGAGGAGCTCAGGAATAGATCGAATCCGATAAATATAGACAACAACTCTTCCTCTACTGTTGATGCAGAGGCTAAGCTTCTTCAGTCATTCAGGCACTGTATTCTAAAGCTTATTAAACTGGAAGGATCCGAGTGGTTGTTTGGACAAAGCGATGGAGTTGATGAAGAACTGATTGACCGGGTAGCTGCACGAGAGAAGTTTATCTATGAAGCTGAAACTCGAGAAATAAATCAGGTGGGTCACATGGGTGAGCCACTGATTTCATCGGTTCCTAATTGTGGAGATGGTTGCGTATGGAGAGCTGATTTGATTGTGAGCTTTGGAGTTTGGTGCATCCACCGTGTTCTTGACTTGTCTCTCATGGAGAGCCGGCCTGAGCTCTGGGGAAAGTACACTTACGTTCTCAACCGCCTTCAGGTAAACAAAGATAAAAAACCACACTTTTGCAGTTCGAAACCAAAGCTTATTATGTTTTGACATGATGTATGGATTCAACACAGGGAGTAATTGATCCAGCGTTCTCAAAGCTGCGGACACCGATGACACCGTGCTTTTGCCTTCAGATTCCTGCGAGCCACCAGAGAGCGAGCCCGCCTTCAGCGAACGGGATGTTACCTCCGGCTGCAAAACCGGCCAAAGGAAAATGCACAACCGCAGTCACACTTCTTGATCTGATCAAAGACGTTGAAATGGCAATCTCATGTAGGAAAGGCCGGACCGGTACAGCTGCAGGAGACGTGGCTTTCCCAAAGGGAAAAGAAAATCTGGCTTCAGTTTTGAAGCGGTATAAACGTCGGTTATCGAATAAACCCATAGGTATGAATCAGGATGGACCCGGTTCAAGAAAGAACTTGACTGCGTACGGATCATTGGGTTGAAGAAGCACATTGTGAGAATCTCATGATCAAAAGAGACGTTAGAGCGGGAAGCCGAAGAATCAAAACCCTTGCTTTTGATTGCTCCTCTCCTCTGCTTTGTTAATTGTGTATTAAGAAAAAGAAAAAAAAAAAGGATTTTGTTGCTTCAGAAATTTTCGTTTTTTTTTTCCCTCTCTTAATTTGGTTGTAATGTTATGTTTATATACATATCATCATAGGAGGACCATAGCTACAAACCGTATCCGGTTTGTGTAATTTGATGCGGAGTCGATCATTAAAAAAAAAATCGTCAGTTTGAATTGTTAAAATCTCCTAAACCGGATCTCATTACGTAGCAGACACATCGACGCTAGGTTGCTGACACGTGTCCATATCAGTCTGTCTTCTCGAATCGTCTTCTGGTTTCTCAAATCCTTCTTCATCTTCGTGGGGGAACCAAAGAAAAAAAGAAAGTAAAATCGCTCCAGCAGAGTAAACCAGCAAATGGGTTATGTGATCTACATATCGTTTCCGGCGATTCTTCTCCTTTTGATCGTCGCTATCACTTTTTATCTCATCGGAAGAAAAATCGGCCGGCGAGAAGGCATGTATGGACCGCCGTTGGCTGGTTTACCGGCACCTGCACCGCCCCATAAAGCTACGGGGAAGCCACCGGAGGTTTAGCATAAATCGGTTGTGTGTGTACATGTAATGTATGATGACGTAATAATTACGTAAACATCTTTAGTAGTATACATCTGTGGTTTGTGTTAGACTGTTATTGGGCCCGATACTAAATAAACAATACTCTTTACTGGGCCTGAGCTTTTAAAAAAACAGTTCGTTCCGTTTGTATTTTGACGTACTCACTTTGTGTCGTTTAACTTTGAGTACTAACCTAATGCGACTTTAGAAACTACGCGGCGTTTTTACGGAAGAAGGAAATATTCGCTTCTTCTTTACAACTTTTGTCACAACGCAGAAAAGTCCTCTCTCTCTCTCTCTCTCTCTCTCTCTCTCTCTCTCTCTCTATCGAATAATAATAATTTTTCCATTTGCTGCGTCCTTTTGGTGCTTGAAGCAGCGATATGACCATGGCAGCAAATCTCGCGCGACGGCTGATCGGTAACCGATCGACTCAGATCCTTGGTGCTGTGAACTCTAGCTCAGGTGCGGCTACTTCCGTCGCTAGGGCTTTCTGCTCCTCCTCCACTCCGATCACCGCAACTCTCTTCCCTGGCGATGGGATCGGTCCCGAGATCGCTGAATCTGTCAAAAAGGTTCCTCATCCCTAATTTTGTAAAAAAATTCTAGTTACGAGAGAATTGTGATTTGTGAGAATTCGGCAATTTCGTTGATAGTTTTTGTAATGATCCAGGTGTTTACAACAGCTGGTGTGCCAATAGAGTGGGAAGAACACTATGTTGGGACTGAGATAGATCCCAGAACACAGAGTTTCTTGACCTGGGATAGTCTCGAGTCTGTGCGTAGAAACAAAGTTGGTTTGAAAGGTCCAATGGCTACTCCAATTGGGAAAGGTCACCGTTCTTTGAACCTGACTCTTAGGAAAGAGCTTAATCTATATGCCAATGTTAGACCTTGTTACAGTCTTCCTGGTTATAAAACTCGTTACGACGATGTTGATCTCATTACTATCAGAGAAAACACTGAAGGAGAATACAGTGGCCTTGAACATCAGGTTTTGTTTTGTTGTGTCTCTATCCATAGAACATTTCAGATTGGTGTTTCTGACAATTGTTTTGTTTTCTCCTGACTCATGATAGGTCGTTAGAGGTGTGGTGGAAAGTCTTAAAATCATTACCCGTCAGGCGAGTTTGAGAGTTGCAGAGTATGCTTTTCTCTATGCCAAGACTCATGGAAGAGAGAGAGTTTCTGCTATCCACAAAGCCAACATTATGCAGAAAACTGACGGTCTTTTCCTCAAGGTCTGTCCATTTTTATAACTCCATAATGCAGATCAAAGCAATGATTATTATGTCTGCTAGGTTTTGCTTACCGTTTGTTTTGAGACAAATGTTTAATTCTTTTCCTGTTTTTCAGTGTTGTCGTGAGGTTGCTGAGAAATACCCTGAGATAACTTACGAGGAGGTTGTTATTGACAACTGTTGTATGATGGTAAGCTATGATACCAAATTTACCGTTTTTTCATTAATTAACGTAGTAGTCGGGATTATCTTATAGAATTTAGAAGTTAAGAGTTCTTAACAACTTGTATCTGAGTTCGGTGTTCCCCACTGCTTTAATGTGGAATATGTGACTGATAATATTGAGATGCCTGCAGCTTGTGAAAAACCCAGCACTTTTTGATGTCTTGGTGATGCCTAACCTGTACGGAGACATCATCAGCGACCTGTGTGCCGGATTGGTTGGAGGACTAGGGTTGACCCCAAGGTGAAACATCGGTTGCTTCATCTTGAATAATAGTGTTATTTAGTGTGATTGTGAGCTAAAGGCCTTGTGATCTTTGACGCAGTTGTAATATCGGAGAAGATGGTGTAGCCCTTGCTGAGGCAGTTCACGGTTCTGCACCTGATATCGCTGGAAAGGTTAGTACTTGAAGCAATAAATCATTCCAATTTCATCATATTCTCAGATATTATAACTGCTACAACTACAAAGCAAGTAAACTTTCAACAGTTAAGTGAACTCAATTCAAACTCTTATTGTGAGACCAAGTATAATAATTAAACCTCTACAGATATAAGAGTCCTCATCCCCCACTTTGATGTTTTTTCTTTTTCTTGGTAGCTAGTCAGTTGCTTAGTCTCATTACAGACTGGGTCATTTACGTGTATATAAAGCTTTATCAATCCAATATTGAACTTAATTTCAGATGAGACTTGATATATGATTTTTGAATTGGTTGTCACCCTTTATTTTATAATTTTGTTTGGGGGTGATGTTAGAACTTGGCGAACCCAACGGCGCTGCTTCTGAGTGGAGTGATGATGTTGCGTCATCTGAAGCTGAACGAACAAGCAGAACAAATCCACAGTGCAATCATCAACACGATAGCGGAGGGAAAATACAGAACCGCGGATCTTGGAGGTAGCTCGACCACAACGGAATTCACAAAGGCAATCTGTGATCATCTCTGAACACATCGTAAAGTCCAATTCTTTATGGAATCTTCTTCTTCTTTGGAGGGCTTTTTATAGAGCCTCGAATTCTTGTTTGTTTTTCATTCCTCTTTTATTTACGATTAGAATAAAAGGAAAAATAAAAAAGAGAGAAAAACGGCTCTTCCTGAGTTTTATTACTTGTGAAGTTGTTTGTTTCTCCTTGAAAACGTCTTTTTAAGTTCTCTCTGCCATAAGGCAAAAGATTACACAGGAAAAAATTGATGTTTCTCTGAATCCATCATCAGAAGAGTTTTGTTATTATGATTGCTTGTTTAGAGTCTTGTTAAACTTGTTAAAAATCTATCAAAACTTTTGATAGTCTTTTTGACCTGAAGAAAAAGGTAAGAAGTTGTATTTTATTTCAATAAAATGACATAAATTAGTTGGTCCACTGACAGAAAGAGAGAGAGTTTATTGTAACTAATTATAGTTTAAGGAAAAGAAAAGAAACAAAACTGAAAGAGAATAGTACTGTTGCACCAATGATGATGATTATAATTAATAAAACTAAAGACGCTTCTTCTCACACTAAACTTGCCGGCCAACCAATCGCAGATCTGAATCTTAATAAAACCTAAAACCTCTCTCAAAATCTCTTAACTTCATCGTTTCATTATGGCTTCGTCTTCTAACTACGATGGAATCCTTCTCGGTATGGGTAACCCGCTCCTCGATATCTCTGCCGTCGTCGACGACGAATTTCTCACCAAGTAAAATATATAAAAAGAAAAAAAAAAACTCTCAGATCCCTCCTTTTTCCTTTTTATGTTTCGTATTCGTATCGCAATCTTCTTTCCTGGACTTTTAGTATGAATCTAGGTCTTTTTGTTTGATTCTTCTCTTCAGTAGAGCATAAAACTCTGTGATTTGTGTGCGATTCTTCTTTTTTTTTTTTTTATTATTATTATTACTGTTATTGATGTTCTTTCTTTTGTAATCGTGTGACGACGACAGGTACGACATCAAGTTGAACAATGCGATTCTCGCTGAGGAAAAACATTTACCCATGTACGTATTCATTCATGCTCTGCTTCTTTTGGTATCTCTCTCTGATTTGTTGTGACATTAGGCATTGTAATCATCATCACTAATCAGGAACGATGATCATGTTATATTTATCAATTTAAGTAGAGAGACTGATTCAATGCTTCACAAAGCCCTGGACAGTTTTAGGAATATATATTTTCATCCCTGTTTGTTTTATCTTTTATGGTTAATAATGAATGGCCTTCACTTTTTATTTAAAGGTATGATGAGATGAGTAGCAAGTTCAATGTTGAATACATTGTCGGAGGTATTTCATCTTTTGCGCTGTTTGACGATCCTGTAACCTTCTTTTAATTAGCCTGTATGCGTTGACAAGATTGTGATCTCTTCTTCATGTTTCGTTTCTTTCTCTAGGTGCTACTCAGAACTCAATCAAAGTTGCTCAGGTATATATTCTCTTTCCTTCTTCTTGCTCTTTTTTTTTTTGGAGTTAAAAGTAACCAATGTTAAAAATCAAGGTTTTTTTTTTTTTTTTAACTTGCTTGTGGCTACAGTGGATGCTTCAAACTCCTGGTGCAACCAGTTACATGGGTTCCATTGGAAAGGACAAATATGGAGAGGCTATGAAGAAGGATGCTACAGCCGCTGGTGTCAATGTAAGCCCGAGTTTCCTGAATCTTCTCTGGTTTTCATGTTTTGTTTGTTTTAGTTGTATGCACAGCTGATGATGCTTTGTTTGCCTTTGAGGATAGTATGATGTTATATTATTTGAAACTGAATTAAGAATCTGTAATCAAAGTCCTTTTTTTTATATAATCAGGTTCACTATTATGAAGATGAGTCAGCACCTAATGGAACTTGCGGTGTCTGTGTTGTTGGTGGAGAAAGGTCTCTTATTGCGAATCTTTCAGCTGCAAACTGCTACAAGGTTGATCACCTTAAGAAGCCTGAAAACTGGGCTTTGGGTAATCTTCTTTTCCCATCGTTTCTTCCCGTTTTACAGTTCTGTATTCATGATCTGATATCTGTGATTGAATATGTTTTGGGTAGTTGAGAAGGCCAAGTTTTACTACATTGCTGGATTCTTCTTCACAGTATCGCCTGAATCCATTCAGTTGGTATCTGAGCATGCTGCTGCAAACAACAAGGTAATAAGACATGGTCCTCCATTTCATGAGACCCTGTTACAGCAGAATCTTTTATTTGCTTATTAACAGCCCCGTTGGAATCACCTATCCTTCAGGTGTTCACAATGAACCTCTCTGCTCCATTCATCTGTGAATTCTTCAAAGATGTGCAGGAGAAGTTCTTGCCGTAAGCCGCCATCCCTTATCTTTTTATCCATTGCAGATTTTATGATTGCGTAAATGTACTGAAAGGCACCCTATATTTCTCGTACAGATACATGGACTTTGTTTTCGGCAATGAAACAGAGGCAAGAACCTTCTCCAAAGTTCACGGCTGAGAGGTTAGACAATTTCTCTTGCACGACTAAAATTCAGCAGAATGTTTAGTGTTGTATAACAGATATAATATTTAACCATTTTTATCTTTCTTTTTTAATATATAGACAGAAGATGTCGAACAAATAGCCATCAAGATTTCACAGCTTCCCAAGGCCACAGGAACATACAAGAGGACCACTGTGATTACACAGGGCGCAGATCCTGTGGTTGTTGCTGAAGATGGAAAGGTGAAGAAATATCCAGTCATCCCTCTACCAAAGGAGAAGCTTGTTGACACCAACGGTGCAGGTACTAATTTTGATAAATCGAAAGACGAGTTGTAATACATTCAACTGTAGCCTGTAGGCTTCGTTTACTAGATAGAAACTGATATGACCATAGAATAAGCTGATCCTTTAGCATTTTAAACGAATTTTCTCCTCGAGACTAATTACAAAACATGTTCCTCTCTGTCATAGACAGAACCAATACCAATAAATTAACGGCTATTTTTGTTGATCTCTCATACAGGTGATGCATTTGTGGGAGGATTCATGTCACAGTTGGTGAAAGAGAAATCAATTGAGGAATGCGTGAAGGCTGGATGCTATGCATCGAACGTGGTGATCCAAAGATCTGGCTGCACTTACCCCGAGAAGCCCGACTTCAACTAAATGATCGGGTTTTCCTCAGTTTTGTGACATTTTCCAAATAAAACAACCTTTGATTCAACAAAAACTCCTACGATTATTGTTTGAGTGTACTTTTTAGCATTTTAATATCATGATTATTTTGATCATTTGATATTACTACCATAGGTTGAGACAAGTCAAGCTAAATCAATGAAGGTTTTGATGAGAAGATATAATCTTCTATCAGCTACTACCTAAAACTTGCTCATTTCACAACATTCTTCATTATTTCTACACATATCACCTCAAATGGATCCTCTCACATTAATTATCAAAAACCCTAAACGTTTGAAGTCCGGAGAACCCTCTTTTTGAATCAAAGACTCGTCAAGAATAACGAGGAGAAGCACAACGGATGACCTCAAGGAAGAGAGTTTCGTCACAAGAAATACAAAGCTTGGAATCTCCGGAAGTGAAATCGTCGTAAGCTTCATCTTTTGATTGATCAAGCAAAGCCCTGAAGATGGGATCGTGAATCAACGTGATCTTTATTACGAATCTCTTGTAACTTTCCTCTTCTTTGCCTACGTACACCACTAGGTGTCCCTTTGGTACGTCATGTGGTATATGATATTGATCCTTAGGCTTTCCCGTGGCGTCGCGATGTTTGGAGACTCTGCTTGACATTTGCTTCCATGCCTTAGTGATCAGCTTGCTCTTCTTCATCATGTTTATGAGAGAGATGGAGAGAGAAAAAGAAAGAGAGAGAGACGTTTCTGGGGGTTAGTGTGAGATAGAATGTAGAGAAGTACTAGTGTCGTACTTGTGTATTTATACACCAAGTCACAAACATAGGTCCACTATATATCTATTTTAACGTATATATACATGAATAGAGGTATGGGTAATGAATTTTTTTGGACCATGTCGTCTTCACAATAATACATGATCTACATTTGTTATCATGAAAAACAATATATACTACATTCTATTCAATACATATATATTACAAAAGAAAATATATTAACTAAATATGTGGAACGTCATTATCAATTTGTTTTTGAAATGACATTTACTGGAAATGAAAAGAACAATACTCTATGTATTATTATTGTTATTATTATTATTTTTTTTGGGGGTCAACTACGGCCAAGCTGTACGTACGACATAACGAAATCGTACGAACATGCATCTTCCCTAGCTCCCCCAATGGGAGCTTTAGCTTTAATCATTGATTCATTTTGTTTCTTTAATTTTTTTCATGAACACAACAAATTAAAAGACTCTTTATCGGCATGGCATGCACATTGGCACTCAACTATATTGCGCATTTAGAGGTGCGCACAGACCGTAAACGATGTATTTTACGCTTTTGTTTTTTGAAAAAGGTTTATATATCTCTCTTTAATTATTTCAACACAATTAACTGACTAAGAATGGTCTTATATATAAAAAAAACAATTGGTCGGTTAGTGGTGGAATCACTTTAGCAGTTTAGCTTATTGTTAGTTTTTTTCTTCTTGTTTTCAAATCCACTAATTTATGGATCCATTGGTCCCTAAAACTTGTTTAGAATGAGACTGAACATAAGGTAATATATAAAAGATATAGTGGCCAGCAATTGAAAATAGAGAAATTGTTAGAAATAGGATAAATGATATCATTCTTTTCATTTTCAATTGATTTTTTTACTTATGATTTCATATAACTCGGTGTATTTTACTAACGCAGGAATTACTTAGTGAAGAACTAAAATTTATAAGGAATTATATTTTGATTCATATACATAGGAGTCAAGGAGAGACATTTTTGTTCAAGTTGTGAAAAATAGAGGACCCCACGGTTTGATTAAAATGATTTGGAGAAAGATAAGATTATTTAAAAAAGAGATGAGATAAATGGGATAAGATTCTTGGACAAAGTGCAATTCCACTTACGTACCATACGTCGCGATATGTATAATGTAACTCACATATTTTTACACTAAGACAAAGTACTATAGTATATTATCTATATCCATTGTACGTGATCTGTAACTGATGATTTACCAAAATCAAAACACGTTCTTTAAATATCATCAATAATTAGTCTGATTAGTGATCATTTATATATATACTTTTTTTTGTCAAACAACAGATTAGTTCATTTATATATCATCTAATATACGCACACACCGATTCTGATGCTGGATGAAATCATCATTTTAATTTGATGTGTCACTACTGCCTACTGGTGATTACCAAAATCTTAACGTACTGTACGGTACACCTAGTATATTTGTATTCATCATGCCATCATACGTAAGCATATGTTCTAATTGTGCTAAAATGCTGTCAACCATTATATATTCTTTTTATTCATTAGGGATTCAATATTATGTCTTGGGTGGTCGACCATATGTTTACTTTTCAAGAAATTAATAAAGTGGATATCTTACACTTGCGCATAAACATTACTTTGGAATCCTAGCTATATCAAAATTGAAAGAAGATCTAATACACTACATAAGTGACATGAATCATTTATGTAATACTGATTTAAAGAAGAATTAGCATTGTATTCGCGTCATGTGAAACCTTTTAGACGTAGTTGATAATAAGACAATAGTAATAAATACGTACGCTTGAGATTTTATATTTCGACGACTTAACTAAACGTAGTAAGGTTTTCTTATTTTTATCTTGTTTGTGTTGGAGATTCCGAGACGACCGATTCATTCCCCCCAGAGAGACAGGCCGGTGCTTCATCCCATTGCTTCAGTGTCTCTCTTTAAGGAAACGAGAGATTATTAGCCTTTGGATCAGAAAAGAGTAGATTCATTCCTAGCCGTTTGATATAGCACGTCCTGCTATCCACGTGAAATTTAATTGGAACCAGAAACCTACAAAATTTCTCAGTAAATCTACTTAGATATATAGTGTATTGTACATTATAACTTACTTTCACCGTCCGATATTTATTTCGCTTTGTAGCGTAGCTTTACTTTAAAACTCACTTGTGTATAAAAACCAAACGGCCAAATATAAGAATGTGATTTTTTTTGTTTTTGTTTTCACAGCTCCTGAGGGTACATTTTTGTTTAATTATTTCCATTGAGAAAAAATATATTGTCCATGTGACTTGTTCAGCTCCTTTCTTGTGATATCATATTTCTTCTTTTGAACGATCAAGTAGTCCTTCAATTCGAACACACAAAAACATTCAACACTAACAAAAATTGTGTGACTCGCAGATTCGATGATCGATATAAGATGTGCAACTATATATTACTCTGTAACAAAATTTGTAGGCACTGTAAAATATTTAATCACAAATCCATTTTTACAACCTATTATTTTAGGGATTCTAAACTACATCGGATTGGAAAAAGTAGTATCGAATAAATAAAATGGTAGTCTGTAGGCTTAAGTAAAGAGAAAATGATACACACCAATTAAGAAAAGAATATTTAGTTTGTTTCCTAAACACTATATTTTCGAAGTGGGACGACGTACGCTAAATAAGAATGTTTCTTAAAAGGAACTAAAACCAAACAGAAAAACATAGTTTTAGTACTTTGCGTGATCAAGTTTGAGATGTAAATAGATTGTAATACTTGGCATGAGATGCTTCCTAGCGTGTCATTATTGGCATCCAATGGTTCACCGTCTTTTACATATATATATATATATATATATATATCTATCATGGCTTATAGCCTAGTTATATACTCATTTCCAATCATATCATCTGGACCAAGTCTCTCAATTTTTTTTAACCATCTTATTCTGTAGAGCACATAGCATTCATGGATCCCATCAACCATTCTCTTCTTCCTCGTCTTGTATGCCCTGTCGTACGAACCGAAAACCTAAAAAGCCAACGTTGTCAGTTTGGTAGGGCAGGTCCCAAAGTCGATAGTTCCTATTATATTTTTAATGACAATTGACAAAGATGGCGAGTCTTCACATTCTCACCATCTTCTCCCTCTTATTGGGTGCAACAATAGAGAAACTGTAACAAACATACAATTATCTGAGGAAGAAGAAGCACAATGTGGGGCTTGTCGAAATAGTGCAAGCGGCACAACCTACTACTTTTGTACTAAATGTGACAAATGGTACCACAAAGAATGTGTCGAGTCCCCCACTGTGTTCAAATCTCCTTATCATCCTAAACATTCTCTCTAACTTCACATATACTTAAAAGGATTATTACATGGTGCTGGAATGTGTATCCCATTTCGCAACATGTGGATCCTTATTTTATCATTGCTCTATTTGTAATTTTACTTTGGATCCGGTTTGTGCGACAAAACCAACATTTATAAACCATCCAAAAAGACATGAGCATACACTATACTACTTTACCAGAAAATCCAAGTTAATGTGTGTTGTTTGTGGGGAGGATTACAAGTATTTCATCTTTGTATGTCTTCATTGCGATTTCATTGTTCATAAAAAGTGCATCTACTTACCTCAAGTCATAAAAATATCTCTTCACAAACACCGTCTTTCTTTTGCTTCTTCTCTTTCGTTTAGAGAATGGGCTTGCGGAGTTTGTCGCAAAGATATTGACACAAAGTATGGGGCATATACTTGCATGACAAAGGGCTGCATTTATGGTGTGCATACTAATTGTGCCACAAGTCGCACAAGAGGAATAATATGGGACATAAAGGAGCTTGAAGGAGAACCCGAAGAAGACGATGAGAATATTAAGCCGCCATTTGAGGAAATACGTGATGGTATTATACTACATTTTAGTCATCCAAAACATCTCATGCGACTTGACGAAGATGTAAAAAGATGGTGCGGTGAAGAAAAATATTGTCAAGCCTGCATACTTCCTCTATATGATGGTAAATCATATACATGCGTCAAATGTGATTATGTTTTCCATGAAGCATGTGCATATCTTCCTCGTGTGAAACAACATGCCTTACATGCCCATTTACTTACTCTGGAACCAAGTTTTACCCAAATCAAACAATGTCAGTATTGCAATGTTAAATCATGCGGTTTCAAATATGTGTGTTACAATGTTGATGGTAACAAGTTCAGTTTAGACGTACGATGTGCTTCTATATCTGAGCCGTACGATCATCATTTGCATATGCATCCCTTGTTATTTAACTCATCAACAGATACATGTTCGATTTGTGGTAATCTAAGAGAAACGTTAACGTGCGATCGTTGCGGCTTTCTCTTGTGTTTTCGTTGCGCGGGGTTTCCATATAAGGTGAGATACTTGAACGATGAACATTTACTCACTTTTTCATATAGAGGATTCAGTTATGTAGACTACATGTCCTCGTCCGATATTTCTGAGGGTTCATATGAAGAAGATGCAAAGGGAGACTTCTCGTGTGATCTTTGTGAGGAAGAAATAATTCTAAGAGGAGATTCAAGAAGCGGATTCTATAGATGCGAAAAATGTGAAGTCGCACTCCATGTTAAATGCTGCTTTGGGGAGGATTTATATATGAATCCTGGTTCAAGAGTTACGGTACAAGGAGAGGAGTTCAATATTGTTAAAAACAGTGCTTTCACTCGACCCATCTGCATGGGATGCCAAGGACGTTGCAAATATAAAATGATGTTTATAGCAGTACTTCTGGAGATATATATTGTTCAATCAAACACATTTATAATGAGTCCAAGAAGAAGAAGAAGCTTTGATTTAGATATGTGCAGTGCAAGTGAGTAGATCAAATAAATAGGAAAGTACTCCTACTCTCATTTACTTGTAATAAAAGGAAATTGTTTGGCTTTGTAGAAATATGTTAAGATTAACTTAAATAAATCTATAAATAATTTGGCACGTGAGGCAAAGATAAAAAACAGAAATGTTTGGGTCTTCATAGAAATTTCTTATTCTGAAAGCAGTTCTTCAACGTTTAACCAAACTCTCTTTTCATCCAAACGAAACGACAGGGTTTCAGTGATCTCTCTCTCTCTAATTAAAAGAGCAAATTAGACGTATGACGCAAGTCCCATCACATAAATTGTTAGGCAGTAAAAAATATAATAGAAAAAAAGAAATACACTATATAATTATATGATTGTTGTAAGTTGTAACGGGTACTGTATAATTATCTGTAACGGTAACATTTTAAATTTCCATTCTTTTATGTTTGATTATTTGTTTGAGTGATTTCCTATTTTTAATTGATAATATAGAAGAAGGAACTTTCCATTCTTTTATGTTTGATTACGTTACCATTTATGAACTCGGCGGAATCAAAATATTTTCATTCACTCAAACATTCTTTAAAATCCAATGATATAAATCAAATTTCTCTTTAACCATTGTATTTTTTTTCATTTCTAATGCTTTCGACACAAAATCTTTTCAAAAAAGCTAACAAAATTTGTAGGCACTGTAGAGGATTATTCACGAAATTAATGTAACCATGTTTTAGTACCATTGTAGGCATGTATTCTATACTATATATACCGGGTTGGAAAAAGTAATCTCGAATTAGAAAATGGTAGTGTAGCCGTGGGTTTAAAATTAAGAGAGGACACACTAAGAATTGTTTCTTAAAACAAACGAAAAAACAAATAGAAAAGCATAGTATTAGTACTTTGCGTGATCAAGTTTGAACTGTAGAATATAGATTATATTGTTTATGCTTAATTAGCATGAGATGCTTTCTTGTCATCAAAAATTAGCATCAAGTGGTCTTATATATTGTATATATATTTCATGGATTAGCCTAGTTATCTACTCGTATCATCTGGACCAAGTCTCTCAAAATTTCTGACCATTTAAATTCTTTGGATCACATAACATTAATGGACTTCATCAACCATTCTCTTCCTTCTCGTCTCCTACGCCCTGCCGTACGAACAAAAAACATAACAATTCAAAGTTTCGTGGTTCGAGTGGCATCTCGTCTCATAGTTGATAATCCCTATTATATTTCTAATGATAAAGGTGAAGATGATGAGTCTTCACATTCTCACCATCTTCTCCCTCTTATTGGGTGCAACAATAGAGAAACTACTGTAGCAAACATACAATTCTCTGAAGGAAGAAAAGGATGTTGTGGGGCTTGTAATATCAACACCATCGGTACAACCTACTATTTTTGTATTGATAGCCTCATTGAATGTGACAAATTGATAGATATCGAGTGGTGATAGTCTCATTCAGATCGAAGCATTACTCATGGGTGGTTGCAAAGAAAAAGGAGAAAAACAACTCTCACACATTCTCATTTCCTCCTCTGAATCGGTTGTCTGTGAGTGATGATGGTGTGATATCCCACACCCATTCTATAATCACAGTTGGCAAAGAATCCTTGGAGTCTCTTCTGGCCAAGGAAGTATGTGAGTTTAGTGGAGTTATAGCTAAACATGTTTCTGGAAACTGTTTAGAAGAGTGTTACAAGGGGGATAACAATCTGATGGTTACACAAAAGGGTAGTGGATTGAGTTTACTTAAAAGTGCAGGAAATTTTCTCACTACAGCGAAGGAAAGAAGTGATGGGATTTTTGTTGTGTGAAAGATCCATGGAGAAATTTTAGCTGAACAAGTTCTCAAGGACTGGTTAGCGATCTTAAACGATGGGGATAGAATGTTGATGAAGCGGCGGAGATCTCACGAAAGCGGTTTTCATGACATCATTGGTATGGTTAAGGAACTACAAGTGACGTCTCAGGATCGACAATGCCATCATGATGAAGTTCTGACTTCAGCAATTCAATCTGGTATGGACAATACACTACATTACAACCTTGTACTTGCTAATTATATTTGGAAACCAGGTGGATTCATGTGGTTAGGAGTTCTGAGAGAGTGGTGCAAAGAATTTCAAAAGTATAGAATGGGTAATGTACTGAAGTTATTGGTCTGGTTCGACGCTCACAATAGGAAGCTTGAAGCAAAACTAGGATTTTATATCTTGGCGCACCATAGTTCTAAGAATCAGAAGTTTCTGATCACACATCATAGGTTACAGAGTAAGGAATGGTCATGGTTTAAGAAGAGCTATGAGAAAGGTTCTCTGCTGGAAATTCTCTTTGCTGAACTTGTCAGATGCAAGGCTTATGTTATGGAGCTGCTGGTTGTAGGTCTGAAAATGCAGGCAAGTCATGACTTGTTTCCAAACCATTGTTCTTTTCAAAGGCGAGTGTCGATCTCTAAGATTTTTAGTACGGTTTATGCTATCACTTGGATGATTAATACAATGCAAGGATTAGAGAGTGAGCATAGAAAGGAAATAATTATGACTGTGACAAGGGAACGACTTTCTGAAATTTCTCTGGCAAATCGAGTGTGGGAGCCTGGAGAGTTCATCTTACTAGTTAATCGAGTTCAATGGGAATGGCTCGAGAAAAATTACCACGCTGATCCAACTGTGAAGCTAATGCAAAGACAAGACATAAAAGGCTGGATTAGTCTTTATGATAATGATGAAGAGCTGAAGCAAAGTACTAGAAGAGTGAAGATGAGGAGTGAAAATGATCAAGATGAGTATAGAAGCAACGGAGGAATGGCGGTTGATTGCTATCTTGAGGACAATATTGTTTTAAAAGGAGTGAGTAATGGTATGAGTGTAAAAGGTGTTAATGACTCAAAACAGAAACATATGGTGAGTGGTGAATGTCAAGAGATGAAGCTAAGCACAAAATATACTAAGGATGCTCCAAGTTTCAGTGATTTTAATGATCAAGACATGAGGGAGATGTTACTAGCGACAATTTTATCAATTCAAAAATCTGATAAAATATTGGCTTATGGAGATGAGGTTGAGAAATATCAAGAACACAATGCTTACAAGGAGAAGAAGATTGAGCAGAATACTACAAGAATATGGCCCGAGATAAACATAGAAGTGGAAACTATAGAATGGTCCAAGTTCATGATTGCTATGAAGGGCGAGTTTACTGGAACCTTTTCAGGCCGTACTAAGCTGAAAATCCCCATCGATGAAGTGTCTCACTCTCCAAGGCCACCAGATCCTTTTGGTGGTGACATGTTGGTCCCAGCACAGTCAAAGGCACCTAATGAAATTCAAGGCATGGAAAATCAAGTGGAGTATGCATTGTTTTTCCTTTTCACATCATGGTGGATCACAATTGGTGGACATATTAGAGAGCACACATACTTAGGCTCTGAGACGAGTGAAAGACAAACTTTGCTGGTGGCTGCTCTTTCCTCAAAAAGGCAAGACAAGGTTCCTAAGCGCTGCATGTTACCGAAGCCGTTTGTTTCAAGGTTGGTTGCATCATCGGAAAACCAGTCCATGTTGATAGTACAAGTTGCTGATGGAGGAATGAAGCAAAAGGAGTCAAGTGTGATCTTCACTAGCAAGTCTAAGATCACCTATCATGAGTTTGACTTCCTTCCACCTTGAGGACAAGTTGGTTCTTCATGGTGGGAGTATTGTTAGGACTCGGATCAGATTATTGGGCCATTGTGGGCCTCGTCCAAGGCTTATGGTTTAAGTCTAGTCTCTTTGTATTTAAGTCGCTTAGTTCTCTCTGTAAACGATTATCAAAAAAGATCAACAACAAATAATTTTTCTCTCTCTTGTTCTT
Source organism: Camelina sativa (assembly GCF_030686135.1). Classification (NCBI taxonomy): domain Eukaryota; kingdom Viridiplantae; phylum Streptophyta; class Magnoliopsida; order Brassicales; family Brassicaceae; genus Camelina; species Camelina sativa. The sequence continues at coordinate 28,800,552 of NC_141887.1, read as the reverse complement.
CTCCTTTCTCCTTCCATTTCTTCTGATTCCTCATCTCTTTCTTCTACTTCTCATCTCAATTCTGTTACTTCCTTGAGAGAACCAAATCCAGTTCTATCAATTGGTGCTTTCATTGAGAGTGGTGATAGCCTCATTCACCTGACAGAGAATGTGTCGAGTCTCCCTCTGTGTTCAAATCTCCTTATCATCCTAAACATTCTCTTCAGCTTCACGTAAGCTGTGAACATCCCACTATGCTGGAATGCCAATGCCTAATTTCTAGTTATTCCTTATGCTTAATTTAATATTGCAATATTTGTCATTTTAGTTTGGATCCCGTTTGTGCTACAAAACCGCCATTCATAAACTATATAAAAAAGGCATGAGCATACCCTATATTACTTCCCTAGAAAATCCAATTTAATGTGCGATGTTTGTAGAGGTGATAACAAGTATCTCATCTTCGTATGTCTTCTTTGCGATTTCATGGTTCATAGAAGGTGCATCTACTTGCCACAAGTCATAAAAATATCTCGTCACAAACACCGTCTTTCTTTTGTTTTTTCTCTTTCGTTTGGAGAAATTATGGCTTGCGGTGTTTGTCGCAAAATAATTGGCAAAAATTATGGGGTATATACTTGCTTGAAAAACGATTGCATTTATGTTGTGCATACACAATGCGCGACGTCAGAGCTAAGAATAGGAGCAATATGGGACGGAAAAGAGCTTGAAGGTTAACCGGAAGAAGACGAGGAAAGTATTAAATCGTCGTTTGAGGAGATAAGTAATGGGATTATATTACATTTTAGTCATCCAGAACATCCCATGCGACTTGATGAAAATATCAAAATATGGCATGATGGAAAAAAATATTGTCAAGCGTGCATAGCTCCTCTATATGATGGTAAAGCTTACATATGCATGAAATGTGATTATGTGCTCCCTGAAGAATGAGCATGTCTTCTCCGTGTGAAACAACTATTGGGCTGTATAGCCCATCTAAGCTAATGTCGGTCTCATATACGATTAGGTCACCCTTTGTACTCGAGATCATGGCATATATATATACTCTGCACAATGTAACTTACAACCTAAGAAACAAGATTAATACAAACACAAAGGTTTCTTGACATGGTATCAAAGCCATAAAACCTAAAACTACAAAAAGGTTTTATTGTGTTCGATCTTGTGATTTAGAACCTCAAACAAACCCTCTCTGTTTTTCTCAAAAATTCTCTCTGTTCTTTTTCTATGACTTCTCCTTCTACGTCAGCGGCTCTCACGACCACACCAACCCAACCCCGTGTTGAATCTCGCCGCACCATATCTCCCTATGATTTAACCTCTGGTGACAATCCTGACACCTTGATCTCCAAACCGCTGTTGCGTGGTCAAAACTACGATGAATGGGCAAATAATCTTCGATTAGCTCTACAAGCCAGGAAATTTTTTGGCTTTGCTGATGGATCCATCCCACAGCCGCTGGACGACGATGCTGATTTTGAAGATTGGATAGCTAATAACGCTCTTGTGGTTTCATGGATTAAACTCACTATTGAAGAAAGACTTTCCTCCTCGCTATCTCACATTAATAATTCTCATGAACTCTGGACTCATGTTCAGAAACGTTTTGGTGTGAAGAACGGTCAGCGGGTTCAACGTTTGAAGACCGAATTGGCAAACTGCAGACAAAAAGGGCTTCCTATTGCATCTTACTATGGCATACTCACTAAGCTATGGGGTAGTCTTGCAGATTACCAAAAGGCTAAAACAATAGAAGAAGTACGAAGAGAACGTGAGGAAGACAAGCTGCACCAATTTCTCATGGGTCTCGACGACACACTATATGGAGTTGTCAAATCATCTCTGCTTTCTCGAGTACCTCAACCAAGTCTCGAAGAAGCATATAACATTTTGATTCAAGATGAGGAATCCAAGTCTTAAGGTCGAGCACATGAAGATCGACCAGATGGTGTGAGTTTTGTCGTTCAAACCAATCCACCAAGAAAACCTTATGTCAACAAAGGTTCCCTGCTCTGTAGTGTGTGCGGACGTACCGGTCACCTTGGTGAAAACTGCTTCAAGAAAATAGGCTATCCAGAGTGGTCGACCGACAAATCTCTACGCCCGAAGCCTGGCGGTAACAACGGAATGTCCTCCTCCGGAGGATCTGGTCGTGGTGTTACGACGACGTCTGTTGGCTACATGTTTGGCAAAGGGTCAACCTCTGCTCATGTCAACACCGTCGCTACACCACTCGTTACGGAGACCCCTCTTTTTCATTCCGCTGCTTCGACCCACAGTTCTCTTTTGACATCAGCAGACCGCACTGGACTCAGCGGTTTGAGCAATGATGATTCGCAAATACTACAGAACATCCTTGCTGAAAAGAATCTCGTTTCCCTCCTCCTCTCACTGGCATGTATTTTTTAGAATCATGGATTATCGATACAAGTGCATCTAACCATATGACCGGTTCTCTTGATTTTTTGGTTGATGTCCGAGATATGTCACCCATTCTTATCAAATTACCTGAAGGCCGTTTCACTATGTCTACAAAACTTGGCCGTGTGGTGTTTGGTCCTTCCTTAAGTCTTCACAATGTGTTTTTTGTTGACGAGTTGAAGTGCCATCTTATCTCAGTTTCTCAGTTGACTAGAGAGCATGGTTGTGTATTTAAGATAATTGATCGGCTGTGTATTATTCAGGATCGCATCACAAAAACGCTGATTGGTGCGGGTGAAGAACAACAAGGTCTTTATTTTTTTCGAGGAGTGGACGTTGTTGTAGCTATTCATCATGTGGATTTACAATCTCCTGAAGTTTGGCATTCTCGGTTGGGCCATCCCTCTTTTACCGCTTTAGATTTGTTGCCGTTTTTGGATTCTAAAAATAAATTTGATTCAAAGCAATGTGATGTTTGTATATGAGCAAAACAAACCCGAGAATCTTTTCCTTTGACTTATAATAAGACGAGTGTTGCTTTTGAACTTATTCATTGTGATCTTTGGGGACCATATCGTACTTCGACTATTTGTGGTTCTCGGTATTTTCTCACTTTTCTCGATGATTATTCACGTGCGGTTTGGATATATTTGTTACCTTCAAAGCAAGAAGCCCCCACACATCTTAAGAATTTTTTGGCTCTCGTTGAACGACAATTCTCCACTCAAGTGAAGACCGAGTTTATTTGTCTAAAAGATTTTTTTGCTCAACATGGCATCATTCACGAAACTTCATGTGTCGGCACACCACAACAAAACGGAAGAGTTGAGCGCAAACATCATCACATTCTAAATGTTGCTCGTGCCCTTTGTTTTCACGCAAATTTTCCCATTGAGTTTTGGGGTTACTGTGCGCTCACTGCAGGATATCTGATCAATCGTACTCCCTCGCAAATTATTCATGGCAAAACTCCTTTTGAGCTTATCTATAATCGTCCACCACCGATGACTCATATACGTTTGTTCGGTTGTTTATGCTATGTTCATAACCAGAAACACGGAGGGGATAAATTTGCAGACCGGGGAACAAAATCGATCTTCATTGGCTATCCTTCGGGAAAAAGGGGTGGCGTGTCTATAATCTTGAGACCAGTGTTGTCTCTGTTTCTCGCGACGTTGTTTTCCGTGAAACAATTTTTCCATTCGTTGATGATGATACTAGTTCTCCCCTGTTTGTTTCCTCTATGCCCTCACCTGTCCCTCTTGAAGACTCCGCTGCGTTACAATGTCCTGATGACATCGATGATCCTGGTACGTCTTCTTCATCACCGGCTCCACTTGCTGTTCTTACAGAAGCAGTATATGTTGCTCCATCTGTTATACCACCTACCTCTACTTCAACTCCCATCGAACAACTTTCGTCGCCGTCGACTGAGCTCACCAAGGACACCACTAATGATACTTCTCCACTCACATCTGACACACTCGCACCACTAGACTCCTCGCAGGGTAACATTGCATCCTCGTCTTCATCTCAAGCTCAACCTCCGGCACCGGAACAACCCGGGTTCGGTCACCGCAAGAAACAACCGCCTGTCAAATTAGCTGATTATGTCACCTCTCTGATCCACACGCCCCCGCCTTCCATCACACCATATCCCATTGATAACTATGTCTCAAGTTTGCAATTTTCAGAGACATATCAAGCCTTTTTATTTGCTATTACTTCCGGCCACAAACCAAAGACTTATAATGAGGCCATTCTTGATGAAAATTGGCGGTTTGTAGTTGCAGATGAAATTGATGCTTTGGAAGCTCTCCAGACTTGGACTGTTGAAGATCTCCCTCCAGGAAAGAAAGCTATTGGTTGTAAATGGGTCTTCCGGTTAAAGTTCAATGCTGATGGTACTCTCCAGCGTCACAAAGCTCGACTTGTTGTTCTTGGAAACAATCAGGAAGAAGGGTCGATTACTCCGAGATCTTTTCTCCCATTGCCAAGATGATTACTATTCGAATTTTTCTCCAACAAGCAGCATCTTTCGACTGGGAAGTTCATCAAATGGACGTACATAACGCTTTTCTCCATGGTGACCTTGCTGACGAGGTCTACATGAAATTTCCTCCTGGTTTTCGTACTGGTGATACAAATAAGGTATCTCGTCTGCACAAGTCTCTTTATGGGTTGAAACAAGCTCCCCGCTGTTGGCTTGCCAAGCTTGCTCAAGCAATGAAAATTTTTGGTTTTGTTCAAGAATACTCTGACTATTCCTTGTTTGTCTTGGTAACCAATAATGCTCGTCTTCATGTCCTGGTTTATGTTGATGATTTGATCATCACTGGGAGTTATATTCATGTCGTCAACGAGTTTAAATACTACTTAAGTTCTTGTTTTCACATGAAAAATTTGGGTATTCTCCGTTACTTTCTCGGCCTCGAGGTTGCACGTAGTCCTTCCGGTATTTACCTCTGTCAACGTAAGTATGCTCTCGACATTATTGCTGAAACTGGTCTTCTCGGTGTTAAACCGATTACCTTCCCGTTGGAACAGAATCACAAGCTTGCATATGCTAAAGGGTCTCCGTTTCCGGAACCTGCACGTTATCGTCGACTTGTTGGTCGCCTGATTTATCTCGGAAACACACGTCCGGAGCTCTCTTATGCCATTCACATTCTCTCCCAATTCATGGATAGTCCTCAACAAGCACATTGGGAATTTGTTCTCCGGGTCGTCTGTTACTTAAAGAATAGTCCTGGCCAAGGTATCCTTCTTCGAGCTAATGCACCACTTACTTTAACAGCCTGGTGCGATTCCGATCACGCAACCTGTCCTTTTACACGTTGCTCCCTCACTGGTTACTTCATTCAACTAGGTGGTTCGCCTCTGTCTTGGAAGACAAGAAAGCAAGATGTTGTTTCTCGCTCTTCCATCGAGGCGGAGTATCGCGCCATGGCGGACACTGTTAGTGAAATTCTTTGGCTTCGTCAACTTCTGCCTTTTCTTGGTATTACGGTTACTACACCTATTACTCTTTACTCTGACAATTTGTCCGCGATTATGCTGGCTGGTAATCCTGTTTTTCATGCTCGCACGAAGCATGTTGGTACAAATTGTCATTTCATACGGGATGAGATCATTCGTGGTACCATTGCTACTCAACATGTCTCTACTACTACTCAGCTCGCGGACATTTTGACAAAAGCATTGGGACAAAAACAATTTGAAGTTTTTTTGGACAAGCAGGGTGTTTGTAATCTCCACACTCCACATGATTGTGACAAAAACAGCTCGCGGTCTCATATACGATTAGGTCACCCTTTGTACTCGAGATCATGACATATATATATATACTCTGCACAATGTAACTTACAACCTAAGAAACAAGATTAATACAAACACAAAGGTTTCTTGACAACAACATGCGTTTCATGCCCATTCACTTCATCTGGAACCATGTCGTAACCAAATCCGAAGATGTCAATGTTGTTGGGTTCAGTCATGCGGTTTCAAATATGTGTGCTACAATATCAATACTGATCATGATTGTGACGGTTTCGTTTTAGATGTACGATGTGCTTCCATATCTGAGCCGTACAATCATCATCCTCATAGACATCCCTTGTTCTTTAATTCATCAAGAGGTGAATATTGTTCGATTTGTCATGGAAGACAAACTATATCGTTAACATGCGACGAATGTCGCTTTTTCTTGTGTCTTGGCTGCGCCACTTTTCCGTACAAGGTGAGATACAAGAATCACGAACATTTACTCACCTTCTCATATAAAGAAGTCAAATATGGAGATGACTTGTCCGATCTTTATGAAGAAGACGCAGATGGAGTCTACTCGTGTGATCTTTGCGAGGAAGCAATAATCCCAATCCCACCCAGCTATTCAAGAACCAAGAGATTCTACAGATGCGAAGAATGTGAAGTGGCACTCCATATTAAATGTTTACTTGGGAAGGATTTATATATGAATGCTGGTTCAAGAGTCACGTTATACAACGGGAAAGAGTTCCATATTGTTGAAAACAATGCTCTCACTCGACCCATATGCACCGGATGCGGAAAACGTTGCAAATATATACAGAATGATGTTCATAGCATCACCTTCTGGAGATATATATTGTTCAACGAAACACTTTTATAGTGAGTACGACCACCTTGCGGAACTGATTCAGCAAAAAGAAAAAAAGAGAACAGGGACACGTCAATTGATTTGATAATGAAGCTAGCGCCACGAGTTTGATCTGCACAACGAAAGAAAGAATGAGAAAATCAATGAAATAGGGGAAAGTCTCATTTACTTTGTAATAAAAGGAACTTGACTGTAAAGATTTACGGTTTTTTTTTTTTTTTTTTAAAAAAAATTCTTTTTCCCTTTGTGTGTATTTATTTGCCAATTGTTGCTCATCAATTATTATTTCATTGACCAAATTGTCTTTTTTTTTTTTTTTGGTCGACATGTACAGTAAAACCTCTATAAGTTAATACTCTATAAATTAATAATCACTATAAATTAATAAATTTTGCTGGTTCCAAGTCGGGCTAGTGTAAAAATTAACAATATTCGATAAGATAATAAGATAATAATTTTTTTGAAATCTCAATGTAAAATATGGTTCCAATAATATCATAAATTAATAATCATGTAAATTTATATATATATATACTGATATAATAGTGTATGTTTCTCCTAAAACTCATTTCTATAGAACATTTGTAATGTTGTATTTTCAAACTATAATGATATCTCTAAAATATTTTATAACATGTCATACAAATAATTAAATTTTAAAGTTTTAATTTTTAGATATGCATCATTTACAATTTGATAATTAGACAGATTATTAAAATATGAGAATTAATATTATTATTATTCATAAATTTGAATTTATGTATGTCATGTGTATAAGTCAATTTGTTTATAGTATTTGTAATTTATTGTCAATAATGCTTTATAAATATTACAAGTTCAATTCCTAAACCATAAAATTTATAACATCTGAAAGTTTAATCTTATTTTGCTATAATTGTTCCAATTCATAATTTTAAAAAAAAATAAAAAATTAAAAATATATCTATAAATTAATATCATTATAAATTAATAAATGTCTTGGTCCCAACATTATTAATTTATAGAGGTTTTAGTGTATATATTATATTATCATAAATTAAAAAAAAAGTCGTCACAACCACCTTTGACTTCCTTTATCAGCCTCCTCTCCTCTTTTGATTATTAGTCTTCTTCGTCAGCTTTTCTTGCTTCTTCCATCCATCTTTCTCTTCCAAGTTCATTTCATTAGACTTACTAAATACATAGCTCGGCTCCTACATTTGTATCTTCCTTTTCAAGTCAACAATACTTAGTTTGGTCGCTCTTCTTCTTCTTCTTCTTCTGAAAAAGTTTTGATTTTTATTGGGTCTCTCTGTACACAAAGATCTCAAAGGTGAGTTTGTAATTCCCTCCAACTTACTTGACCTTTTCTATCACGAAATTCATAATTCTTGCAATTCTTGTTTAGGGAAGAATCAAAGGTTTAATCTTTACATATATAAATTTGGCAAGTTAGGCCAAAATATGTCTCTTGGTCTAACCTACAAAATCTAGGGTTCGTTACATCAATTTGGGGTTTTCTTGAACCCCTAATTTGATTCGACAATCCATCAGGTTCCATGATGTTACAGAAATTAAATCTTTTGTTTCTGATTAGTTTTGATTCAAAGATCGACCTTTAGAATGAAAAGTGTATTTGATTCTGGCTCTTCTAATGTAGTCCAAGTGGTTTGGAGTTTTTCAATCGTTGTGGTTTATTGTTTTGGTCTAATAATGCTACAATGAGCTAGCTACCTCGTGCTCACATTGTGCATCTTTGTGTGTGTGTGTGTATCAGTGGAGGAACCTCGGTGTTTCAATCTCTTTACGAAGATGAAATGCTTCTTATTCCTTCTTGGGGACAAGAAAGATGAACAGAGAAGCCCTAAACCTGTTTCACCAACGTCTATCTTCAGTGACGTAAACAAAAGCGGTTCAGATTTCAGTCCCCGGGATGTCTCTGGAACGAGCACCGTATCATCATCCACTGGTAGGAACTCCAACACGACGAGCATGTCAGCTAGAGAAAACAACCTTAGAGAGTTCAGTATCAGTGATCTTAAATCTGCCACAAGGAACTTCAGCAGGTCTGGTATGATTGGGGAAGGCGGTTTTGGTTGTGTCTACTGGGGAACGATCAAGAACTTAGAAGACCCTTCAAAGAAAATCGAAGTTGCGGTTAAACAGCTCGGCAAAAGAGGGTTGCAGGTACCAATTTCTTCATCTTTTTTGTTCACAGACTCTGTTAGTGTTCACTCAATTATCAAAGGATCATCATATAACTTTGGATATCATGCAGGGTCATAAAGAATGGGTGACTGAAGTAAACTTTCTCGGTGTAGTCGAGCATTCAAACTTGGTGAAATTGCTGGGCCATTGTGCAGAAGACGATGAACGTGGAATCCAAAGGCTTTTGGTTTATGAATATATGCCAAACCAAAGCGTCGAGTTTCATCTATCTCCGCGGTCACCAACAGTACTTACTTGGGACCTTAGATTGAGAATAGCTCAAGACGCAGCTCGGGGTTTAACTTACCTTCATGAAGAAATGGACTTTCAGGTATCCTCTGTTTTTTCACTTCATCCGTTCCTCTCATCAGTTAACTATAAATATGTTTCTGTTTGTAGATAATATTCCGCGATTTCAAGTCATCCAACATTCTACTAGACGAGAACTGGAAAGCAAAGCTTTCGGATTTTGGTTTGGCACGCTTAGGGCCTTCACCAGGGTCAAGCCATGTTTCTACTGATGTAAGTTTCTCACTTTTTCACTTGATTGGTCTTTTTGGTTCTTGAAATCATTGCAAGATCAAGAAAGTTATAATTTTTTGGGGCTTTAACAGGTAGTAGGAACAATGGGTTACGCAGCTCCAGAGTACATTCAAACGGGTCGTCTCACATCGAAAAGCGATGTGTGGGGTTACGGAGTTTTCATCTATGAGCTTATTACAGGAAGGAGGCCGCTAGACCGGAACAAGCCTAAAGGAGAGCAGAAGCTTTTAGAATGGGTGAGACCTTACTTATCTGATACAAGGAGGTTCCGGCTCATAGTAGATCCGAGGCTAGAAGGGAAGTACATGATCAAGCCAGTGCAGAAACTAGCGGTTGTAGCCAACCTTTGCCTTGCTAGGAACGCAAAGGCGCGTCCAAAGATGAGCGAGGTGTTAGATATGGTGACAAAGATTGTGGAAGCTTCATCGCCTGGGGTTGGTGGCAAGAAGCCGCAGCTGGTGCCGCTTAAGAGTCAAGGAGCTTCTAGAGACGAGGAAGAGAAGAACAAGAAGGTTCTTGATGGTGGCGAAGGAGGTTGGCTGGAAAAGTTGTGGAACCCAAAGAATGTGAGAGCTTGTTGATACTGAGGCCAAGTCGTCAGAAACAAATTATAAATACTGTAATTTAACAAACTTGTGAGTTTTCTTACATTCAATTTTTTCTCTTTTTTACTAATTTTGTTAATTTGATTGTTTGGTGTGATGCTTCCATATTAAGCTTATGAAACGATCATTTGAAATATTATGATTTAGGTACTTTCGAGTATTTTTGCAGCGCAACTCACCTGATAGCAGCAGGCAACAAAGTGATCAAACACAATGAAACCAAGAGAGGCATCAATAAAACACAATGAAAACTAATAGGCTATTTGGGCCTTTGGTCACAGGTTAATAAGCTTATGATAAGCCCATTATAAAGGTCATACGGTCTAAATCGGTAACATGATCTTGCCCACCTTGTGGTATTTCCCAAAAAATATTTCATAAAGTTGAGGTCAGTTCTAAATTCTAAAGGCGTGTGTGTTATTTATTAATCATTCACAAAAATGAATGCATTATGCATTAATGGATCAAGAGAGGGTCGAGTGTATGACTTCCGTTACAAATTCATATGGATAAACATAATTTATGCCTAGTATGAGTAGTATCTGTCATCATATTTAGTTTACTTTTAAGAATTCAAGATTTAAATGAAACTAACAGAAGAAGAAGAAAAAGGCATCAAATTGTTCCTTTTTTTACACAATAAGTGGAATAATATTGATAAGATTGCATTCAACTCATCTGTACTAACAATGGCAAACAATTTGACATTTGAAGCATTGATTTTGGCTGAAAATAGGGGAATCCATTAAATTTAGAGCTTTTAGTAAAACTATCATAGCATCTCAAGATTTAAAAAAAAAAGAGAAAAGAATTTCATAAAAAGTAACGTGAAAAGCGAATAGTAGGTAAAAAAAATATATACTTATAAGTTATAAATAGCTTAATTGGTGTTTTTAAAAAAAAAAAAAACCGATTCACTGATTGCTTTGCTTTGGTGTAAACGAACAGAAGGAAAAATAAAAATACTCAATTGAGAGTTAATGATTTACATAGTAAAATATCACATAAAATATAGTTATAGCATAACAAAACATAATATATAATTTAATTACATAATCGAACTATGAAAAAAAACCCTTGCTACATTTGAAAGCATATGTCAGTTTGTACATCTCTTGGATAATACGAAACACTAAATACTCTTACAACAGTCACGCTAAATGCTAAATTGCTAATCACATATTACTTCCTTTATCAAGTAGTATTAACTAGATTTATTTATCTATTTATATGACATGATAGGTTTTTTGAACATAGAGTTTATATGAAACCACACGCGCTAATATATTTGGTTCTCAACTATGATTGTTAGAACAATGCTGCATGCATGTTGTTTGGTAGATTTCTGCTCTATGAACTACCATATATGATAGTAACATTTATTCATATTATTATAACTCTATAAAATAGTGCATTGACCCTTTTTGAAATGGACTATTTAAGTTATATAGTATTCGACTAATTGACATGTAACATATAATATGCGCATAGGATAATTGAAAGGGTGTTGCTAATGCTAATGGCTACATCAGCATAATCTTCAGTCTTCACAACTACTACTAACGTTTATAAAAAAAAACGCACCATAATTACGTATGAGCTTAATCAAATATTGCTACCTAACAAAAACAATTTGTTTCTAGTTAAATTACCCACACAAAAAAAACTGGCTTTTGGGTTTCTCAAATCATTCATGACCCATGCCATAAATTTTTAAAATATACCATATTATCATAAAGTTGATGCAATATAAATTGACTATTTTTCCTCTTATTTTATTATTTGCAAGCAATTTGACTTATTTTATTTCGACTAAACTCATTTACATATTATTTTATAGTATTGCTCATTAGTATAGATCTCATTACTGCATGAATTTGTCAATCTAGGGGGGGGGGGGGGGGGGTTATACTTTATAATATTAAATAATTAAAAATAAATTGAAGCATTCGCAAAGCATCCGTATGATTCATCATTCACCGTGAGAACATAGAACCTGAACCTAGTTCATTTATTATATACTACAACCTAAGAAAAACTTTAATATTCCCAAGAAATATTAAAATATATACAAACTTTTAAATATCACGATTAAATCAAACAAAGGGGGCTGCCTGAAAGAATTGAATTCGAAAGTTTGTGGAATTCAATAAATTGAGTTGGTGCCACGTGGAATTCTTACACTGACACAAAAGAAAGAAAAAAAATAGTAATTTATTGGCGCCGGATATGATTGGGAAAGGTAATTAATCAAAACTATGCAGCCAGCCATGTGTTATTATTTGGACCCATTTGCCTCATGAAGCAAAAAAAATTTCAACATTTTTAGCCTAACACTAGTTATTAACATTTGCATGCTAATCCTTCCTTAAATGCTCATTAACTACAAATTTAATTTTTGGGGATTTGGTAAAGACCACGAAAATATTACTAACAATGTTACATGTTAAAATACCTCCCATTTTTAATATTTTCAATTCAAATTTTTTTAGATCTAACTTTTTACAGGATGTCCCAGTAAAATCTGAAAAGTCAGAATATTCAATCTAATCACACAAACAAAAACTAAACTTTAGTTTGGTGTGAAATAATGATAAGGACTTTCGATTTTACTTTTTTTTTTTTTTTTCATTTGAACAAAGAATTATTTTCCATATACAGATAAATTTTATTGATCTATACAACTTGTTAGTAGAAATCAAAAGGACAATAAAATATTCAAAACTACAATAAACTTGATATCTTTAATAGATTCCACTTCAATTCTATTTATGATAAGAAAATAATTTAGAATCAGAAACTAGATTCTACGCCCCCTGATTAATAAAAATCAAGGATTTTGCTAATCAGGTTGATTAATTCTTTTAAGTAATAGTACCTCTTTGGAAAATGCTCTCACAAACATTAAAGAATGAATTGAATTAAAAAGAAACAATAAATATAACTGATGAAGTCATGACCGTTCGTATTAATGATCCAACGGCTACAAAATCAGGAAGTGCATATAAATATTGAGTGGCATTTTGCGCGTTTTCTCATTTTCCTTTATTTTTAATTTTAATCGTTTTTTTTCTGGGTTTCTTTCTCTTTCTCAGAATCGAAAAAAGGCAAAAACTTTATTTTTATTCGAATCATTCTCGATCCTTTTTTTTTTTTTTCTTTTCTTCTTCATTCATCCGCCAAAAAAATTGAGTCTTTTCAGAAGAAGAAAGTTGCGAAAAAAGAAACAAACCCATTTGAAATTATGTTTATTTCCATCCTAAATTCTCAATCTTTCTTCCTGAAATTCTAAAAAAAAAAAAAAAAAATTGTCTATTTTTAGTAAAAATTCAATCCCGTCTTCAAGTTGCAGAGATTTAGTAAGTGGAAAAAGGTGAGTTTTTTTTTTCCAACTTGTGATCTAACTTCTTCTTCTTCTTCTTCTTCTTTCAACCCATATTATTATTGTTTTCTCAGATCTGGCTTCATAGTGAAAAAATCGTTTCTTTGAGTTCATTACTAAATCTCCAAGTTGGTTTGGTTCTCTTTGTTTGTCTCACGATTCGAAACTCTTCTTAGCTTTGATTGTGATAATGACTTCAGTTAACAGTGTCTAATTTAGGAAATAATGAAGATGATTGGGAGAATTTTGGAGTAAAACAACATTGTTTTGTGTTAGTTCTTTAGAAGTCACATTTTCCTCTTTGTTGAAAAGTCTCTGTTGTTTAATTTTCCCGTCAATGTCCCAGAGAGGTCTCCCACGAGTTACGCAACTAAACTCTGTGTATATTAATTGATTTTTTGGAGTGTTATTTAAGAAGTCTTTTTTTGCTTGTTTTGTTTTGAAGAAAAGGGTTATTTGATTTTGATTTGTTATGGATAAGATTTTTTTGATTTCTTGATAACATTTTCAGGTTTTGAAAGATGGTGTCACATGAAGAGAACACAAGTATTGTGGAATGGTTTCTTGGTCCACATCCGTACACGTATCCTCCTTATGGTATTGAGATGATTCATGATGACGATGAAGTAGCTCATCATCAACACCACCAGAGCGGTGAGTATTACAGAGATTATGAAGATCGTCGTAGAAGTGATGTAGATAATGATGAGATCATTGCAAGAACTCTCCAAGACGAACTTTTGCAGCTTGAAATCGCTGAAAGTAACGATTATTCGCATCAGCAACAACATCAGCATCAGCAAGAAGTTTATACTAACAACTATAGTAATAACAACAACGAATATGCTTGGAATGATCAGTCTACTGTGGATTATTCTTCAGGTTATTTATTGAACTAGCTCTTCTAATTGTTTATGTTTTCCATGTGTGTGGTTATGGTTTTTTGGGATTAGATTACAGAGATGTGTTTTTTGTGTGTTGTAGAATGGATAGGAAATGATAATGATCAAGATGAGAGGAGTGATGATTCGGTAAATGTCTTTTCGTGTTCAAGCCCGAGTGACACGGATGAGTATGTGTACTCGTGGGAATCAGATCAATGTGATGCTGATGGTGAATTTGGCAGGAGACTGAATCAAATGGTTCCCATTCCGGTAAGTACTCTAGAGAGTCTGTTATGTTTAAAGTTGATGTTTTATATGTTCTTTTCGTTTGAGAATCAATCATAATTTATATGCAGTATATACCCAAAATAAATGGAGAAATACCTCCAGAAGAAGAAGCAGTTTCAGATCATGAAAGACTTCGGAATAGGTATGTATTTTTGCTCATTCTATGTTTTCTATCATACGTAAACCATTCTTGGTTCAATTATTTTCCCATTGTTTCAGGTTAGAGCTGTTTGACTTCACTGAGGTTAAGGTTCCAGGAGATGGTAATTGCCAGGTAAACCTCTTCATAAAATTCTGGAAGAAATAGATTCTTACTCATCATTTTGAATCTTGAATCCTCCCTGCCGGTTTGTTCTTTTCAGTTCCGTGCTTTAGCTGATCAACTGTACAAAACCGCAGATCGCCATAAACATGTTAGACGACAAATAGTAAAACAGGTTTGATGATCTTTGTGCTCTTGAGAATCTTTACAAGCTTCCAAAGTTGCATGAACTCATTTGTTTTTTTTTTGCAATTTTTATCTTCTGGTTTAGCTCAAATCTCGTCCAGATTCTTATCAAGGATATGTTCCTATGGACTTCTCTGAGTACCTAAAAAAGATGTCTCGGTAAAGATATCTTCTTCTACTGAACTCCATAACCGAATTTGCTTCCCCTTTTGTTGTTAAAGCCTAGTAGTGTTAAAATTTGAAACAGGAGCGGCGAGTGGGGTGATCATGTGACATTACAGGCAGCTGCAGATGCGGTATAAATTCTTAATCTTGTAACAGAGATGAGCCTGATCTTCCTTTACTTTCCTCAGTTCATATTTAATCAGTTTTGGTGAAACTTTTTAACATTGCAGTATCGGGTGAAAATAGTAGTCCTAACATCATTCAAAGATACATGTTACATCGAAATTCTTCCTACCTCCCAAGAATCCAAAGGAGGTAAAGAGTTTCCTTTCACTGTAAAATTGCTTGTCTACTATACCTCTCTCGTGATGGTTATTACAGTGATCTGTTATTTTGCTCTTGTTGTCTACAGTAATCTTCTTGAGCTTCTGGGCAGAGGTTCACTACAACGCCATCTACTTAAACAGAGGTAACTTCAAGAAACCTATTATTTCACAGACTATGTTTTGCTTTTTTTCTCTTCATCTTAATTCTCTTGTTCTTCTTCTTCATATTTTTGGTGCTCAGATACATCTGAAACAGAGCTACAGAGGAAGAGAAAATGGTGGCGTTTCGGAAACTAGACAAGGGCGTTGGATCATCATCAGCAACTGGGTTATATTAATATTTATTGACTTGAGACAGGGATGTTCTTTGAAATTAGTCCCTTCGTAGAGAGAGAGGATGAACAGAGCTCATAGCTTCAAAGTCTTACAATAATATTATTTTCTTCTTTGAAAGAAAGAAAATTTATCTGCCCAAAACAGAATTAACAAACTAAATAAAAAATACACAACACTTTGATCATTTCATTGTTCAGTTAACATTCCAAATTCAAACAGTTCCAACGATTAATTCTTCTCTTTAATATAAAGGAAATTAACCTTAAGAAAATTGATTACGAGCATTGTTAAAAAAGTAAACATCGAAATAATTTGCTGAAGTGAGCTTTTGATGACAAAAGCGGAGGAGTTAACTGTATCCCTCTCAAAAGATCACAACTTTTAAGTTAAAAGAAAATTAAAAAAACGACTACTGTGAGAAATAATCTAATTGTAGAGATCGTCGTCATCAGCTGCAGCGGCAGAAGTGGCAAAGGGATCAGCGGCTGCAGTACCAGTAGTGCGTCCGGTAGCGGTTTGGTCAAACCTGAACTCAGATCCAAACCCTCTCGACTGCTGCAGCGTCTGAGCAAAAGCTTGGTACTTGCGAATATCAGCATCACTCACACTTCTCCTTGCATATTTCATCGACTCTTCGAAATGAGCCGCTCTAATCTCTGATACTTCATCATCAACCATATCTTCCTCCATTGCTTCTGGATTCGCGCTCCTTTTACGCTCTTTCTCAATATCCTGAGGAACAAAAAAAACAAAAATTGGTCAGGGTTAAAACGAATAGGCATTAACGGTTACTTAATCACGCTTCATGAGCTAATAATAATAAACAAATGTCTGACCTTTTCGATGTTTTCTCTGATGGCGTACTTGCAAGCTCTCTGGCAGATCTCAGTGATATCAGCACCACTGAATCCCTGGGTGTACTTAGCGAGTGCAGTCACATCTACATCTTTAGCAACAGGAGATTTTCTCAAGCAGGCCTTGAAGATATTGAGACGTGAATCTTCATCAGGTAGAGGAATGTAGATAAGTTGGTCGAGTCTTCCAGGTCGAAGAAGAGCTGGATCAATGATATCAGGTCTGTTAGTTGCTCCAATAATGAATACCGTCTTCTTTGCGTTCATTCCATCCATTTCTGTCAGAAGCTGATTCAACACTCTATCAGCTGCACCGCCTGCATCACCCACACTGTTTCCTCTCTGAGTAGCAATGGAGTCGAGTTCATCGAAAAACAGAACACAAGGAGCAGATTGACGAGCCTTGTCAAATATTTCACGGACGTTGGCTTCACTTTCTCCAAACCACATAGTGAGAAGCTCCGGTCCCTTGACACTGATGAAGTTTGCTTGGCACTCGTTTGCTATAGCTTTGGCTAAAAGGGTTTTCCCACATCCAGGAGGACCGTAGAAAAGAACTCCCTTTGATGGAGACATTCCAAACTTCTCGAACTTCTCTGGATGCTCCACAGGGTATTGAACAGTCTGCATTAACACAGAAACAAAAATTGATTAGATAAGTTGATAAAAAGGAAACAATTTGGATCCAAGCGAAGCATGTAAAACCAATTTTTACCTCCTGAAGCTCTCTCTTAACATTCTCAAGACCTCCAATATCCTCCCAGGAGACATTTGGAACCTCAACAACCTGTGAAATAAAATGAAATTATTAGAATCGAAACCGGATAAGAAACAGGTTATGATACATCTACAAGTAAGGATCAACACTTACAGTTTCGCGAAGTGCGGATGGGTTGCTGTTTCCAAGAGCGGTGTGGAAGTGTTCATTAGATACAGCCATGGAATTGAGGATTTCGGCATCAATAGAGTCATCTTCCAAGTCAATCACATCCATCTTCTCTCTGATACATTGAAGGGCAGCTTCGGTACATAGAGCTGCAAGATCAGCTCCAACATATCCATGTGTGTCCTTGGAGATTCTTTCTAGATCCACCTGTTAAAAGAAAAAAGAAAAAAACTTTAATAAACAGCAACCAGAAAAAATATCAACAGAACTTGCAGAGATGCTTAACTTATAGAATACTTACATCTTCAGCTAGCTTCATGTTCTTCGTGTGGATCCTAAGAACTTCAAGACGTCCAATTTCATCGGGAACACCGATATCAATCTCCCTGTCGAATCTTCCAAACCTTCTCAAAGCTGGATCAATACTGTTGGGGCGATTTGTTGCTCCCATAACAATAACATGAGCACGAGATTTCAGACCATCCATAAGCGTAAGGAGCTGAGAGACAATCCTCCTCTCAACCTCTCCATTCGTCTTGTCTCTTTTTGGTGCGATAGAGTCAATCTCATCAATGAATATGATAGAAGGGGCATTCTTCTCAGCCTCCTCAAATGCTTTTCTGAGGTTGCTCTCACTCTCACCAGCCAGTTTCGACATGATTTCCGGTCCATTGATACAGAAGAAGAACGCTCCGGTTTCATTAGCCACAGCACGAGCGATAAGAGTCTTCCCGGATCCAGGAGGTCCGTATAGCAGAATTCCCTTTGGTGGCTTCACACCAATTGATTTAAAGAGTTGTGGATGCCTCAAGGGAAGTTCAACCAATTCCCTAATCTGAGCCATCTGTTTCCTGACACCACCAACATCGTCATAACCAACCTCATCAAGCCTTTCTTCGTCTTCCCTCTTAACAGGTTCACCCTCACAGAAGATCTCTGTATCTGGAGCCACCACACAGAACTCACCAGGATCAGTCTCGATCACTTTGAACTCCACACTCCTCATTCCTCCTCTTACTAGGAAAAGATCTCCCTTCCTCACTGGGCGGTAAGCCTCCAGGAAGTAAGCTGTTGAAAAAATCAATTAAAGTTCAGCAAACACGAAATACAAAAGACAAGCTAAACAATGATATGAAAGAGAAACAAAGATTCAAGCAAACTTACGTTTAAGGAAAGCATCAAAAAGGTTTCCAGTAACACCTTCAACAGTATCATCAACGGGCAATATGTGGACACGGTTTCCATACTTGACATCAGGGCATTGGTGAACAGAAATAACATCTCCCAGCCTAACCCTCAAGTTAGACCTTACAACCTTATTCATTCTGATCTTGGGTTCCTCACATGTTTCATCAGCAAGGGCAATGCACACAGTGTCCTTCCTCTTCTTACCCTGCAAAAGCCAAAACCCAATCAAATAAGAAACCACAGAGATCAAATAAAAAAACTAATTCTTCAAACAGAAAAAGTGAAAAGTTGTAACCCTAATTCGATAAACCGACATTCAACACTTTACAAGTAGTCTCAAGAGGGGACACAGGAGCAACAACAAAACCCAAGCATAACACAACTTAGTACTCAATAAAAGAGTTTCGAGTAAAAAAAAAAACCTAACCTTGACGAGAATTGTATCGCCTCGGAAAAGCTGGAGCTTTTCCATGGTGGCAGGATGGAGAGAGACGACAGAGTTGTCATCATTAATAGCTTCATCAACAACAAGTCGGTTAGGAGACTTCTTCCTCTCGAGAATCTTAGTACTGAAATCCTCCTTCTTAGGTTTCCTGAAACAAAACAAGCTTAAAAGATGAGATCAAACCTAAAAAAAACCCTAATCCTAAGACCGAAGCAACCCAAGTAAAAAAAATCGAAACTTTATGATCGGGAAACAAGAATCGAAAGATCTAGGAGTACTTACGAGTCGGATGATTCGGGTTTGTTAGACATGGTAATAGACCAAAGAGAGTTTTTTTTAGAAGAAAGCTGCAAACTTTGTTACTAGAGAGATCGATTAGACGATGATGAATGATAATGAGAGATCTCAAGGGCAGCTGCTTTCGGGATTTATAGCCCTCTGTGATTTCCTTCTTGTTGGAAAAAGAAGCGGAACTTATTTTCCATTTTTTTTTTCTTATTCTTTTACTAATCGCTAAACTACCCCTAATCTTTTAATTTTATCTCAAATCTTTCCTATATTTAGTTATTATAATTAAAACACCCATATTTGTTTCAAATCATATCAATTAATTTATATTATTATGATTTATCAAGCTTTTAAAACGATAATATTAACTAAATTTAGAAGAAAAATAATCCGATCTTTATTTTGACTAATTTTATAGTGTGGTAAGGGTACCTAAATTGTATTAAAAAAAGTTATGGGGGAAAGTTGAAAATAAAAGTAAAAGAGAGAGGTGAGGAAGATAACAACAGTTTACATTTTTTTTTGGGTTCTAGGTGATTACAAACACAAGAAACGAATAGAAGTTTCTTATGAGGTAGCGGTATCAAGCAAGCTACATGTCTTTTTTTTTCCTGTTTTTTCAATATAGAAATTTGTATATCTTACAATTTATTCTATTTGGTCTAAAATATACTGCCATTAGTTTTTTAATATCAAAAATATAAAAAACCTCATGTCTAGACCATTCTTAATCTATCAAAAAAAAAAGCTTAATGTTGCAAAAAAAAAGAGTTATCAAAATCTCAGTCCAATTAAAAATATTAATTTCATAAAAAGAGTTTTGGTTATTATAAATCTTTTTGTTAGCAATATCTCGAATATACCGTGAGTTCATAAAAATATCTGTGACGTCTAGAACATTCTTAAATTTTGAACTACGCGGCGTTTTAGAGGTATCTCTTCGGTAGTAGACATTGCGCCGTTTTCAGTTTGACATATGCGATATTATTAAACTACATGTCGTTTTCTTGTTAACTCCACTGATCGTCGTCTTCTATTCTAATTCGATCCTCGGCGGAGAATACTCGACGAGAAAAATCCAGATCGGGAATCAAACTTCGAGAAGAAGAGAAGAAAAGAAAAAGAGAACTTCTAAAGATGAATTTAGGGTTCGTAGTTGGAGTGTTCGGCGTTCTGATTCTCTCCCATGCCGCTTATTCAACAATCCAATGTATGTCAACTCTTCACAAATCCAGTTCCAATTAAGTCAGATCTACTTTGCTTTTTTTGAGATAGTATCTTGAAGTGGGTTTCTCTTCTTTGTTTGTTACAGATAGAGGATTGTTGAAGATCATGGAGGAAGAGTTTTCTCGACCACCGATGAATGTGAGTTTTTTATATAATATAAAAAGGTTTCTCTTTTCCTCAGTTGTATTTTGGAACTTTGTTTGCAGTGATTATGCTTTTGATATATGTCTTGTGATTGTATTTGTTAAGGTTATTGTGGAGCTGATCATTGGACTAGCTCTCTGTATGTGGGCTGCTTTGACTTTCCCTGGGAAATTTCTCTCGATCCATCCGGATTCTGATGAAAACAGGTTTGTGATCATGTTTCTCTTGAACTCTTTGTGTTGCATCAGTGTTATTCTATCTGAAATCATGTTATCTAGTGAGTGTTTTTGCTATTGTTTTAGGATGTTCTGTTTTAGAGATGTTCCTAGATTCCAACATTGATGCCTTAGTTAAAGGATGGATTTTTTTCTCTGTTCGTACTTTGTTTGAGTTTGGAATAGAGTCACGGTTCTTATAGAAATATCTTTTTGTTCGATTTGGTCCAGTTATTGATTTTAATCATGGGAGTTTGCAATGTCTAATGAATATGTTTGTGTAAGGTTTGTGGATTTGTTTGTTCATGATCATTTTAAGGAACTTTTGTTCTAGAGATATTGAGGGTATAGCTTTGATGTCTCTTTAGCTCTCTGTTGTATATCAGTGTTTATCGATCTGAAATTTGCAGAAATTTGATAGTTAATATTTTCCCCACTGATTGAGAATGACCAGTGACCCATGTTTATGGATAAGAAGCTCGTCCTCTAGAGATGTTCTAGCTTTTCAACATTGATGTTTCTTTACAAGTACTTTGTGTAGCTAAGGTTGTCTAAATGCTGGACATTCAAATTGGTCCAGTTACGGTTATGGGTTACAAGAACTTGAAGCAGTTCTACCCCTAACTCGTTTAATCAATTTAGATTTGTTTCGTTGGCTTTTTATTCACCCTATGGTTCCTTCTACATGTTACAGCCTCTCACCTACCTTCTTATACATTATGGTTCTTGAATTGGTTTTGAGTTGGTATATCTTCTGTTAACTGATTATTTCAAACTTTTACAGGGCGGTTTCTTTACCGGATAACTCTGAGTTCATGATATTTAACCACCGTGGCAGACTGTTCCCACCACAGATCGACATGAAGTTTTAATTTTTTATCACACTGTTTAGTCAAACATTGATGTGTCTGCTATGAGATGTATCCATTGAAATTCTACTCTATGTAAACTACTCTGCTTTTCTTCAATTTTTGATTCTAGGAAAGAGTCTCTGTGTTTGGTTTTCTATTTGGAATCTTAAAATCAACAAATGCACAACAGAACG
The DNA here is from genome assembly GCF_030686135.1 of Camelina sativa. Lineage (NCBI taxonomy): Eukaryota > Viridiplantae > Streptophyta > Magnoliopsida > Brassicales > Brassicaceae > Camelina > Camelina sativa. The sequence continues at coordinate 28,778,534 of NC_141887.1, read as the reverse complement.
CATAGTATATTATTGTCAAATACAATGCTTTTTTCTTATTCATTCCGGTTGCCAGTTTCTGATACAAGAGAAAAAAGCATAATCGAACAGAACTGGTTTAGGTTCTCTTGGCACTGTTCTGGAAGGTCCAGCTCCAAATGTCGTGATGCTCAACGCCACGGCCCATGGAACCGGAAAACCCAGGGTACATTTTTTCAAGAAAAACCTTCGAGAGATCTAAATGGGCAACGATCAAAGGCTTCTTAGGTTTCTTGACGTTTTCTGGCGCGAGTGTGACCGTAACATCGGAGTTTCTGTACTCAATCCAAGCCTTGTACCTCTCTCCATTGCTCAGCTTGACCTCCTTAAACGAATAGAGTAGACTTTTCCCAATTCTTGTCTGAACCCAATAACCAGCTTTAGCAGCAACAATGGAACTAACAGAGTTGATATTTATCCCGACATGGTTATCATTAATGTCTCCAAAACTCTTGTCCTGAAAAACGTCGAACTCGACAGCAAAGATGTGGTTATTGGGGTTGCCATTGTTGGTTTTGTTGAAGATCCCGAGGAATCCAGCGGGTCCAGGACCGCTACTCTCAATGGAGGGGACGACAACGAAAGCGAGGCCGTGACCAGGGGCGGGTTTGACGCGAGTAGTAATGGAGAAAGTGAAAGAAGTTTCAAATGGATAAGGAGGAGAAGAAGAGTTTGAAGAAGGCTTGAAAGGGACAGGAGTGGACCAAAGACTTTGGCCGTGAGAGAATGGGTTTCCGTCTCGGGTCATGGAGAGAGCTCCGGAGCGGCTGACGCCATCAGAAGCAGGACCAAGCTCAGCGTCTCCAAGGAAGACCAACTCTGAGGTTTTGAGGCTGAGGTTGACGGCGGAAGTGGTGTGAGCTAAGATTAGCAGAGCAAGAAAACAGAGTTTATGAATCTGCTGCATTGTCTTTTGTGTTTCTGTAAATCGTTGTTTACTCAAGTGAGAGTTCGAAAGACTGAAGTCGAAAACGTGGTTGATTTATAGAAGAGTAAACTTAAAGCTCTATTACATGACGTCACGTCACATGACGTCAATCAATCAAGTCTACAAGAACAAGATTTTCCTTATCCTTTCCATAAATGTGAACTCACCCAATAAAAAACTGACAGTAGTTATTAATCATAGAGTGGTCACATCAGCACAAACGCCAAGTAAACGCGTGAAGACACTGTTGTGAATTCACTCATTGTCATTGAACAAGCAAGTGTATGTATGAATGAATGAATTTATAACAGCTTACTCTGTCAGACGAAGGATAAGGAAAAAATCTAGTGGCTCTTGAATTCTTTTTCTACCACATACCAATTTTTACACACACAAAAGTGGCCAAGTGTGGATCGTCGAGCTTTTTGTATGAACTCAGAGCATCTAGTACGCAGAGCCACGTTTTGATAAATGGCTCATAATTTAAAATTGGACTGATATATTTTGAACATACTAATCATTTGCGTCAAGTGCTTTTTTATTTTTTTTAATATGAAAAGTGTAAACAAAAGTGGATATATCAGTCCAATTGTTGGATCTATGGCTGATAGACCACTTCTTAGGAGTGGTTTGAGTTATTTTGAACATACGAACCGCAGTGAACAGAGGAATATGAAGAAGAGGAGGATTCCTAATATATTGCCGATGATGAATGCGAACGGAGCGGAGCGGCTACGAGGGTTTGTGGAACTTCGCCGAAATAGGAATCTTGTTCGAGTTCCGACGATCGAGGCCATTCCCCGTTTAATTTTATTTAATCGAGGATTCCGGGTAATTAATTATGGTTACCCAACCGGTTCGATTGCATTTGATTCGAACCGGTTCGATTGCATATATAGGCCGACACCTAAATAACTCGTATATAACTGTTCAGGTTTCTAATCTTATTTAAATCCTTCGTTGACTTTGCTTAACGCTCGGACAGCTTGTAGAATTTAAGATGACATGGTGCTGTTTGATTTTAATTATCTCAAAAATATAAGACCAATTAAGACAAAACGCACTTAATCTCTGATTTGGTCTTTATTCAATATTTAAGCCTTGGTTGAGCTGTTTCTTTCTTTTTACCGCATAATCAAAGATTCTTTTTATTAATCAATCACTAACAGAGATCGACATGCAAAAGTGTCCGTTCGAGGGTCTTCTAAGTTCTTTACTCATCATCAACAAGACTCGATCGAACAAACAATATACGTACGTATATCTCAATACCATTACCACTCTCTCCATCTCTCGGAATCGTCCATGGATTCGGAATTGCAGCTATTAACTGCCATTCGTCAAATGAAATCCGTGTTAAGCGGGGATGAAGAATGGGAGAAGAAATGGAAGTTCATATCACTCATGATTCAAATAATCTCTCTGGTGAAGTCAATGGATTTGGATTCAGCAGAACCGGAACCGGAACCGGAGTCGAAGCAGCTCATATCGCTCATTAAGCAAACAATCTCAGTCGGCAACTCTATACCGGATTCAGCAGAACCGGAGTCGCAATTGGTATCGCTTGTGACTCGATCGATCCCTCTCATCGGTTCCGTGGAGGACTCGTCGGAGCCGCCAGAAGAGCTGACGTCACTCCTTGGTCAAATGTACTCGTGTTTAAAATCTATGGGTTTTTCAGAAGAAGAAGCAGCAACGAAGGATTCAGAGCTTTCATCACTCATTCGTCAGATCATCTCTTTCGCCCGCTCCACATTACGTAAGAAGAAGAAGAAGCAGTTGGAATCGGACCCGGAACCGGATCCAAAGCAGCTATTACCACTCATACAGAATCTAATGTCTCTCACCGTCTATGACTGGAAAAGTACATTGCCGGACAAAATGAAGTCAAGGCTCGTATCAGCCATTATTAAAATTATCACTCTGCTCAACTCTCCCAATTTCAGTTTGGATTCGCTGCAGAAGCAAGAGCCGGAGCTGACGCCACTCATCTCTCAGGCCATCTCACTCTTCAACTCTATGGATTTTGATTCCCTGCCTGAGCCGCTAAAGGATCTCATATCATCCCTTTTTCAACTATATTCTCATTCCATCTCCATCAACTCTTCCGATTCAGATTCAGATTTGGACCATGCCCTGGAGGATTTGGATGTTATGTTACTCCTTGATGAAACACTGAAGTTGGAGCCGGAGCAGGAGCTTATATCACTCATCCTTAAAATAGTCTCTCGGGCCTTCTATACCTATCCGGGTTGGAATAAGCTTCTTTCTTTATGCCCTCAAGTACAACTAAGATTGGAACAAGGAACGTTTCGTGTGATTGAGAGGACCACCAATTACAACAAGCTGGCGTGCCTCCCTTCACAGTGGGTTATTTTCAAGTTTACTAGAGACGGCGTACACGCTTCCCATTTTCTCTGTGAGGGTTGCAATGGCAAGAACCATCAAGAATACAACAAGGCTCTTGTTGAGATCAAACACTCTCTTCATCCTAAACATTCTCTTCAGCTTGTCTCCTTTGAGGATAGGGAAACCAGGAGATTTCTTCCGCTTCTCTCCTTGGACTTGAAGGATAACGAGACCAGGACATGCTATTGCTGTGATGAGTTTCTCGAGCAGATATTTTATTACTGCTCCGCCTGTGATTTTGCTATTCGTTTTGCTTGTGTGCAAAAACCACGTGTCTTCCCTATGGACCATCCCAAGTGGCACAAGCATGCACTTTCTCTGTTCCCAAGTCAGGCTCCTTTTCCTTGCAACCTCTGTGCATTGACACATTCATCAAGCTGTCCTTTCTATATATGTCCTCCTTGTGACTTTGTGGTCCATCAAAGCTGTCTCAACTTACCACATCTCATTAGGATATCTCGCCATCCTCATCGTATCTCTTTCACCTATTCTTTTGACCAAGGAGATTGGTCTTGTGGTGTTTGTCGCAAAAAGATCGATAATGATTACGGGGGGTATTCTTGCGTCAAGGATGGTTGTTCTTATGCTGCTCATTCGAAATGTGCCACACAGAGCAATGTGTGGGATGGCATAGAACTTGAGGGAGTGCCTGAAGAGATTGAAGAAGAACTTGAACCATTTGTGACGATAAGTGATGGAGTCATACAACATTTCAGCCATCAGCATCATCATTTGAGACTTGATGAGAACACGGATAGAGAGTACGATGAGGATAAGCTATGTCAAGCATGTGTCATGCCAATCTATTTTGGTAACTTCTACTCATGTACGCAATGTGAGTTTATTCTACACGAAGCATGTGCAAATCTTTCTCGCAGATTACATAACCCGATACATCCACATCTACTCACTCTAGTGGAAAGATATGAAGGTGTTATGGGAAATAGAGAAAATAAATGTTCAGGTTGTCTTTGGGAGGGCAAAACTGGTTTCTTCTATGAATGCGGTGAAGAAGGATGTTCTTTCCATCTACACGTGCAGTGCGCCACACTTTCTGAGCCATTAGACCATGAAAGTCATATGCATCCTTTATTCTTAACATCTAAACCGGGAGAGCGAAGAATTTGTTCGGTTTGCAAAGAGACAAAGTCAAGACCTTCTTCCACTTCCACTGATGAAACATTCAATTGCATTGAGTGTGATTTTGTTTTGTGTTTCAAATGTGCTACTTTGCCTCAAAAGTTGAGGTATAAGTATGATAAGCATATGCTTACTCTTTCTTATGGGGAGGAGACAACTCAGACAAGTACCATGATGATGTCTTGGTGTGAAGTCTGCGAGCTGGCAATAAATCATAAGGAGCGGTTTTACACGTGTGATGAGTATTGTTGTGTCACACTACACGTTGAATGTATGCTTGGGAGGGACTTATACATGAAGCCTGGCTCAACGTGGAATATTAACGACCAGTGTCGTCTGATACATGTTCTACCCAACAATCAGCACATGTTCCGACCTATTTGTTACGAGTGTGAGAAGCGGTGTCTACACAAATTAGTTTTTTTTATGGACCCTCAAACGATATTTTGTTCCATATTTTGTTATTGGCAGATGTACCTGAATGAATAAGAGGGGATTTAGTTTGAAGAACAAAAAAAAACGAAAAATTGAATACCGTTTTCCATATTATTCATTAGTTTCTAAGTTATTATTTTTTTTTTGACCTATTTCTAAGTTATTATTTAAGTAGCCCGAAATAAAATTAAATACCGTTTTCCATATTATCATCCTAACCAATACAATTTGAGAAGTTATCCAAATTTATGTAATCTAACTATGTTTAGAGTTCTGTGCATTATGCTATGCCAGTATTTTAAAATTGATTGTACACTACTACACAGTCTACACTACGTAACCAAAACTCAAAATTGGGCATTCAACAATTTTGTTTTGTTTTCATGTGAAAGTTGTATAGGCCCAGAATCAGGTTTCGTATAATAGGCATACGGTATCACAGTAGAGTCATAGGGATCGATTTGATTTTTTAAACTAATTTTGCTATAAAATTTGCAACTTATTATGTGTGTTGGATTATTTTTTTATATAAAGTATGTTTGCATATAGTTTGAAATTGCTGAATCTGTTAATTTGTATTAGTTTGTAAACATTTTTAAAATCCGATATATTTAAAATTATTCTATGACAAATCAGTCTATATATAAAAAGAATTATAAGTAGTTCGACCCATTAGTTAAGACGTACGTACGGAGATACGCTTGTAAACAGATTAAATTAATATAGTATCCGAACTCATATTAGTTGGGTATTTAGCAATGTTTTTAAACCTGTACCTAATCGGCCAGTCGGACCGGTCCAACCGCAAACCGGTGGACATTGCAGTTTGGTTTATCTTTAAAAACCGGAAAAATAAAAACCCATAAAAAACCAGAAAACCCGCTTAAAACCATAAACTGGCGGATAAAATCGGTGGACCGTTCTAAAATTTTAAAAAATTATTATTATCACACTTCAAACTCAAACCGAATTAAAAATAAATGTTGTTATTTATAAAAGAATCACTTAGTTATTTTATGTACTCATTTAAAGTTTAATTTTAATTGTTTAGTATTTAATAATGTGGGTTTTGTTCATATATTTATAGAAAAGTGTATATTATATTCATAAAATGTAAACGAAATGAAAAACTAATTGATCTGTGGTTCAACCGGTCCGACCGGTTGACTTAGTGACTCAAAAGACTTTTGGTTCACCTTCTGGTCTGGTTTTAGAAATATTGGTACTTTGTTTGATTTTGAGTTTTGTTTCAATCTGGTTTTTAATGTTTGAATAGTGGTTTTACAGATAATTTAAAAATCAGAATGATCCAAAGGTCACACTGAGATCAAAATAAACCAAATTAATGGTCGGTTAGATTGAACTTGTGATATATGCATGTAAAACCGTTAAAAATGATGAAATCCCGTTAGAGAGAAATATACATATTTAGAGATAGGTGTAATTTATGTTTCGTTGCATTCATGGTATGAGACAAATTTTGTATTTTTGGTTAGAAATGGGATGAAATAGAAATTCCGGAAGTTCTGTTTCGGACAAACACAAATATAATCAATATTATATATCATATGATATAAAAACTTTATAAAATTCATTGGTTGACTTCTTTATTTTATGTATAATTCATTTATATTGGATCATATATTGTTTTAAAATTACAACTATTAGAAAACATAGTTTGTTGTTTTTATTTTTAAAATTTTCCAATTTTATCTTAGATAAATTGGAAAACATGTTATATATTGCAAAGTTAATGTATTTCAATTGTAACATATTCTAAGACTTTATTTTTAAAAAATTATTACCAATTTATTGAGATTTATTAAACTATTTAGTTTTTTTAAAGAGAAATAACCTAAAATAGCATTAAAACAAGTTTTGTGGACAATTATAGCACACATTCCAAATTTTTCCAAAAATAACACTATTTAACACATTATAATATTTAAAATTAATTTATATAATTTTTTTTTTAGGTTTGAGTTCTCAATTTCACATTTAGGGTATAGTTTTGAGGGGTAAGATTTAGTATTTTGAATTTAAGATTTAATTTTGAATGATTAATTAATGCTATTTTTGGAATTTTAGAGATGTTGGGCTAAATTTGGAAAAAAAACTTATTTTAGTGTTATTTTTAAGATTTTCCTTTTTTAAAATTATATTAATTATTTATTCATTTCTATTAGTTTGGTTTTGAAAAATCTATACTATATAATGGTGTTTTAAAATATAAACTTCAATTTTGGTATTTATCCATAAATAATATTTTAAAAATTATCACAATTATAGTAATTATTTTATGCGTAAATCTAGTTAATGTTTTTTGAAATTTATTTTTTTTAGCATATTCGTGTGAAACTGTGAATCAAGAAAATAGGTGGCATGGTACAAAACGTAAAGCATACTAATATATAAGAAACAATGTAATCTTTATATAATAGTATTTTTATTATAAAAAAAAAAAAAACTATTCTAAAGTAATAAGAAAAAGAAAAATCTTTTGCCCAAAAAAAAAAAATCTCGACAAATAATAAACAAATCTGAAAAGGAAAGTGCGACTAACAAAACTCTTTTGACCTAAATTTCTTTTACACCTCCGCTTTCTGAATCAATTGGGCAACAACAAAGGACTGCAAGACCTGCTGATTTTCGAGCTCTTCACCACCAGTACATCCGGTGATAGTACTTTCTGGTGACGATTTCACTCTACCCAAGCCCCAAATCAAGAGTCTCTTCAGATTCATTGTGTCGATGTGATTATATATAATCGAGCAATTAGTGAAGTAGGTGAGAATTTTGGTGAATCCTATTTACCCGTTTCATCTTCGATTATTTCATGGGTAAGAGATATCGTTTTCGTCTTCTTTTTCATTAAGTTTCGTGAGATAACCCCAAGCAAGTATAGATCACTCAAGTAATTTAAATTGTAACATGAATTTTCCTTAGAAGATGTGCTTTGGTTTTTAGCGAGTCTGGTGGTCCTTCTTTTTGACGATTCTGAAGTTCATGCAAAACTGAATTTTGTTTCATTAATTATTGTTGCTGTTTGTCCACTTGTTGATTTCGTAGCTGCATTGCTATTTTGAATTTATCATTAGCATCTAGTTCGGTTCAGGGATCAACAATTACTAATTTATTGTTCCATTTTGTTGGAGCTGTTGAGCTCTCGGTAATGCAGAATATGATATGAGGCTTCTGAGACCTCACTCTCTGGGTACTATGAGCTAATCATCTTCAATGTCTTCGAAGTCGTCCTCCCTACAAAAAAAAAAACATCAGGTGATCGTTTTCTTCAATTTTACAACATTACGTACCTGCAAAATGAAAGAAAAACATTTCTATCATTCAATTTAAGGGCCTATGAAAATCTTATGTCTTAATCGTAACTTTGTATTTATTTAGTATCTCAGGAACTGCAGGATAATATTTTTGGAAACATCTTAAAGAAGGATATGGCAAGATGCTCTCCATATGATCCTAAAATTACCAAGGTCAAAAGGTACCAAAAATATATGTTTCCTATTGAAATGATTTATTAGTTTTAAGAATTTTCAGAAAAATTGATGAGTAGTTTGAATTTAGTTAATGAAATTTTTTTAAAAGCAAAGTTTATTTATAAAAGAATTGTTTCATTATGCAAACATGATAAGTTGAATGAATAGATCTATATATTTCTGAATCACCTTTAAGAGTAAGAATTTTTGTTGATCTCGACAGTATCTTCATCTGTGAGTGCCTGGCAAATCAAAACATTGACGTAATATAACCGGACATATTAATTTGAACTCCATTAAAATAATCATAAGGCAGGTTAAGATAAACTTACATTAGTCTAATCTTGTAAACTCTGGAATTTCTACATGAAAGACAAGATAAAAACAATCATTATCTTCATCTGTGTGTGCCTATGTTGTTAAAACTTGTAAGTTCTATTGTTTGAAGGTAATATTTTTAAAGTTATAAGAAAAATGAGAGAAACTTACTGTAGAATCAGCCAATATCATCTCTATTGTCTCTCCAGTGTATATGGTATATTGCTTCCATGTATGCATGATCTTGACTCTTATCTTCCATGTTGTTTTGAAGGACTTGAACTCGGAAACATGTGTGTAAAACCATCGGTGGCTGCCATGACTTATTCTAAGGTTACTTTCTATTCTGTTTGTTTGATGTGTTTTTTTTATGTACGTTGTATTCTATGGTTTTTATAGTAATCGAAGATATCAATTCTCGGTTTTTGTGTGAAATCAATTTAAGATTTTTTTTTTTTTTGATTTGATTTTGGGTTTGATATGATATATCATAGTAATATTAGGGATTGGATCCAAACTGTTTCCGTTTCCGTTTGAGATGATTGATATTATTAATGGTTAGCTGTAAAATGGAGTATTGTGTGGTTTAGATTGTTGCGATTGATAGAAATAAGAATATTTGACATTAACTGAAAATATAGTCAGTTAAGTTTTTGATTCCATTTTGCTGATTGATATGATACGGAAGCAGATGATTAGGGATTTCCGCATTAAAGTTGTTGCAATCTTACCTATTTGATTACGAGAAAAATGGTAACTATTGAGTATGGGCTGTTGCCATTGATTGAAATGAGAATATTTTTTTTTATGATGTTGTTTGAATTCTATTGCATTTTCAGGTTTGACAGCAAGTGACTGTTTGGATACACAACTAACATAACTAAGATCCGAATAGAGTAATATGCAAACAAAGAGGGTCCGCGTCCTTTTTTGAATTTAGATTACTCATTTGCCCTTTTTTTATTTTTTCCTTGTTCTTCTTTAGTTTATTTCGTAGGGGTAATATATGGAATTTTTGTATAGTTTTTTTTTTTTTTTTTTTTTTTTTTCTTTTGTACTCCCCGATTAATAGTATAGACTAGGTTCGGATCCGTACATATGTGCAAGGTTGATTTTAAAAACTAAGTTTACGATCAAGTTTGCAATATGTTATGTACGTGTTAGATTATGTTGTAAGCATATTTTATATAAATATTATTAACATTCATAGTCCAAACTCGTTGATTTGTTTCTACTTCGATATAGAGAAAAAAATGATTTAATTGTTTTTATTATTATTAGTGGCATATTAAAAAATAGTAGGAGAAAGGTGATATGTTTAAAGTTTAAAGTCTCTTCCCTTTCTGTGGACTATCAAACCGTTTCATCCCAAACCGGAACTAACCGAAGACTCGTCCCAGATCGTAACTAACAAAAAAAACTCGTCTCGTATCCTCCCGTGAACTATCAAACCGATAAAATTTACCAGTAATATTAATTAAAATTTGTCAAATCAAATGACCTAAATTTTGTAGCTGGACAAATCTATCTCGTTAGGCTTGCCTTGTAATAATTTTGCTATTTTTTAACTATAGAAAACCCATTCCGCGAAACCCATAAGAGAAATGTGTTCCATTCATCTTGTTTGATTTTGCAAAACCTATGGATAACAAACGTTTCAATAAAAAAAATTATAATATACAAATTACTTTAAGATTGTATAATATAGAATAGGCATGGGCATAAAAACCGTATCCGAATGCCCAACCCAAAATCCGACCCAAAAACTGGATTTGGTTTGGGTACGGATTTACCTACAAAACTCTATTGGTTTCTATTTTCTAATACCCGTGGGTTCGGGTTAGGGTCAGGATTGGATAATACCCGGTATCCATTCGGGTATCCATCAAAACCCGAATATATAAATATATTAAAAAACTATTTATAATATTTAGCATTAATATAATTCAATTACCCAAAATTTTAGTTATAATGTTGAATATTTCAATTTTCAATTAGTTTTAAACCTAAACATCAAAAATAGTCAAAATATCTAAAATTATTTCTTAAATAAGTCAAAATTTAGCTAAATTTATTTAAATTTAATTAATTAAATATTTTTTTACGGTACCTAAACCTGGTAATACTTGAACCAAACCGAACCCATGTATCAAAAAATAAGCAATGAGTTCTATTTACCTAAATCCGTTTATCGGAAGCTCATGGGATAATATCCGAACCCAAAAGGATTGCACGAAAGCCCATACAAATTAAATTATTTCATATATATTATAAACTATTAAACTATTTCACGTATATTCTTTCGTGCGGGGTTTTTTATAAATTTGATTTTACTTTATAATAATGAGAAGAGTTATAATAGTTAAATTTTGATTAAAAAAATAATAATAATTCGACCCAAGGGCCATAATTTTAGAAGTCTATTAATATTTTAAGATAGATCATATGTTGAAAATTAATTGGATCTCATTCTTTGTATTGGTTGAAGTTTATTAAAAGGGAAAAAAAAACAAAAACAAAAAGAAAAGAAAAAAATGAAACGACAAAAACATCACCCTTGCCGTCTCCGCCTTCAGTTTCGCCTGAGAAAACAATTTCTTATTTTACCTGTCAGCCAATGGATCTCTTCCTTGATACCTTTTCCTTTTCCTTCATTCTTTTCATTTCTACCTTCGATTCCTATTTCTTATGAATCTCTAAATCTTCTGAGCTTAATCCTATGAGGCTATGACCATCATAGGTAAATCTAATCACCTCTCTTTCATATTAGTATTATTTCCCGACAAAATCAAATCAGATTCAAGTCGATTTGCTATGTTTTAGATTTGAGTCTTGAGTTACTCATATTGGGATTTTTGTGTGTTTCATGAACTTTTAAATTTGTGAGCGAGGGTTTTTTTTTGCTTCTTTTTTTCTTTCTAAATCAAGTTTCCGATCCAGATTAATTATAAAATGCTCAGATTTGCTGTTGTTGGTACAATGTAAGTTTAAGACTTGAAGCTCTTTTATTAGATTGACTCCATTTGCTGGATTTGCTTTAGCTTCCATGTCACTCGTATTAGTTTTGGAGTTACGATCCCCTCTCTCTCTCACACACACTCCAAGTAAGCACAAAGCTTAATTAATTAATTAGTTACAATAAGTTGTTTTTTTTTTTTTTTTAATTAGCAGCAGCCCCAATTGGGTTTTGACGTTATTTTCCAAATTCCATCATCCTTCTCCTGTATTCAATTTGAATCCGACGACTTGAGCTGTCTCTTCAATCTTTATATTATTTCTTTGTTGCCGCTCTTTTGTTTTTCTCATTAATTGTTTGTTCAGTTTTGCAGAGGAGAGAAACAAAAAAGAATGGAAAGCATTGTTATGGGATGTGAGATTAACCCATGCACGCAGTTCAATTGCAACAGCACAAAGCCTCTTTATAATGGCTTATCAAGTAGAGTAATCATGTTTCAGATTTTAGTTCTTATCATAGTTATATATATATATATATATATATATATATATATTTATTGACTCCTTTTTGCTTATCATCATCTCATACTTTGCTTTTGGTATCTGACAAAATGAAAACAAATCAGACTGAGACAATAACAGAATAATAATAGTAAATGTTTTTTTTTTTTACTATTGAGAATACAAATAGGATCATAATGTATATTTGATTTGATGCAAAGGCAAAAGTGGGATTCCAGGCCTCCTCATATAACCGAAATAAAGATATGCGCAGGCTATAGCAAAGTTATATCTGAGTGTATGAATTCTTGTGGTCTAAGAGATTTATATTTTCTTGATTGCACAGATTTGCTGGACTTGCTTTCATATTTTCATCTACTATCCTCCATTCCTCCTACAGATCCTGGCACGTTTTTATTTACTTTCAAACCTTATATACATTAAGTCAATGGTAAGGTGCAGTTCACCTTATTTTATATTATTACATGATGAAAAAAATTTCATATAAAGGAGCTAAGTATGGTGAATAAAACTAATAAAGATTCTAAAGGTTACTTGATCAAAAAAAAATTTCTGTTCGTCATAGAAATTCATTGCATTTCTCTATTTTCTTCATAGAAATGTTTATAGCTGGATAAACAGATTTATAGCTGGATACATTCGTCATCTAAAATTCTAAACTGCTAGAAAACGACAACAAATCACTTATTCTCAACCTTCAGCTTTAGTGTCTCGATCTTTTTGTCAGTCAAATCCACATCATTCGTATGCACACCATTTTCTTCTTCATATTTCTCCAAATGTATTGGCTGTATAGACAACTTCTAGGGTGTTAATGATTGTTCAGATGCATAGACTCGCTTAGATGATGGGGTAGATGCATAGACTCACTTATTGCTTCCAAGTATGAACTATCTTGACTCTTATCCTCCATGTTGTTTTGAAGGCCTTGAGATTGGAAAGATGTGTGAAACCATCGGTGGCAGCCATACGAAGGTGATTTTCTATTTTCTATTCAGTTTGTTTGTATGTTTGATGAGTTTAATATTGACGTTCTATACTATGGTTTATATAGTAGTTGATGTTGGCTTTGGGTGAAAGGTAGAATATTCGCTGTATTGAATAGAAGATTTTCTGTTTTTGATTTGATTTTGTATTTTGATATGATATAGGATAGTAAGAATAGGGATTGGATCAAACTGTTTCCCTTTTCTGTTTTGACTATTGATTTACTTATTTATTGAGGTACGAACAAATGGTAATTAAGAGGTAAGGGTTGGTGTGATTGCCTGAAATGAGAATATATGTGATTATACTGAAATATATGCAGTTAATGATTTGATTTTATTTCGCCTCTTGTTATGATACGCTAGAGGATCATGAGGGATTCTGTTAGTTGACATTTTTATATTTCCTCCGCAATTATGATGATTATGATGTATTTTTTTATTTCTTTTATCCTACAGGTAAAAGAAGAAGAAGAGAGTGTTTGGATACACTTATAATATATCTAGGATCCGAATGAGATTCTCCCAAACAGTTATGAAATGCCTCCCATATACAATTAAATTTACTTTATTGCCTTTAAATTTTTTTTTATTTTTCTTCCTTTGTTTGATCGTAAGGTCAAATTATAGAATTTTTTGGCAGTTTTTTTTTGTGGTTTTGTACTCCCAAATTAATAGTATAGATGTATTCACTATTCACGATAGCAGTTTGTAATAATAATAATATACACGTTAGCTATGGTGGACATATGGTATGGTTTAGCCCTGGGATTATAAACCGAACCGAGATTTTGGATGTTCGGTTCGGGTTCGGTTCTAAAGGCTGAACCGATCGGCAGCAGTTAAGATTAACAATCGGTTATTGGTTATTTCGATTCGGTTCACCCAAACCGATCGGTTAACCAAAAATATACAAACCCTAAAAGATTTCTACCTTTACTTCGTGCACTCACCCGCCGTCGATGCTTCTTCTTCCTCTTCGGGTATTCGTCTTCTTCTTGTACAGGAGAAGGTAACGGTCGAGGATGATGGTATGTCCTAAGGTGGGAAAATCAAGCTTTCCCGGAAGCTGAGACGGCGAGATTCGTTTTTGGGAAATTTTTGTCGTTGAGCGGCTGCCGCTGTAACGTTTATTTTGCTATCACACTTCAATTAGGTTTAGTTATTGAATAAGTGGGCTTACGATGGTTGATTTTCTGGCCCATTGTTTTAGTTTTATTATATATGGATTTAGATTTATGTTTTTTAGCCCATTTAATTTACTCTGAAAACAGAATTAATTTAATAATTTATAACCGAAATCGTTAAAAAAAACCGAATAAACCGAAAAATTGGAATGAACCGAAAATTGTATCAGGAAACTTAAAAATTCGGTTGTTATCGGTTTTAATTTTTAAAACCAAAAATAACCGAATACCGAGTTAACCGAACCGAATTTTTTTTTGGTTCATTTCGGTAACATTTTTCAAAATCAGAAAAACCAAAAAACCGAAATAATTGAACCGAATTAACCGAAAAAAACTGAAGTCGAGGGCTAGTATGGTTGATGGTTCTTGAAATGTGTTTTGATTTGGTCTTTTTTTATTCGTTAGAAGAAGTCAATATGTATATATATATATATATATATATAGTCTACGGTTAAGTTATTAGTATTATTTAAAACCTTGGTTGAGCTGTTTCTTTCTTTACAACATAATTAAAGATTGCATGATCTTTATTAATCACTAACTGAGATCGACATGCAAAAGTGTCCGTTTGACGATTTCAGTTTTCATTTCCATGCTTTACCGTTGGTCTATCTCTATTTAACTGCTTTAAAGAAAAATACAATGCAAAATATCAGTAGTCACAAAAGTCTAATATTCTAAACTTTTACATGAAAATTTGAAAATAAACAATAATATACTCTCTAAATCGATAGTTGATTTTATATTTGCACATGCTGTTAACTTGAGTTGGCTGTATCTGTAACAGAGAGATCATAGCTTGCTAAAATAAGTAAGGTTAAAATATTTAAAATAGTTGAGAAATTCGCTCAATTAAATATTTTTAAAACGACACTTATTGTAAAGCAAAATTCTAAATTCTAAAAATCCAAAAACTAGTAGTGTAAGGAGCTTCGAGGTATCTTATAGATTGAGAGAAAGTTACTTTTACTCTAACACACTCGAACAAACAGTATATATATCAATTCGGTCATTGCTCTCTAATATCTCGGCGGGCTCTACTATGGAATCCTCGGAATCATCCATGTATTCGATATCTTCGGAATCGTTCATGTTTCCGGAGACGTCTATGGGTTCGGAATTGCAGCTATTGGTTGCCATTTCTCGAATGAAAGCTGCCTTAGACGGGGATGAGGAGAAGAAATCCAAGTGCATATCACTCATAATTAAAATAATCTCTCTGGTGAGTTCAATGGATTTGGATTCAACAGAACCAGACTCGAAACTCATATCACTCATTAAGCAAACGATCTCCGTCGCCAAATCTATACCGGATTCAGCAGAACCGGAGTCGCAATTAGTATCGTTTGTGGCTCGATCGATCCCTCTCATCGGTTCCACCGAGTCGGAGCCGGAGCTGACGTCACTCGTTGATCAAATGTACTCGTGTTTAAAATCTGTGGGGTTATTAGAAGAAGCGGCGGCGGAGGATTCGGAGCTTTCGTCACTCATTCTTCAGATCATCTCTCTCGCCCGGTTAACATTATCTCCGTGGTCGGAACCGCACCCGACGGATTTGCTATTAATTACCATTTCTCAGATAAAATATGTCTTAACTGATCAGGATGAGGATGAGGAGGAATCAGAGAAGAAATCCAAGTTCGTATCACTCATGATTCAAGTAATCTCTCTGGTGAGGTCAATGGATTTGGATTCAGCTGAACCGGACTCGAAGCTCATATCACTCATTAAGCAAACGATCTCCGTCGCCAAATCTATACCGGATTCAGAACCGGAGTCGCAATTGGTATCGCTCGTGGCTCGATCGATCCCTCTCATCGGTTCCGCCGAGTCGGAGACGGAGCTGACGTCACTCGTTGGTCAACTGTACTCGTACTTCCAGTCCGAGGGTTTCAAACCGGATTCGGAGCTTTCGTCGCTCGTGCTTCAGTTCATCTCTTTCTCCCGGTTCGAACCCGACCCGCCGGAGTCGCGGCTATTACCACTCATTAAGAAACTAATGTCTTTCACCGTCTATGACTCGGCGAGTATACTTTCGAGGAAAATGATGTCCAGGCTCGTATCAACCATTATTAAACTTATCATTCTGCTCAACTCTACCAATTTCAATTTGGATTCGCTGCACAAGCAAGAGCCGGAGCTGACGCAACTCATCTCTCAGGCCATCTCACTCTTCAACTCTATGGATTTGGATTCCCAGCCTGAGCCGCTAAGGTATTTTATATCATCCCTTTCCCAACTATAGTATTCCATCAACTCTTCCGATTCTGATTCAGATTTGGACCGTGGCGTGGATTTGGATGTCATGCTCCTCCTTGATGCAACACTGAATTTGGAGCCGGAGCACGAGCTCATCTCACTCATCCTTAAAATAGTCTCTCTCGCCTTCTCCGAGTATATGCACTGGGGGAAGCTTCTCTCTTTATGCCCTCAAGTACAAGTAAGATTGCAGCAAGGAACGTTTCATGTGACTGACCAGATAAGCACCAATAACAAGCTGGCGTGCCTCCCTTTACGCTGGGTTATTTTCATGTATACTAGAGGCGCAGACGCTTCCCATTTTCTCTGCACTGGTTACAATGGCAAGAACCATCAAGAATACAACAAGGCTCATGTTGAGATCAAACACCCTCTTCATCCTAAACACTCTCTTCAGCTTGTCTCCTTGGAGGATGGCGGAACCAGGACATGCTATTGCTGTGAGAAATACCTCGAGAAGATATTTTATTACTGCTCCGCCTGCGATTTTGCTATTGCTTTTGCTTGTGTGCTTATGCTGCTCATTCGAAATGTGCCACACAGAGCAATGTGTGGGATGGCATAGAACTTGAGGGACTGCCTGAAGAAATTGAAGAACAACTTGAACCATTTGAGACGATAAGTGTTGGAGTCATACTACATTTTAGCCATCAACATCATCATTTGAGACTTGATGAGAACACGGATAGAGAGTACGATGAGGATAACCTATGTCAAGCATGTGTCATGCCAATCTATTTTGGTAACTTGTACTCTTGTATGCAATGTGAGTTTATTCTACACGAAACATATGCAAATCTTTCTCGCAAATTACATCACCCGATACATCCACATCTACTCACTCTAATGGGGAGATATGAAGGTGTTATGGGAAACACAAAAAATAACTGTTCAGCTTGTCCTTGGGAGTGCAAAACTGGTTTCTTCTATGAATGCGGTGAAGAAGAATGTTATTTCCGGCTACATGTGCAGTGTGCCACAGTTTCTGAGCCATTAGACCACGAAAGTCATATGCATCCTTTGTTCTTAACATCCAAACCGGGAGAGCGAAGAATTTGTTCGGTTTGCAAAGAGACTGAGTCAAGACGTTCTTTCGCTTCCACAGATGAAACATTCAATTGCATTGAGTGTGACTTTGTTTTGTGTTTTAAATGTGCTACTTTGCCTCAAAAGTTGAGGTATAAGTATGATAAGCATATGCTCACTCTTTCTTATGGGGAGGAGACAACTCAGACAAGTACCATGATGTCTTGGTGTGAAGTCTGCGAGCAGGCAATAAATCACAAGGAGCGGTTTTACATGTGTGATGAGTATTGTTGTGTCACACTACACGTTGAATGTATGCTTGGGAGGGACTTATACATGAAGCCCGGTTCATCGTGGAATAATGACAGCGCTGTTCGTATGATACATCTTCTACCCAACAATCATCACATGTCTCGACCTATTTGTTTCGTTTGTAAGAAGCGGTGTCTACACAAATTAGTTTTTTTTATGGACCCTGAAATAGTATTTTGTTCCACATTATGTTATCATGAGATGTTAAATTTTTAGATTACTGAATGAATAAGAGGGGGTTGAATTTGAAGAAAAAAAAACCTAAAATCATCTCAAATCATTAGTTTAATAACCATGGCTGCAGGAGGACCTCTGGTGCATCTCATCAACAGCTTCAGGTAGTCCAGAAAAGGGTGCTTCCCTTGAACTGTCTTTGTGGTTCCTGACCTATCCCTTACTTCTGAGCTGCTCAGCGTACTCAACAGTCCAGTTACTGTAGCACACTCCCTGTACTCTTCCCTCTATCACCACCTTCATCAGCACCAACATTGAAGACATATTCAGTCCAGATTATCAGAAAACTGCGATACAAAGTAGACTGATATAATAATCCGATGACTAAATGAAACTTTTGAATATAGTAGAGATAACTAACCCCATCAGCATGTTCATCACGATGGTTAATTCAAAGGAACATTTGCAGATAAATAGATCAAAAATAGAAGAAGTTCCATGGAGCATGAGAGATGCAAACAAAAATGAGCAGAAGGATTTGGTTATAGAATTGCATCTCACTCAACCTTTTGATGGTCTCAGACTATTCAAGTATGAAACCTTGAATGGCCAGCAACAAAGAGTCTAGGATCCAAACAAGCATCATATAACTCACGGTTCCATGTTTTTTTTGTCAACACTCAACACCAGCAAGCCAAAGTCTCCAACAGAAACAGAGGCTTTGAATCAAGCTTAAATCAAACAGCAAACCGTAGAAAAAACGTCATCGTTTCGCTTAACAAACCAAATGAGAAAACATTGGTGGACCAGACGGATTCAAGAACAGAGAGACTACCGGAGGGTTATGAGTTCTCCAACAGTGAGATGGAGATTTGAGGAACCTTGCAGAAACTGAGGAATCATGTTCGAGTTCATTCTCCGTTAAAGTATTTTTTCTCGTGCGTGTTTATTTTTCTTCTTTTGGTTAGTTTCATTTCAATATTCCATCGACGATTCCGGTTATAATGCCTAACCAACCGGTTTGACTGCATCTGATTCGGTCCTAAAATGTTATGTCATCTATCACAAATGGGCTTCTCATAAAGCCCAATATAATTTAGCTGGGCTGCAAAGAAAAGATAAACCGACTCCAATTAATAACGTTAGTGAATTTCCTTTTTTTTTTGCTTTTAACGTTTCAGTTAAGTAATAATAATAATACACGCTCCACTCTCTCTCTAGATACTTCTACAGTAATATCAGAATCTTCATCTAACGGTTCAAAACAACAAATAGAAAAAAGGAAATAGTTAAGATTAAATCCTGACCGTCGGTCATAATAGAGTCCTATATCTATAAATTGTATTTAACACACGCTCCACTCTCTGATACTTTCATCATCTTCTCTTTTTTCCTTCTCGGGTCTTCTTCGTTGGTGGTGTGATCTTGCGCATCTTCATGAATTCTTCTTCTTCATCTTCTTCTAGGGTTTGGTATCTCTCTCTCTCTCTCCCAATTGCTTTTTATTTTCGTCATTGCTCTG